>NC_058080.1:82718389-83086413 GCF_014858855.1 Bufo gargarizans | reverse complement strand
AAATTGCTAAATTGGGAATTGTACTTCAACCCAGAACAAAAAATGTGCTTTGACGGACACTAAATATCTTGCCCAGCAACAACAGTACAGCGGTGGGTAACGAGAGATTTAGAGGGATTTAAATTTGAGGCCTAGTATTTAGGCGCTGGGTCACCGGTATGGATTTAGTGACAGAATTAGACTTGGAAATGCACAGAAGCGTGTGTGTGAAGTTATTCTGAATGACCCTATGTGCACCTTCAATATTATATACCCTTTTAGGGATAGATTTCAAATAGCTCTGATATAGCAGAAACCACTAAATTATGAAATTGCTAAATTGGGAATTGTACTTCAACCCAGAACAAAAAATGTGCTTTGACGGACACTAAATATCTTGCCCAGCAACAACAGTACAGCGGTGGGTAACAAGAGATTTAGAGGGATTTAAATTTGAGGCCTAGTATTTAGGCGCTGGGTGACAGGTATGGGTTTAGTGACAGAATTAGACTTGGAAATACACAGTAGCGGGTGTGTGTGAAGTTATTCTGAATGACCCAATGTGCACCTTCAATATTATATACCCTTTTTGGGATAGATTTCAAATAGCTCTGATATAGCAGGAACCACTAAATTATGAAATTGCTAAATTGGGAATTGTACTTCAACCCAGAACAAAAAATGTGCTTTGACGGACACTAAATATCTTGCCCAGCAACAACAGTACAGTGGTGGGTAACGAGAGATTTAGAGGGATTTAAATTTGAGGCCTAGTATTTAGGCGCTGGGTCACCGGTATGGATTTAGTGACAGAATTAGACTTGGAAATGCACAGAAGTGTGTGTGTGAAGTTATTCTGAATGACCCTATGTGCACCTTCAATATTATATACCCTTTTAGGGATAGATTTCAAATAGCTCTGATATAGCAGAAACCACTAAATTATGAAATTGCTAAATTGGGAATTGTACTTCAACCCAGAACAAAAAATGTGCTTTGACGGACACTAAATATCTTGCCCAGCAACAACAGTACAGCGGTGGGTAACGAGAGATTTAGAGGGATTTAAATTTGAGGCCTAGTATTTAGGCGCTGGGTGACAGGTATGGGTTTAGTGACAGAATTAGACTTGGAAATACACAGTAGCGGGTGTGTGTGAAGTTATTCTGAATGACCCAATGTGCACCTTCAATATTATATACCCTTTTTGGGATAGATTTCAAATAGCTCTGATATAGCAGGAACCACTAAATTATGAAATTGCTAAATTGGGAATTGTATTTCAACCCAGAACAAGAAATGTGCTTGAACGGACACTAAATAACTCGCCCAGCTACAGCACTAGGGACAGATTTAGCTGGATATAAATTTGAGGCCTAGTATTTAGGCGCTGGGTGACCGGTATGGATTTAGTGACAGAATTAGACTGGGATATGGCCAAAAAATGAACAGACTATTGCTGGTTAAATGCACTTGGTGTGACAGCTTCACCCTGATGTAGGCTTTAGCCAAAAAACAACCACACCATTGAGGGTTAAATGCACTTGGTGACAGGCGCAGCTTGCCCCTGATTTTGTATATGGCCAAAAAATGAACAGACTATTGCTGGTTAAATGCACTTGGTGTGACAGCTTCACCCTGATGTAGGCTTTAGCCAAAAAACAACCACACCATTGAGGGTTAAATGCACTTGGTGACAGGCGCAGCTTGCCCCTGATTTTGTATATGGCCAAAAAATGAACAGACTATTGCTGGTTAAATGCACTTGGTGTGACAGCTTCACCCTGATGTAGGCTTTAGCCAAAAAACAACCACACCATTGAGGGTTAAATGCACTTGGTGACAGGCGCAGCTTGCCCCTGATTTTGTATATGGCCAAAAAATGAACAGACTATTGCTGGTTAAATGCACTTGGTGTGACAGCTTCACCCTGATGTAGGCTTTAGCCAAAAAACAACCACACCATTGAGGGTTAAATGCACTTGGTCGCAGCTTGTGCTGGCGCACCACAAGACACAAAATGGCCGCCGATCACCCCAGAAAAATGAGACTGACAAACGGTCTGTGCAGCCTAAAAACAGTGAGCAATTGAGGATCAGCAGCTCAATGATCCACAGCTGCAGATCGATCAGTTAATCAAGTCCTTTGGAGGAGTTAATCTGCCTAATCTCGCCCTACTGTCGCAGCCGCAACCTCTCCCTACGCTAATCAGAGCAGAGTGACGGGCGGCGCTATGTGACTCCAGCTTAAATAGAGGCTGGGTCACATGGTGCTCTGGCCAATCACAGCCATGCCAATAGTAGGCATGGCTGTGATGGCCTCTTGGGGCAAGTAGTATGACGCTTGTTGATTGGCTGCTTTGCAGCCTTTCAAAAAGCGCCAAGAAAGCGTCACAAAAGCGCGAAGAAAGCGACGAACACCGAACCCGAACCCGGACTTTTACGAAAATGTCCGGGTTCGGGTCCGTGTCACGGACACCCCAAAATTCGGTACGAACCCGAACTATACAGTTCGAGTTCGCTCATCCCTAATCATGAGCAGTACCAACATTCAGATTTCAAAATTCTTCCAGGTCACTTCCCAGTGCTCCCTGGTCCTGAAGTATGTTAAGCCAATGGGGGTTCAATCTGAAGGTTCGGGGTCTCCCCACAACCTCCAGGTTTTTTACTACTAGAAGAACTAGGGAGTGATCCGAAATCGTATGTGCCTCATATTTCATACAGACAATCCTGTTGATAAAGTTAGCCGTTGTAAAAGCCAGGTCTATCCTGGATAAGGCAGTACACGAGCGACTAAAGCAGGAGTATACTCTTGCCTCTCCATATAGGTGACGCCAGACGTCTATTAGTGCCATTTCCTGACATACATTGGCTAATGGCGATGCCCCTCCCATTCCCCCCCACTCCTTCCACCTGAGGATATCCTGTCCAATGCTCGATCCATAACTTCATTAAAATCCCCAAGCAATATGATCGGGCATTTCTCTCTTTGACTTACAAAGTCAAAGAGTTGAGAGATAACATACAGAGAGAATATACATATTGTCTGGGACCATCTGCAATGGAAAAACACAAACCTGCCCTCTTTATCTATTCTTTGTTTAATAGGTTTGTACTGTACTTTATTGTGTATATACACACTGCCCCTCCCCCGTGAAAAGGAAGACAGACAAGAGTGGTACTCCGCCTGTGCCCATCTCAGTAGTCAGGTGAGTTTCAATTAGACACACGATCGCCGGACGGTGTTTACCAATGACATCAGATACAATAACTCTTTTAGTTCTGTCCGCTAACCCACCGACATTCCATGCAAAAAGTCTGTCTGTCATTAGACTACACCTATCCGGGGTCTAGATCCATTCTTGGGAGTACAATCTCCCCAGCCTGTACATCATAGATATGCCCCCAGACAACGAGTTCCGTCGCAGCTATGCTCTCAGAAAACGAATGCCCTCCCCTCTCCCCCCCTAAACCCCCTTTCTGGTCATCAGGGAGAAGCCTCCCTGATAGCCTCTTCCTCCTTGCACTCCTCCCCCTCCCCATCCCCCTTGCCCGTCCCCATCCATATTTACTTAGCAATACCCTCTTGCTCCATCCATGACACCAGTCCGTCCAGTTTAGGAAATAACAAAGTCTTTCCTTCGTATATTATTCTGAGAGTTGCTGGGTACATCATGGAGTATTGAATTTTTGCTGATGCTAACTGTCTTTTCACCTCACGGAATGCCCTATGTTTATCTTGAGTATTTTTAGAGAAATCTGGGTAAATCTCAATCCTGCTGTCATTAAACCTAAGGTCCCGCTTCTCTCTCAAAATCTTATCCATATCTTTTTGAGACAGCAATCTGACCAGCATTGCCCTCGATGGGGAGCCCAGTGTTTTTTTTTTTAAATGGGATCCTATGCGCCCTCTCCACACAAAAAGAGGGCGAGAGGGATTTCCACTCCAATATTAGTCAACAGCCAACTCTGTGCAAACTCCTCTGCTGCATCACCCTCAACCCCCTCCGGGAATCCTATCAACCTCAAATTAAATCTTCTGGTCGTATCCTCTAGGGAGGCCAATTTATCAGTCAGTTTTTTATTCTCGGATTCCAAGACATTGGCTTTCCCCAAGGTCACGTCCAGATCCTTTTTCATTTCTTTAGTAAAGCCCTGCAGCTCCTTAACTTTCTCCCGTATCTTATTCATTTCATCTTTTATTAGGGAAATGTCAGATTGTACAGAGGCAACCTTTAGCGAAAGCTCCCTCAGTGATTGATTAGATAAATGCACCGCTGCCAGTATATCAGCCAGTTTATTATCAATCAATTCCATCCTATTTTCTCCTCCCGAGTTCCCATCAATATCACTCCCTATGTCTATTTTATCAGAGATACCGGGAGTTTCCTGGGATAGTTGTGATTTCTGCGCTTGTCTTGTCTTATGCGGGGATGTTTTTTTTTAGGAATCTATTTTTGCAGAGGGGCTACTTGGGCCTGTACTTTTAGGTGATGAGTACCCCATAGATTTCCTATTAACTGCCTTCGGGGCTTTTCCTTTAGGTATAATAATAAACAGATAAAAAAAAAGGGGGACAACGCTGCCCTAAACAATGGCACTGTAGAGCCGTATGGCTCAGTAACCCAACAGATAACATAAATCCTCACATTACAATTCCTACACATATTTCGGACATATATGTTCATAGGTATTCTGGAAGTAATAATTAGCCAAGTACCTACGCAGCCAGAAAATAAGGTTTGGAGAATTAATACACTATTGTCTAGATGGAAAATGTTATCAATGCTTGCTACCCCACATGTAAAGGTACCAGTAAAAAGGATCCAAAGATATGGGGTCAAGCATTCAATCGGGCTGCAGACTAACAAGTTGTTAGCATGTTTAATTAACGGGGTTAATAGATGGAGAGATTTGAGACCTTGAAAGTCTATATCCAAATATAACGGTATTACTCAGAATACTACAAAATTAGTGCAGATGAGTTCCTATACCCTTTCTTGCTCCACACGTATCAATTCATGAGAGAAATTTCAGATGATAGTTAATGAGATTAGTGGGTGCTAGAAACAGACGAAAGTTACGAGGTTAATACTCTAGTATCTGGATCCTGATCCTCAACTTGTGCATTATCCACACTACTTCAGATGCAAACAAGATGATGTATATTAGTAAATGCCCATCAGGCTGCGGGTTGCGGTGTTAATACGCTCGTGTCAAAACACTCAGGCACTAATTACTCACGGCACCTCATGTACCAGTCAGGTAAGTCTGTGTAGCCTTTTCCACTTTTGTAGGGATCCATCCGTCCCGGGTCTGAGCCAGGTCCTCAGCTCTCCTTCAGAGCAGCACTATCTGGTGATAGATTAGTTACATCAGTGGTTAGATTTACGTTATCTGCTTTAGCGATCATGCAGCTAGAGTCACTTCTTTTCAAAGGGGGTAAACGGAGATCCTGTCCAGTCTCAGGGATCCAGACCCGCAAACACCCCCCCCTGGACTGGCCAGCTCCACTCCGCTGGTCTAATACTCCAGTGTCCCTGTGCATGTAACTTAAGGAGCAGGATCCAGTGTAGCAAAATGTATCATTTTTACCAGCCTGGGCCAAGTCCAAGTCCGGACATTAATAAGGGTGTAGAGTTATTGCATGTAATGGGGGGGGGGGTTATCCTCACCCCGCTGCCCGCCAAAGGCTATGATTCAGCTCTGGATTAAGACCCTGCGGCCAGGTCAGGAGTTCTAACTGCGGGTATAAGCTGGCTTTAAATACCGTTAAGCTGATAATGTAAGTCGTCGTATCGTCCAGCATTCCGCTTCCAGGAGCGTCCCTCGCGTCCGACCTCAGAAGCCGTCGGGTAACGAGCACTAGACAGCGGCAACAGGCACCAGGTAGCCGAGCTCACTCACAGGCAATAGACACCAGGCCCGGCATGGAGCCGGCACGCCGAGAGCGCAGCGAAGCCGCGAAGCATGGGAGGAGCTCAGGGGGGAGGGGGGGTGACGGCACGTCTACGTCATCACGTCATGCCGTCCACGCGTTCACTACAGTCATTTGTAGCTTGGTTTAGGAGTAAGGAAACTGGACCGCCTCTCAATAAAAAATAAAAAAAATGCATCAGTAAACCATAATGAATACAAAACTATGCAAAATACTGATTATGCTAATTTGGATTTTCTGTTAATTAGATTTGTACCACTTTGCTCATTTGTTTTCACTTGTTAAAAGATGTGTCCCTGTTGACTCAAATAAAAGGTTATTTGAATTGGGGAGGAAATTTAAGTATATAATCATACTAATAACAAAAATTGAGTAATGCAATCATTTATGGACCGCTCTTCAACTCTGTGCCAGGTACTCATGAAATAGTTTAAAAAATGTATGTTTAGTATTATGTTCTCATAATAATGTAATTGCTGAATTTTTGCTTTAATAATGTATAATAATTTAGCTCTATGAACAGTTGGGACAAACATGAACAACTTGGAATTCTACCTATGTTAGAAAACCAAATAATGTAGTATCTAACCTAAACAAATACAGCATAATGTGTATAAAAGCTAATATTTTCAGATCCCCCCTTCCCTTTCCCTCAACAAACACCCTGGTACACAATTAAGTATCATCATTTATAGCATGATACATCCTCTATTAAATACATCAATGTGCCACAAATATCCCCATTAAAACATTTAAACTATATAGCAGAGGAGGGAGACCATTGAATATAATAGTATAAACTTCATAAAATTAATTCCACAGTGTGAGGAATCAAATCTTAGGACAGCATGATAAAATATACAGAAAACGCCTATATATATTATATGCTCAAATAATGAACCCAAATGGGAAGTACTATACATGAACCCAACATTTATTTCCAGTACATTGTTAAACATAATATACCAATTAAGATTTCACGCAGCAGCCTCTACCATAAGCCATATTGTTTTGCTCTGTGACCCAAAAAAGAATAGATCCTAATGAATACGTTTTAATTTATGCAATCATTCAGTGTGAATATTCCATGCTGATAGAATACTCTATACCGGGGGTGGCTAACCTTACAGACACAAAGAGCCCCAAAAAACTAAACGCATGACTACCAGGAGCCACAAGCTATACATTTACACACGAGTCACTGTATTTTTCGCCCTACAAGATACACCTAGGTTTTAAGAAAAATAAGATAAAAAAAAAATATTTTTCATCTGATCTAAGGGCTGCTAAAACTTTTTTTTTCTTATTTTTTATTAGCAGAGAAAAAAAGAAAAATTATATTTTTCATAAGACCTCAGACTCATAAATCAGATCCCCAATCCTCATTTGACCTACAATAAGATCCCCAAACCTCATCAGGCCTCCAAATCAGACCCCCAATGCTCGGATCTGACAACACAAATCAGACTCCCAGTGTCAGACCCTCAGTGCTCAGATTTCCCCTCTTCTCAGATCTGACCCTCCCATGCTAAGACCTGACCAACCCATGCTCAAACAAGCTCCCCATGCTCAGATCTACCCCCATGCTCAAATCTGAACCCTCATGCTCAGATCTTCCCCTCATGCTCAGATAAGACCCCCATGTCTCAGATAAGGATCCCCCCATGCTCAGATCATAACCTCCCATGCTAAGATCAGACCCCCATGCTCAGTTCTATCAGTTAAAAAAATCTCTTCCCTCTCCTGATCAGGCACTGGGCTCCTGCTCGGGCACCTGCTACTCTGCAGGTCTGACACACTCTCCACTGTGACCTGATGAGCACAACGTCAAGTCATAGTGCGTGTCTCCACGTACTACATTCTCACACTGTGTGCATGAAGACATAGTGGAGAGTGAGCTGGAGCTGCAAAGTAGTAACACTGCCCAATCAGGAAAAGAGATCTGAGCATAGGGTGGAGAGTGAGCCGGCCTGACTGCTTCCTGGCTCCACAGCTAGAGCCTCACTTGAAGAAGCAAAGAGCCGCATGTGGCTCAAGAGCCACAGGTTGGCCACCCCTGCTCTATACATACTATGTACCCTTAATCCACTGGAAGTCAATCCAATATGAATTAATCCACAAGTAAAAGTTGACTAACGAACCACGAAATTATTCCTGCTTTGAATGTGCTTATGTTATATACTCCTGGGTTCCAAATAATTACAATAATATTTTGACCAGCTACATACGTACTCTGCTCAGAAGTCTCAGGTAGATGGACGTGTTCAGTCTAAAAGAGGCGCTACCCTCATTATATACCACAAGATAATTTAGACTGGAACCTTCAGAATCATAGGTGCATATCTATGAAGCAAACATAATTATAAAAAGCAAAATGGCTGCACACCGTTATATATACAAACAATAGAGCTAAGAAATGGGGGTCATTACCGACTATAAATGAGTTAATGGAAGCTCTTAGCGCACATATTTGCTAAAACATGTGTCTTGCCTATCTACCAGGCATCAAGGTGGCTTCCGCACTACGTCACGCGCCTGCGCCGCCCACTTTATGAATAAAACACTCGGCGTGGGTGCATGAAGTAGTGACTCACGCTGCCAGCGCCTGTCCTCCCGGCCTGCCTCCTCCCTCCTCTCTGCTACCGAGCGCTTGTAAGTAATACAGGCGCTGATTACCCAGAATTTTTATACCTTAACAATGCCTACAATTACAGATACGATTATATACAGTGAGCGAGGCCCATGTAGTAGAATACAATCACTGCACGGGGTCCCGCTGTCATTATAAAAGCAGATGCCGGTGCCCAGCCTCTCCTTCCTCTCAGCTGATACACCCGCTGCGCAGCATCGCGGTGTGGCGTATCATTGAAAATTCGGCAAAATGTAGGCGCACTGCTATTTTCACCCAACTTTTTGGGGGGAAAGTGCATCTTATAGGGCGAAAAATACGGTGTATATATATATATATATATATATATATATATATATGACGGAAAAAGCCAGCAGCACACCATTAAGATAAAAAAAAAAACATGTGCAGTTTTATTCACCCAGTGTCATGTAGCAGCAACGTTTCAACCGCTTGTTGCGGTCTTTCTCAAGCTATGTGCACATGTGTTACAACCACAATATATATAGGTATATCAATTCATAGTACAAAAGAATCAATTAACTATAAAAGTGAACAAAATTCATAATAAATCACATTTACAACATATAAAAATCTTAATATCAATGTGAAAAGTACATGATTGGAATAAAGTGACAGTGCAATATAAAAAAAGCATAATATACTGTGACAATACATAATAAAGTATAACTGATTATAAAAAAATACTGGTGTGCCTATTACAAAACGTGTATTAAAAGACTCACACAATGAGCTGATTGCACGTGCCGAGCACAGCGGTCTAGGTGGCGTCCACATTCAGTTACTGCTCATGAGCGAGAGCAATAAATCTTGCGATATCTTGTAATAGGCATACCTGTATTTTTTTAATAATCAGTTATACTTTATTATGTATTGTCACAGTATATTATGCTTTTTTTTATATTGCACTGTCACTTTATTCCAATCATGTACTTTTCACATTGATATTAAGATTTTTATATGTTGTAAATGCGATTTATTATGAATTGTATTCACTTTTATAGTTAATTGATTCTTTTGTACTATGAATTGATATACCTATATATATTATGGTTGTAACACATGTGCACATAGCTTGAGAAAGACCGCAACAAGCGGTTGAAACGTTGCTGCTACATGACACTGGGTGAATAAAATCCGCACGTGTTTTTTTTTTATCTTAATGGTGTGCTGCTGGCTTTTTCCATCTTATTGAATGAGACCGTGGTGCTGGTTCATACAAGCCTGATTTTGCACCCAACCTAAAAAAAAGTGTGCTGCGTCTTCATTTTTATATATATATATATATATATATATATATTTGTGGTCACGGCTGCGGATGCGAGGACATTGTGTAAGAAGAGGGGAACAGGCCTGCCCTGTTTACTTACCTCATACCTGGACTTAATGGCTGGTGGTGTGCCCTTAGCCATGAACGAGGGTAGTCCTATAAGGGGGCATACCCTGGTAGAAGTAGAAATAAGGGAGGGTGAGAGGGGCACAGATAGCTCACGGGCAAGGAGGAACACGCGCCCTGGCTATTTAAAGGCACCTCCGCCCCTCCCACAAATACAGGCTGACATGTCAGCCTTAACTACTTGTGGTCACGGCTGCGGATGTGAGGACCTTGTGTAAGAAGAGGAGGACAGGCCTGCCCTGTTTACTTTCTTCATACCTGGACTTAATGGCTGGTGGTGTGCCCTTAGCCATGAACGAGGGTAGGCCTATAATGGGGCAAAGAATAAGCCAGATATGTATGAAAGGGAGTTTATTATACATGCAGAACGTCATAAAACCAGACTACAGAAAGCCTCACATATCTCTCAGTTTGGATTCGGAATGTACCGCCTGTAGCATGGAGAGTGCCAGCGACCCATTTTTTGAATGATGTGAGCTGGGACATTATGCTTTGATGCTGCGGATGCAGCCCCAATGCAGAAGGAATGGCCCGAAATGGTTTTTGGGTCATGACCTAAACCCGCCACTAGGGAACAGATGTGTGAAATGAACTGGGATGACATGATGGATCTGACTTTGAAGGGAAGCAAAGGGCTGTCTTGGGCCGAATCTCCCAACACCGCCAAAAGCTGCTGGAGGACCTGAACCGGGCACCATTCGTTGAAAGTGGGGAAGTACCTGATCCCCACTGGTGGACCGACTTGGGATGTCTTAGATGAAGCGAGGTACAGGATGAACTGGTCACCATGCCGGACCAGCTGGCCCTTAGTTAACCCTTTGGTTTTAGCAGAGGAGCTGGTGAACTCCCCTGGCCTTAAAAAAAACATAAAAGCTGAGGTACATCGCCGCTTTGACCACGGTACTAGCACGGAGCCCAAAAGGATTACCATCTAGGGAGGTGGATAACTTTCTGAAGAGTTCCTGACACCGGCTGTCTAAGAGAGCTTGCCCCCCGCTACTCTTTTGAATGCCCCTAAGGGTGGCATTTATCGGCTGTGACAAGAAAATCAACCTACAGTCCGGATCTTCCAATGAGAGGAAATGCTGTACCCCGGCCAGGTATAGCTTAATGGAGTTGTAGGACAGTTTGAGCTCCAAAGGGCAGTATGCCAAGAAAGCCATGATGTATGCAGTCTTGCCGGTATCATGTCTTGGGTGAAGGAGCGTGAACTTGTGGAACACATTCCAGCCTGTTCTATAGTTTCTGGACCTGTTGACCGACTTTTTACTGAATCAATGTATGATTTTAATCCAAAATCAGAGTTTGGAATGCAGGAGGGGATAAACCCACTTGGTCTGCCTCCAGCATTGCCTGGAAAAAATTATGAAAATCAAATATTTTGTGTACCCTGGATATGCCTGCACGTTACATGAAAATTGTGACGGAGGGAAAGCCAGACCAACCTACGGACAAATGACATGATGAACGGAGATTTAGATCTGCCTTTGGCGATTATGTCTACCACCGCCTGATTGTCGGTGACAAAAACTACGGATGAATTGGCCCAGTGACTGCCCCAAACTTGAGCCGCCGCTACAATGGGGTACACCTCTAGTAAAGGGGAAGACTTAAAGCTTGCTGCACAGAAGACTCCTCTATAGGCCAGGGACCAGCAAACCACTGATTCCCGCTGATTGCTGCGTAACCTGCAGAGGCCGCAGCGTCCGTGAAGATCGTGGCCGATGAGGGACCCCATTGCGGAACAAACATGGAGACGCCGTTCCAGCTGGCGAGGAACATGTTCCACATCGCCAAATCCGCTTGACTGTCTAAGCAGATGAGACTATCCTGCTCAGGGGCTGATGGAAGCAGTTGTAACAACCGGGAGGTGAAAGCTCTGCCCTGCGGCATGATCCTAGTGGCAAAGTTCAACATACCCAGCAAGGATTGTAACTCCACTTTGGTGAAACGTCTGGAACCTGCTGCTTTGGAGATCTCTTCCCTGATTTTGGCGAGCTTCTCCTCCAGAAGCCTGGCTTGCATTTTTATGGACTCCAAAACTATCCCTAGAAAGGTAATTATCATCGAAGGGCCTTCTACCTTTGAAGAGGCCGCGGGAACATTAAGCTCGGAGAAGACCCGGAGAAGGGACCTGAGCTTGCTGGGTCTGTTGCCTGGAGATTCAACCAACAGGAAATCATCCAGGTAATGGATAACCAGCGGGCAATCGCAGCAGTTGACTAGAATCCAATGTAGCGCCTGCGCAAATTGGTCAAACAGCCAGGGACTGCTCTTGGATCCAAAGGTCAGATGGCTAGCAAAATAGTAAAGATTTTGCCATTTGATGCCATAAAACCTCCAGTGCTGCGGGTGAATGGGGAGCAATTTGAACGCGTCTGCTATGTCTGCCTTGGATAGCCAAGCCCCTCTGCCTACCTGGAGAATGAGATGTATGGCTTCATCTACTGAGGAGTACCTCATGGAGAACTCTTCGGAGGGAATCAGAGAATTTAAACTCAGGATATCGGAACCATGAGACGCAGAAAGATCATAGATGAGACATTTTTTTTAAAACTTTTTTGCCACAATGCCGATAGGGCTGACCCTCCAAGAATCAAAGGGGACAGTAGAAAATGGCCCTATGAGGAATCCCTTTTCCAGCTCCGATTGTATGAGGACTCCTACCGAGTCGGGATCCTTGGCTGCTGAGAGAAGATTGGAACCCTCCCAAGTGGACTGGGGAAGCGCGACCAGACCCGTGTGGAAACCCTCAGCAAACCCGGCTGTGAGAAACTGAACAAAACGGAGATTGGGATGGTTATGTAGGAGAGCTGCCAGGAGGTACACGTTGACCCCGACTAGTCAGGAGGTCCTGGAGGAACGCTGTGGGCAGGTTGTAATGGGGTGGGCTCTAAAGCAACCAGAGCAAATGTGCAGGGCTCTACATTTATTATAATTACATATGGCCATGTTGTAATTGTTGCATAATTGACTTACCCAGAAACACTATGGGGTGGCCTAATTTGTCGGTGGATGGAGCGGGTCTTTGTGCGAAGCCAGAGGTGCTGGGAAGAAACTTGCCCTGGGAGACGAGAGGGACCACGTTGGGGCACCAATCTGACGAGTGGAGGATGGAATTGCACGAAGCACATGCTGGAGCCTTGAGACCAGCGAAATGGCAACAAAAGAGCTCCATGTCCATGGATGCCCAATTGGTGGTGTGCTGGAACTGGGACAGAGTGGCGGCCGCCTTAGCTGAAAACGAGCGATGGTAATCATAAAAAGCCTGTCCGCCATATTTGTGGCCCAGATTTGTGACCCTGTACGGGTAGGTGTCCAGTTCCTCCCGTCTTCCAGGGCGGGCAGAGCAGATGATGTCCCTGTACAAGCTGAAGGCCAGAACAAATCCTGGGATAGACAATTTTTTGTTGAGGCGGACGTCCCTGGCTTTTAGAGTGATGGAAACGTCGCCGCAAGCAATGGTCCGGTTATCGATGGTGTCATGGGTAGCTACGAGAATGCTAGCTAAATTGCCGTCCTTGCCGTCTAGAATATCCCTCCTGATGTTATCTGGGACAAAGTGTGCCGGAGCTACCTCAGGTGCAAATTAAGCCCTACCTGGGGAATGGGAACAAGAAGCAGCGACCAATGGAACCGGAGAGAAAGAAGGACTAGGTGACAGTCCTCTGGATTCTACCGCAACCAATCTGGCCTGCATATCTGAGACAGAAGTGGCAATGTTGTTAATTGTGGCATGTAACTGTGCCAATGATAGCTGAATAGTTGACATGGGCACTTGATCCGCTGGAGGAGCCGTTGGCTCAGATACCAAGAGTCGGTATAGCTCTGCCTTCCGAGCCGACGCAGGGTAACAAATCCCTGGGCTGTTAAGTTCCTTGATCAATTTAGGAATTGTCCAACTCCTGAGTGACATGGAGCTGCCATGGGCGGAAGCGGAAGACTCAGAGATCGATAAGGATTCATCGTGTTCTGATAGATGAGACATACTGTGGGAGTGAGAAATGATGACAGAGTTAACGGTCGGAAGACCCTAGGGTAAATAGAGCCGCGTGACAGTGAATTTTATATTTTTTTGTTTTTGTGCTGGTGCAGACTGGAGTGTGAGCGCTTACCTGTGTGGACCTGAAAAGAAAGTGATAGCTGGCGATGATGACGTGACTTAACCGTAGAGGGAGTGTACTGTGAAAAAGGTGCGTACCGAAGTGATAATGACTAGACGGTACCTGAAGAATGACCCAGGAAAAAGATGCAACAACAACTGGCCCCGGACCTGAAGTGTACAGGACGATGATGTTAGTACACATGAGGCTGGGAGCGAAGTATCGAGAACATTGCAGTTTTTCAGTTTTTTTTTGAAGGTAGAAAACATGACCACTACAATAGTCCATGGATACATGACAAACAGAGAAAACATGGGCCTACGTGAACTGATAGATAATGGTGAGTTTAAAAAACGTAAGCCTGAAAACGAACCAGGCAACAGAATTATAGAATTAAAAACGTAAACCTGCATAACGTAACAGGCAACAAAATTATAATCAGAGTTAAAAACGTAAACCTGGATGACGTTACAGGCTGCATATTTAAGTTAAAAACGTAAGGCCGAAGACGTGGCAGGCAACAGTAAATTATTGAATTAAATACGTAAGCCTGCATGACGTAACAGGCAACAAAATTACTCAGAGTATGAACGTAAAACCTGGATGAGGTTACAGGCAGCATATTTAAGTTAAAACGTAAGCCCGAAGAAATAGCAGGCAACAGAATTAAGCATACATGGATGTATTGGAGACGTAACCTGGATGATGTTGCAGACATCAATATGAAATAATTGGCAGTTTTTAACGTATGACCGGGAAAAAGTGACAGGCCACAAACATTTGCAAATAATTAGTCTAATTAAGAATTATTTATATATGAGCGTGAAAACATGAGCCTGAATGACTTACCAGACCAGGGTGCTAAGACGGTGACCTATGGCGACGGTGGGCAGCAGCAGACCCAGGGGCAATCGAAAGCAACTGATGATTGAAGACTGGCAGAGGTTTTTATTTTTTTTATTTTTTTTATTATCAGGTTTGGTGGTTTATGTATTTATTAATAGTTATTTATTTATTATCAATTGTTTATTTTATAATCATATTAAACTTTATTTTCCCCTGGGTTGGCGTTTGTGTGAAACTTTATTTAACTTCCTCATGTTTCCTATGGTTGTCCTGAAGTGTGTTTGGCTGTTTTTTTTTCTTTTTTTTTTTTTACTTTAATTGAGAACCTCAGATAACTTATGGTTGTCCTGGTTGTTGTTTGGCTTTTTTTTTATAACTTTATTGTCCTCCTCGTGTCTCCATGCTGCCAGCCTGGGGAGGACTCTGAGCGGCAGCAGGAGTAAGAGGAAACGAAGGAGGACGAATATTGACAGGCAGAAACGGGGAGGTGGTGCCGAGCTATTGCGGGACTTGCAGCACCTGAAAGAGAGCGAGGGACGCAGCGATAGGGGAGACAGAGCCTGGGATCCGAGCTCAGCCGCATGACCCAGGCGGGCAGCGCTGGAAGAAGCAGACGGTGGCCAAGGTACAGGGGGCAGCAGGTAGGGACCGGAATGCCTGAACCTGAAAAAAAGGGGGGCGGCCATGTTACCTGAGCGTTCATCTGCAGCGCACCGGAGCAGCTTGTCAGTTGTAGGGAGCAGCGGCCCCAGCATACTTACGGGTGGCTGTATGAGCGCGTGTGTTGGCGACGTGAGCTTGGCGGGAAAACAGCAGTAAACTTCTCCTTGCACAGATACCTCACAGTCAAGGAGGAACGCACGCCCTGGCTATTTAAAAGGCACCTCCACCCCTCCCACAAATACAGGCTGACATGTCAGCCTTAACGATATATACAAAAACTGATTGCAACACTGTGTTACATTACAATAGTTGTCACCCCAGATCCACTATTGATTCATTGCCATATAGTCAGTTACTAAGGGTTAAAAGGATAGTGGAGGACCTTGTCAAATTGCCTACTCGTTATGCTCAGATGGTGC
Source organism: Bufo gargarizans (assembly GCF_014858855.1). Lineage (NCBI taxonomy): Eukaryota > Metazoa > Chordata > Amphibia > Anura > Bufonidae > Bufo > Bufo gargarizans. The sequence goes on along the minus strand of NC_058080.1, from coordinate 83,070,420 downwards.
ACAAATTTCAACAAAGGGGATATCCCTCTCGGTTGATTCACAAGCACTTGGACAGGGTTAGACATCCACAACAATTTGAAACTAAAATCACATCTAATAAAATAGAACGAATTCCCTTTATATCTACCTATTCTGAATAAAGTGGAGATGTTGCCAATATTATTCGGAGACATTGGTCGATCTTGAAGAGTAACCTACCACAGATTGAAGCCTTTACTGTACCCCCTCTTTTATCTTATACAAGATAAATTGGTACGGGCTGATATCCCTACTAGAAGTTTGGTACAGACCTATATTGGTACCCGTAGAAAAGGATGTTTCCCTTGCATGAATTGTGTAAACTGTTCATTCATGATCAAGGGTGATAAATTCATTCATCCAATATCTAGGACTCAAAATGACATTTAATAATATAGGTATGTAGCTGCACCAATGTGTCAAGAATCAGGATGTTGTGCTCACAGTCAGATAGAATCACCCATTCTGCATAAGTTAAAAATGTAAAGTAAAAACTGGGCACTCACTGGCAATGGAGAAAAATTAAGAGTAATTTATTTTAACAGTAAAAAAGAAGGTGATACGCAAGTTAAAATAAGTACAATAGATAGCAGCAATCCTGTGTAATAATAAAAAGGAGGAGATAGTTTGTTAGCAGCATACAACAATTTCAGAAAAATCGATCGATAAAAATCGAAAAATATAGAGTCACATAAAATTGGTCGCGTTTCGGGACTACGGTCCCTTCCTTGAACCACTGAGGAAGGGACCGTAGTCCCGAAACACGTTTGGTACAATCCCCCATGAAAGTATTGCTGGTTTTATTCATTGAGGACTCTCTGCGATTGGTCTACGTGCAAGAGAGCTTCGGTCCTAAGTGAACCAGCACCGGAACACAAGACAAAGGTCAGAGTGCGGTGCTAGCTAAGCGTGTGAAAAAGTAGTGGTGAGGACGCCAAATCATGAGTTGAATGAGCGCATATATTTCTCAAGAAAATGACATATATTGCATGCCTTTTTACTCAAGATATTTTCGTGGAAACTTTTTTAAAGGATTCAAATATTTTTTTTATGTACCAAGCTACAATTACTCAGCCTAACACCTTACGATTGAGAGCATACTGCGTCCCTGACTATCATTTGATTGTTATTTACCGTACATTGCACAGATTTTCAAACTTGTCTATATAGCAGCCGATTTTATGTGACTATATTTTTAGATTTTTATCGATCGATTTTTCTGAAATTGTTGTATGCTGCTAACAAACTATCTCCTCCTTTTTATTATTACACAGGGTTGCTGCTATCTATTGTACTTATTTTAACTTGTGTATCACCTTATTTTTTACTGTTTAAATAAATTACTCTTAATTTTTCTCCATTGCCAGTGAGTGCTCAGTTTTTACTTTACATCAATATGACATTTGCCACTTCTTGACATGCGATAGTGCATATGTTGTTTATGTGCTTTCGTGTCCATGTGGTCTCCTATCTGTTGGAGAGACCACATGTGACATGAAGACACGTTTAAACAATCATTGGTTCTCCATAAGACGTAAAAGGAAAGATCTACTTGTTCTGAAACATTTTGTAGAAGCAGGACATACTGTAATGAGAAGGACCTCAAATTTATGATTTTGGATCACATCATCTTGTCAAAGAGGGGTGGCGATCGGACATTGGCTCTCAAACAAAGGGAGCTATACTGGACCCATCACCTCCATACTCTGAGACCATTTATTCAAATGGAGTGTGATGCAGTTGATTGTACTCCACCATTTTTTTTTTTTTTTTACTGGGTTCTGTTCTGGTTTTGTGATTACAAATGGTGTCACAATTTTATTACATATATATTTATTTGTTTTTCTTTCTTTTAGATTATCTTTAGCAAAAAAATTTCAGCAGTGTGTACATTAGGCGTCCTCACGATCTGGTGTGTCAGTTTCCATATGCTGTATCATTAGGAGGGGGACTCATTGGGCAGAATAATATTCTGCATTGATTATATTGTTGGCCGCATGTGCATTGAGATTTTTGGAGTGGTGGCTTAAGTTTATTTCTCAAATTGGGTTTGGGGGTGACTTTGGGTCAGATGACTTTCGGCATGGATGTGTCCTGCATCTCTGCCCCATCATAGGCTTGTTGTTATGATCATGCATAATGATACAGCCACAGGGCCCCCTACGTTTTACCCTTATCTAACCTCTTTCCCATATCTGTGGTGAGGACCATGGATGGTGTTATAGCCACGCAACTTATATGGGTTTCTTTCTCTTTTTGTTTTTGTTGGGCCATGATAACTCCACAACATATATCTGTAGTACAGCGGTAGTATTTATGTCTTTACTTAATTTAGTCAGACATTTATAACTAATTGTATCCACTGGTCATTGGACCTTTTTCCTTTTTGTGCCCAATGTTTCCTCCTTCCTTCATGTGTGACTGCTATGTCCAGTTGCCTTAATGGTTGTCGCTTTGCCTGCGTGTTGTGGTCAGTTGTTGCCATGGCTACAACGCTGTTGTTTTACACCGCTGGTTGTGACCTATTGGCGCTGGCTCCTCCCCATTGGCTTGACGTATCCAGGCGCTCCTTCCTGCGTGGTCTTGCAATGTCTGCCCGGGTCACAACAGTTGCCAAGCTCAAGAACACTCTCCGGGAGGTAGGTGCATGTGTGTCAAAGTCTAGAATCAAGAGAAGACTTCACCAGAGTGAATACAAAGGGTTCACCACAAGATGTAAACCATTGGTGAGTCTCAAAAACAGGAAGGTCAGATTAGAGTTTGCCAAACGACATCTAAAAAAGCCTTCACAGTTCTGGAACAACATCCTATGGACAGATGAGACCAAGATCAACGTGTATCAGAGTGATGGGAAGAGAAGAGTATGGAGACGGAAAGGAACTGCTCATAATCCTAAGCATACCACCTCATCAGTGAAGCATGGTGGTAGTAGTGTCACGGCGTGGGCATGTATGGCTGCCAATGGAACTGGTTCTCTTGTATTTATTGATGATATGACTGCTGACAAAAACAGCAGGATGAATTCTGAAGTGTTTCGGGCAATATTATCTGCTCATATTCAGCCTAATGCTTCAGAACTCATTGTACGGCGTTTCACAGTGCAGATGGACAATGACCCAAAGCATACTGGAAAAGCAACCAAATAGTTTTTTAAAGGGAAATAAGTGGAATGTTATGCAATGGCCAAGTCAATCACATGACCTGAATCCGATTGAGCATGCATTTCACTTGCTGAAGACAAAACTGAAGGGCAAATGCCCCAAGAAAAAGCAGGAACTGAAGACAATAGCAGTAGAGACCTGGCAGAGCATCACCATGGATAAAACCCAGCATCTGGTGATGTCTATGCATTTCAGACTTCAGGCTGTAATTGACTGCAAATGATTAGCAACCAAGTATTAAAAAGTGAAAGTTTGATTTATGATGATTATTCTGTCCCATTACTTTTGGTCACTTAACAAGTGGGAGACACATATGCAAACTGTTGTAATTCCTGCACCGTTCACCTGATTTGTATGTAAATACCCTCAAATTAAAGCTGACAGTCTGCAATTTGTTTCATTTCAAACCCATTGTGGTGGTGTATAGAGCCAAAAATTTTAGAATTGCGTCAATGTCCCAATATTTATGGACCTGACTGTATGTGTGATTTACTGCTTCTGCTACAGAAGAGCAAGAAATAGAGAAATATAAAAAAGAACTTATAATCTCCATGGCAAAACATAGGAGTCAGCAAGGTACTATTCTACCACAAATAACCAGACTTTGCGGCTTGTGAGGATTACATAACCATGTCTTGGTCATGCCTCTCAGAACTGTAACTAGACAATAAAGTCAAAATTGCCAGATTACAGTTGCTAGCCAGAGATTCTAGAGAGAAAGACTTTAGCAAGATAGCATAGCAAGACTGTCGTTATTTACTATATTGCTGGCCTCCATACCTTGCCATCTGGGAATAGGATTTGCACTGTGTATAGATTATTGTCAAGTGTACTAAAAAACCCTATTTTGTACTCAAGGAAAAAGAGACATTTATTCTTCTACCTCTGGCTGGATTTCCTGACTCCAATCGCATCATACACAGGCCACTGCACTATTATACCTCCTGCCAGGCACCCATACAACCACCGACATAAAATAAACCCCAAAATACAATCAGGCAGGAGCCACAACTACAGGGAGTGCCCCAAGGGAAGAAAGGGTGCTTCCTCTATTCCTTGCATTGACCCTAGGGATGGATGGCCTGAGGAAAACCACCGTGACACATCCTATAGTCAGAGCCACTACCACTCTCATCCTTTGCTCCTTAAGGACTCGCTGCAAATGCAGATCCTTTTTATGTACTCGTAACACATTCTAGTTGAATACCGGCGCTGGGCACAGAGAGCGATAAAGAATCATACATATATACAGGACCCTTACTAACAATCCCCCAATGTATAGTACCAAGGTCTCTACCTGTATATGTGGATGATCGTTCAGTGGTTTAGTCTTAATGTTCCAAGTAGAGCTAACAGTTCTGGCTCTACTAACACTTTGCGCGCTGCTCCGGCCGGCAGCTAACGCACGCGTGGAGGAGCCTGCAGGAATGAGTCCAGGAGTGTCTTCGTGTGACGTCACAGCTTCACTCTGGGTGCCTCCAAAGGACAATTTTCCACCTAACGCGTTTTTGAACCTACGGGTTCCTTCGTCAGAGGCGGCAAATGAAATTGAGAATCTCCCGTAGGAAATATTGCAGTCTTCTGACTACTTTGAACTATTTGTATATGGGATTAATATAGATAATTATTATTATTAATGAATAGCCGTAACCAGCTATTGTTGGCTCTGGCTATTTCCTAACTTTACCTTTCTGTAACTTTACCTTCCTGAAACTGCATGTCTGTACTGGACTATAACAGCGACCGAAAACTCTGAACACTGTATAACAATAAAATATATTTATTAAAACAATACAAAGTTTATAGTCAATTTTTTTCCTACCCTGTATGAATATATATATATATATATATATATATAATGTAAAAAAATCGGACAGCACTCCAGACGGTTTCTTCAGTAAAGCAAGTGTCTTTAATCACCCATGTGGTGGCAGCAAAAAAGCAACGTTTCGGCTCTACATGAGCCTTTCTCAAGCCAGAGAAAGGCTCATGTAGAGCCGAAACGTTGCTTTTTTGCTGCCACCACATGGGTGATTAAAGACACTTGCTTTACTGAAGAAACCGTCTGGAGTGCTGTCCGATTTTTTTACATTGTCTACTAGTGGGTAAGCTCCAGTTATCGTGCTCGGACTCTGCACCCGCTTTTTGATTCACTAGTGGTGCTGCCGGTAGATTTTTATATTATATATATATATATATATATATATATATATATTATAAATATATATACATATATAGGCATACTACAACACACAATAACCCTAGCTACCCTACACAAAATTCATAATCCCCATTAATTTCCACCTAAAATATCTAAATACATTCATGCTATAATAACAACGCCCTCCCACCTAACACTAACAGTCCCTAGAGGGGTAAATCCAATACAGGGGTTACAGGGCAATGAAGGAAAGTTATAACAGTGGGATATGGCAATGCAGGGGTTCAGGGCTATGCAGGGGTACAATAGGGGCAAGGTAAGGATTAATATAAGGGGTCCAGGGGGTACTTAGTCAGATTCAGGAGTTTCAAGGTGGGTTAATGGGGCCTTGCTTGTGGGGCTGCTCAGCTGATGTTCAATGTGTGAAGAGACTCCCTTTGTTTCCTGCTTGGGCTAATATAATTCCAAAGGTTCTCTCCTCCCCCCTAAGGTGACCGACGTCTGTATTGCGTACGCAATACGTGCATATTACATTGCCGATATACATTTCCGACAATCAAGAAAATTATTGCAAATTCTCGAATTTGCAAATTTATGACGAATATTCGCCCAGATATTCGTGAAATATAGCAAATTTTAATATTGCCCCTGCCGCTCACCACTACTCCCTATTCAGAAAGGGGGAGCGTATGATAATTAGTCTGGAATATATATATATATATATATATATATATATACACACAATATAAGCACTTTCCTCTACAGTATAGTTATTTTTTATTTTATTTTTTATTTTAGTGATAAAAAGTTTGAAAAAGTGAATACACCATCTAAGTAGGTGGTAGATCTCCTTTAACAGCTGTCAAATTTGGATGACTAGGTGTTTTAAAGTCATTCTATGAGGCTGTTAAAATAATAATTCTAAGCACAACCTTTTAAGTGCATTGAAAATATTGATAGTTTTTGTTAAACTTGCTAAAAGTTGCTTTGAAGTTTAAAGTCTTGCATACATAGCAAAAACTTGCAGGAAGTCATTTAGGGATACATTTGTGACTTCATGGAATTAAAAAATTCTGACAACACCAAGTGACACATCAGATAGAAATGTCTAGCTCTCATATGAAAAGCCAATTATATAGTCTTGTGGTTTTAAAGGGAATATGAAAATGTTCATACTAGCTGGGGTGAGTAATTGTTATCTGCCATGAATTATTATCTTTCAATGTGTTTGTGGATTATTAGAAAATAATGAGTTTGTGTTACTTAAAATGGGAACAGCTTTGCCAATTTAATAATTGTCTGTATTCAGACAATTTCAGGCTTTGCATTGTTGGCAAGTTGGTGTATTTGAACAAATGGTACAAAGGATTACATTGTCACATTCCCAGCTAATGTTCTCTATTTGCTGTATTCACATTACAGTTATATGTGCTGCTAAAGTTTCTACCTGCAAACAACTTAGTCTTTTCATAAGAAGAATCACACTTTTATTGCACAAGTTAGAATATTACTGAAGGAGTTCTGTATTTTTGCACTTCAAATTGATTGTACAGAGAATAAGAGCATATTATCTCTATTGCACTCACAATATTAACCAGTCTCATCATAATGTTGTATGGAGTCTAATCTTGGAGTGTTATATCAATACCTCTTCCTACTTTCATCGTCGACATTGTGTAGCTCAGGGATGCTCAACTTGCGTCCCTCCAGCTGTTGTAAAACTACAACTCCCACCATGCTCTGCTGTAGGCTGATAGCTGTAGGCTGTTCAGGGATGCTGGGAGTTGTGGTTTTGCAACGGCTGGAGGGCCGCAGGTTGAGCATGCCTGGTGTAGCTCATAATGGAAGTCAAGTGTGGTGAGCTGGCATGGTGGGTATATCACTCATTGCTGTTATAAGTAACAAGGGTGACTCATCAGAGTTGCAAAAAGGGATGACTATTGGCTTTTGGGCCAAGGGTGGCAGTTTTTCTAAAACTACACAGTTTGTGAACTGTACACATGCCGCAGTGGTGAAAGTGTATTCTGAGTGGACAAATAGCACCATTTTAAATGAGCAACTTGTAAACTGCAGAGCACCATGTGCCATTGATTTGTGAGGTAAAAGTAGCCTACTAAAGTGCTACAGTAGAGCAGATCATTGCCAAAATGAATCTGGAAGCTTACAAAGCGTGTCTAATAGAACAGTTTAACAATTCCTATTGCATATGGAGGTCCAAAGTAGACAAATGGTCACTGCACATCTGCTAACAAATCTGCATCTGTAGAAAAGGCTTAAATTTTTATGTCTGTGTCAAAATTGGACCTCAGTGGATTTGCTAAGGTTTACCTTCTACCGAATCGAATGGATGGACGTTGCCATGTTAGGCAAGAAACATCAAAGAACAAAGACCCTACAACCATTGCTGGAAAAATAAAAGCTGGTGTTGGCAGCTTTATGATCTGGGCAAAGTTTTGTGCCATTCTCTGGGCCCACTCATCCATGTGGGAGGCACTCTGAACCAATTTGGGTGTGAATCCATTCTTGCAGATCACGTACATCCATAAAAGCTGATTGTCTTTCCTGGGGGCAGATAGGATCTTCCAGCAAGACAACGTGACATGTCATATAGTTAGAAATTCCCCAGAATTGAATCTGGGACCACTCCAGTTATCGTGTTCACTCTATGGCTCCTCCCCTGGGCAACCTTCAACAGCTGTGGGATAAAATGCAGTCAGCATGGCTCCAGATACCTATTACTACCTACCAGGATTTTATTGAATGATTCCCAGCCCGTCCAGCTCTCTGTGCTGCACAGGTTGAACAGCAAATGAAGTGTTATTATTTAACCTGATCTGGCAATTTACCCTCCTTCCTGACTGGGCACATTCATATATTTTTTTTGTGAAAGCGCTTTTAAAAGTCTTTTTTTTTTTTACCATTTAGTTATGCAAATAGTTTTTGTGGCTTTTTTCGGTGATGGGGCTTTAATTTTTGTTTTAGTATTATTTTTTCTTTATTAAAAAAAAAAGTTTGTCTTTAATGAAATTTTTTGACAATAGGAAAATGTGCAACTCTATCAGCAGCACTCTGTCAAATGTCGGGTGCAAATCCACAAATGCTCTTGGACAGGGAACAGTACTAATAGAAATGGTGAAAGATGGGCAGCACTCCGGTCTTGTAGAAATTCAGTGATGTTTATTCAGTGCAATGCTGCATTGCACTGAATAAACATCACTGAATTTCTACAAGACCGGAGTGCTGCCCATCTTTCACTATATATATATATACCGGTATATATATATATATAATTATATATATTTATGGTCAGAGCTAGGAGTGAAGTCGGCGTACGCAGAGATCCCTGCCCTGAACATAGTGGCTGAATTGTGCCGGGTGCCACGGGCGCGAGTACACCAAAAAGGGGGCATACCCAATGAAGAAGCTGGAAAAGAAGGGGCGGGAGGAAGGGGCACGATGATCGGGCATCTGGCTGACCGCTGGCTTGAGGTGTAAGTAGCCAGACTCCCCTCCGACAAATACAGGCTGAAATCAGCATTGGCTATTTATGGTCAGGGCTAGGAGTGAAGTTGGCGTACGCAGAGATCCCTGCCCTGAACATAGTGGCTGAATTGTGCCGGGTGCCACGGGCGCGGGTACACCAAAAAGGGGGAAAAAACAACAGTTAGGTGCAAAACTTTATTGAAAACATTTACAAAGCCAAGGTACAAAAGGCTTGAGATATTTCTGATTGAGGAGCCGCTATATATCTATCAAAACAGTAGGACCGCCATCGCCCCATGGACCGAATGACATGAGCTGGCACCTGATGCCGGGATGCTGCTGAAGCCGCCCCTATGCAGAACGAATGTCCCAAAATAACCTTGGGGTCATAACCTAAACCCTAGATGAGAGCACGGATGTAAGAAATGAAATGCAAGGTAGTGAGAGGTTTGCCTGCGAGTGACAGAAGCGGGCTGTCTGGCGGCGAAGCCTGAATGTGTGAAAGCAATTGATAAGGTACCCAAACCGGGCACCAATTGTTTCAAGTCAGGTAGAATTTGACCTCTGTAGGCAGACCGGACTGATTAGTTTTGGTGGAAGGTAGTAGCAGGGTAAAATGGCCATTGCCCCCTGACAAATGTTGCTTTAGAGAATAGCCTTGATAATTTGGGCCGGCTGAAACTTCCCCGGGCCTAAGAAACCCATAAAAACTGAGGTACATGGCAGCTTTCAGGATCAGGCTAGTGGAGGGCCCAAAAAGATTACCATCTAAAGGAGAGTTCTCTAAACAATTCGCTGGACACTGGTTGCCTACGGCTCACGGATCCCTTACCTTCCTTTTGAATACCACGGAGGGTAGCTTTAATAGCCTGAATGGAGAAAATGGACCTGCTGTGTGGATTAGACAGCATGAAATGATGTTGTAGACCGGCTAAATAAAGTTTGATGGTATTATGCGACAGAGATAGTTGTGAGTGACAATAAGCTAAGAAAGCCATGATATAGAAGGCTTCGTTATGATGACCCCTCGGATAGATCTTAGTGAACTTATCAAAGGCTCTCAACCCGGCTTGATAATTCCTGGCCGTATTGTGTGACAGTGATTTCTTAACCAGATTTTTGGCCTCGTCTATGAGGGAATCTATTCCATAGTGAGTGAGCTGAATAGAGGAACGGACATGCCTGACTGATCCGCGTCTGGCATTTCCTGAAAAAAATACGGAAAATTAAAACGGGAAAGAGCATCTGCGGCCCTATTCTGCTCACCTGAAATGTGAACACATCTCATATGAAAATTGTGTAAGAGGGATAGCCAAACCAATTTACGCAACAAAGCCATGATTTTGAAGGATTTGGCCCTGCCTTTGTTGACAATGTCAACAATGTCAAACAGGGTCTGACTATCTGTAACGAACGTCACCGAGGATTTGGCCTAATGGTGACCCCAAACCTGAGCTGCCACCATGATGGGATACAGTTCCAGAAGGGGAGAGGATTTGAGCGCCTCTGAATCTGACGCTAATTCCGGTGGCCATCCGGCAGCCAGCCAGTGAGACATAAAAATGGCGGCGAACCCGGAGGAACCCGCGGCGTCAGAAAATACAATAGGGGAAGAGGAATCCCATTGTGGAACGAACAAAGATATGCCGTTCCAGGCGGAGAGAAAAATGTTCCACATGACGAGGTCAGCAATGGCTTGACTGTCCAGATGGAGGACGGAATCCTGCTCTGGGGCAGAGGGCAGAAGTCGTAACAACCTAGAAAGATAGGCCCTGCCCTGAGGCATAATTCTGGTAGCGAAGTTTAGCATCCCCAGCAAGGATTGCAGTTCCACCTTGGTCAGGGAGTGGGACTGAACCGCCTGGGAGATGGCAGAGTGGATCCTGAGCAATTTTTTCGCTGGGAAGGCTAGCCTTCACCTTAATGGTATCCAAGATGATGCCCAGGAAGGTGACCCTGGTAGCCGGGCCCTCGGTCTTAACAGCAGCCACTGGAACCTGAAGACGGGAAAAAATGTCCAGGAGCATGTGAGGAATGGATGGAACCTGCCTGGGCCTTTCAATTAGAATAAAGTCGTCCATGTAGTGGATGACCATGGATAAACCGCCGTGATGGATGAGAATCCAATGCAGGGCTTTGGCAAACTGCTCGAAAAGCCAAGGGCTACTCTTAGACCCAAAGGTGAGCTGGTTGGCAAAGTAGAATTTATTTGCCCACTCGATGCCATAATACTGCTGCAGATGGATTGGAAGCAACTTGAAAGCATCAGCGATATCTTCCTGGGCCAGCCAAGCTCCGGTACCTGCTTGCAAAATGAACTGAATGGCCTCGTCAACTGAAGAGTATTGCATTGTATATTCCTTGGAGGGAATAAGCGAGTTCAGACGGATGGGCGGAGAGATCGTAGATGAGACTCTTTTTATTAGAGGACTGCTTAGTGACAAGGCCAATGGGACTAATGCGCCAAGACTGGAAGGGAATCTCTAAGAATGGACCAATGTTGAACCCTTTGTCGACCTCGGATTGGATGAGGGTAGCCACCGCCTTGGGGTCACTGGAAGCGGAAAGCAAATTGGGGCCTTCCCAGCAGCCCTGAGGAAGCGTGATGAGACCGGTATGGAAACCTTCTCTGAACCCATACAACAAGAAGGCGACAAAAGGTCGGTCGGGTAGGAATGCAGCCAACAACTCCAAGTTGATGTCGGTTAGTCAGGACTCTTTGGCTGCCCTCCTGGGACAGGAGGAGCGGTGGTATGCCCGAAAACACAGGGAACAGACATGAAGTGCTCGGCAAGCATTGAAGGCGCAGCCCTTTGTGTTGAAATTATTGCATACCTGGCTACTACCGAGGTACACAATTGGCCTACCCAGATGGACCCGGAGGGACCTGGCATGGACACTGACTGAGGGGATTGCACCGGGTTAGAGCATCATTCGGATAGATTGGCATATGGAACAAAGAGGGGCCTTGAGACCCGCAAAGTGACGACAAAACAGTTCCATATCCAAATCTGCCCAGTTTGACACAAACTGAAACTGGCTTAGGGCAGCAGCGGCTTTGGCAGAAAATGACCGGTGTTAATCATAAAATGCTGTGCTGCCGTACTTGTGCCCCAAATCCGTAACCCGGTATAAATAAGTGTCCAACTCTTCCCTATGACTAGGCTGGGCTGAGCACACAACACCTCTGTAAAGGCTGAATGCCAGTACAAATTCGGAAATAGATAATTTCCTGTTGAGACGAGCATCCTTAGCCTTCAAGACCGCGGAGACCTCTCCGCAGTTGATGACCCGGTTCTCAGAAATATCCTGGGAGGCAATAAGAATAGACGCAAGATTCACGTGCTTGGCTGCCAGGATATCCTTTTTTATATGATCCGGGACGAAATGAGAAGGCGCAATTTGGGGAGTGGCTGAGGGCCTACCTGCAACATCCTGGGGAATGGCAGGGGTGGCTGCCGAACCCGGAGATTGCGGTGAGGCCGCTGGTCTGGTTTCCAATACTGCCACCCTAGACTGAATGTCCGCGACTGAGCTAGTAAGACCACTGATGGAGGTCTGGATCTGAGCTAGTGCGTGCTAAATTGAGCTGAGATTGGACTGCTTAGCTGTCTGACCCGGCCCGTCATCAGCAGACGGTACAATTCAGCCTTGCGGGCGGACGCAGGATGCCGAATCCCCCGGCGAATAGGCTCGGCAATCAGCCTTGGCACAGTCCAACTTTTCAAAGATGAGCTGCTGTTGTGGCCTGAGATGGAAATTCCTGGCATGGAGATGTTGTCATTCATATGTCACAACCAGACAGCTGAGAAGCTCTGACAGAGGTCTTTCAGAACCTCCTCCCTGAGTTCTCTTTGTTGTGCTGTTCAGTTCCTCATCTCGTTAGCCTCTCTCAGCTGTCATGGAGTTGGACTAATTGCTTCCCTTTAAATCCCTCCCCATGGTGCATTGCTGGGCGGCTTATACTTCCTCTTGGAGTGTGTGTGCATGCTGATCTTGTTTTCCTGTCTGCTACAAAGTTAAGTGCTGAACATTTATCTGTTATTTTCTGTTTGCTGGATCCCAGGTGACCCTGACTCCCTCCGTGTCTGGAGTAGGGAGCCGGTGGTCGTGTCCCCTCACTATTGTAGGGTGTTCAGGGGTATATAGTCGAGGTACGTGGATATGCAAACCTCCACCTTTCGGATCTTTGCATAGGCTGAGCAGCCAGGGATAGTCTCAGGTCTTGTGCAGGGGTCTCCCTTTTGGTTCATTAGCTTTGGATCCACTCAGTCATATATGCATGTTGCTTTGTCTTGTTTCCTGTACACCGTCCGTGACATTATAATCAACCAAAACCGTCTCAAGCATGGATCCGGTTTCACTTTTGGCTGAACGCTTCTAGGGTCTTTCATTGGAGGTAGCTGATCTCCTTAAGACTTTTTCTCAGCTTCAAGTGACCGGTTCAGCTTGCATTCATGGAGTTTGTTCTGAGCCTAAGATCTCGCTCCCGGATACGTTCTCCGGGGGTTGTGAGAATTTTGTGCGTTTTAGAGAGGCTTGCAAACTCCATTTTCGCCTTCTTCCCCATTCCTCTGGTGGTGAGGAACGGAGGGTGGGGATCATTATATCGCTGCTCAGAGGTAACGCTCAGACCTGGGCCTTTTCGCTGCCGGAGGGGGCACGGCCTCTCCGTTCAGTGGATGAATTCTTTTTAGCCCTGGGTCAGATATATGATGATCCGGATCGTATTGCTCTGGCTGAGTCTAGACTACGTCTATTATGCCAGGGTAAACAATCCGCAGAAATATACTGCGAATGAGAATTTCGGAGATGGGCAGTTGATACTGGTTGGAATGATGCTGCACTCCGAAGTCAATTTTGCCATGGTCTTTCAGAGGGATTGAAAGATGCATTTGCCTTTCATGAGAGGCCTATTTCTTTGGACTCTGCTATGTCTCAGGCCGTTCGTATTGACAGGCGTCTTAGAGAGAGAGGAGAGATGTCCTCTTCCTGTCATACTCAGTCCCAGGACAGTGCAGCGGTCCCATTCTGTGCGCAGGGGTCTCAGTCGCCGTCAGCCCCTTCTGAGCAGGAGCCCATGCAGCTGGGGTTGTTTGCTTCTGACAACAGAAGATTCAGCTCGCATGGGAGGGTTTGTTTGTGTTGTGGAGGTATAAATCATTTGGCTAATATTTGTCCCTCTAGGAGATTCAGGCAGTTTTCTGGGAGTAATAAAGAAACAAACAGGAAAAAATCTTTTAAAAATGTTCCGTCTGTTACTATTGGCAGGGTTGAGGCGGAAATTGAAGGTTTTCTGTTTGCTTGTAGTTCCCGTTTTGTCCTGCCGGCTAGGGTTGCGCTAGAGAGCAAGAACATTTTTTGTGAGATTTTTGTGGATAGTGGAGCAGCGGTCAATCTCATTGATAATCAATTTGCGATAACTCATGGTTTCCAGGTGCGCACTTTGGGAAAGGATATTCCTGTTTTTGCTATCGATTCCGCTCCACTTTCTCAGAAATCATTAAAGGGCATAGTTCACAATATCCGTTTAATTGAGAGTGATGCTCATGTTGAGGATGTGTCATGTTTCGTCCTTAGCGGATTACCTACCCCTCTAGTGTTGGCGCTACCCTGGCTCACTAAACATAACCCCACCATTGATTGGCAAGCGAGGCAAATAAATGGTTGGAGTGACTTTTGCAGAGAGAATTGCCTTACGACATCTGTTTCTGAGGTTGCAACTAAGACTGTACCATCTTTTCTCTCAGAATTTTCGGATGTCTTCTCTGAGAGTGGAGTTCAGGATTTGCCCCCGCACAGGGAGTACGATTGCCCTATTAATCTCATCCCAGGCGCCAAACTGCCTAAATCTCGTTTACACAATCTTTCCCATCCTGGGAGGATCGCTATGCGTGCTTATATCTCTGAGAGTCTGAGAAAAGGACACATACGACCCTCGAAGTCACCTGTTGCCGCTGGTTTTTTCTTTGTTAAGAAAAAAGATGGTTCTTTAAGACCTTGTCTGGATTTCAGGGAGCTGAACAGTATCATTATTCGTGACCCTTATCCGCTTCCTCTGATCCCGGACCTGTTTAACCAGGTTGTTGGGGCTAAAGTCTTTTCCAAATTAGATCTAAGAGGGGCATACAACCTGGTCAGGGTCAGAGAAGGAGACGAATGGAAGACGGCCTTCAATACTCCTGAGGGCCATTTTGAGAATTTGGTTATGCCTTTTGGTTTGATGAATGCCCCAGCCGTTTTTCAGCATTTCGTGAACAGCATTTTTTATCATTTGATGGGAAAATTTGTATTAGTGTATTTGGATGACATTTAGATTTTTTTTCTCCTGATTTCAAAACTCATAAGGAACATTTACGTCAGGTCTTGCTCATCCTGCGGGAGAATAAATTATATGCGAAACTGGAAAAATGTGTGTTTGCGGTTCCAGAAATTCAATTTCTGGGGTTTCTTCTCTCCGCTTCTGGTTTTCGCATGGACCCCGGGAAGGTCCGCGCTGTGCTTGAGTGGGAGCTTCCTGAGAATCAGAAGGCGCTGATGCGTTTTTTGGGCTTTGCCAATTATTACAGGAAGTTTATTTTGAATTATTCCTCTATTGTTAAACCACTCACTGATATGACCAGAAAGGGGGTAGATTTTTCTTCTTGGTCAGTAGAGGCGCGTAAGGCTTTTTCTAATATCAAGGAGAGTTTTGCTTCCGCTCCCATCTTGGTGCAACCTGATATTTCTTTACCCTTCATAGTTGAGGTTGATGCTTCTGAGGTGGGTGTGGGGGCGGTCTTGTCTCAGGGTTCCTCTCCTGCCAAATGGCGACTGTGTGCCTTTTTCTCGAAAAAACTCTCCTCCGCAGAGAGAAATTACGATGTGGGAGATAGGGAATTGTTGGCCATCAAGTTGGCTTTTGAGGAATGGCGCCATTGGCTAGAGGGAGCCAGACACCCTATTACCGTATTTACTGACCATAAAAATCTGGCCTACTTGGAGTCAGCCAAGCGTCTGAACCCGAGACAGGCCAGATGGTCTTTGTTCTTTTCTAGGTTTAATTTTGTGGTCACGTTCCGCCCTGGAGTTAAGAATGTGAAGGCAGATGCCCTGTCACGTTGTTTTCCGGGAGGCGGGAATTTTGAAGACCCGGGTCCCATTTTGGCTGAAGGTGTGGTGGTCTCTGCTCTTTTTTCTGAATTGGAGGCAGAGGTGCAGGCAGCCCAGTCAGAGGCTCCTGATCTTTGTCCTCCTGGGAGGTTGTTTGTGCCTCTCACTTTAAGAAACAAGATTTTTAAGGAACACCACGATACGGTCCTTGCTGGGCACCCGGGGGCAAGAGCCACACTGGATCTCATCGCTCGGAGATTCTGGTGGCCTGCACTTCGTAAGTCGGTTGATGGTTTTGTGGCAGCCTGCGAGACTTGCGATCGTGCTAAAGTCCCTCATTCACGGCCATCAGGTCCTCTCCTTCCCTTACCCATTCCTTCCCGTCCTTGGACACATCTGTCCATGGACTTTATCACGGACCTGCCTCGTTCCTCGGGGAAGACTGTGATTCTGGTGGTGGTGGTGGACCGTTTTAGCAAAATGGTGCATTTCATCCCTTTTCCTGGTTTGCCCAATGCTAAGACACTGGCGCAGGCATTTATTGATCACATTGTCAAATTGCACGGTATTCCTTCAGACATAGTCTCTGATAGGGGCACGCAGTTTGTTT
The DNA here is from genome assembly GCF_014858855.1 of Bufo gargarizans. Taxonomy (NCBI): domain Eukaryota; kingdom Metazoa; phylum Chordata; class Amphibia; order Anura; family Bufonidae; genus Bufo; species Bufo gargarizans. The sequence goes on along the minus strand of NC_058080.1, from coordinate 83,053,895 downwards.
CCAGATTCTGTAAGGCTTTCTGTTCTCGCTTGGGGGTTCGGTTGTCATTCTCTTCTGCTTTCCACCCGCAGTCGAATGGCCAGACAGAGCGCGTCAATCAGAATCTGGAGACATATCTGCGCTGTTTTGTGGCGGAGAATCAAGAGGATTGGTGTTCTTTTTTGTCCCTTGCTGAGTTTGCTTTAAATAACCGTCGTCAGGAGTCCTCTGATAAGTCACCATTTTTTGGTGCATATAAGTTTCATCCGCAGTTTGGGACTTTCTCGGGAGAGGGGTCTTCTGGTTTACCTGATGAGGACAGGTTCTCCTCGTCTTTGTCATCTATTTGGCAAAAGATTCAGGATAATCTAAAGAGCATGAGTGAGAGATATAAGCGTGTGGCAGATAAGAGACGTGTGCTTGGTCCGGACCTGAATGTTGGTGATCTGGTGTGGTTGTCTACCAAGAATATCAAATTGAAGGTTCCCTCCTGGAAGTTGGGTCCTAGGTTTATTGGGCCTTAGAAAATCCTGTCTGTAATCAATCCTGTTGCCTACCGTCTTGATCTTCCTCAGACTTGGAAGATCCATAATGTTTTTCATAAGTCCTTATTGAAACCTTATGTTCAGCCCATTGTACCCTCGCCTTTGCCTCCTCCTCCGATTATGGTTGATGGGAATTTTGAATTTCAGGTCTCTAGGACTGTGGATTCTCGTCTTGTTAGCGGTTCTCTTCAGTACCTTGTTCATTGGGAGGGTTATGGTCCTGAGGAGAGGATGTGGGTCCCAGTGACGGACATTAAGGCCTCTCGTCTCATCAGGGCTTTCTATAGGTCCCATCCTGAGAAGGTGGGCTCTGAGTGTCCGGACTCCACTCGTAGAGGGAGGGGTACTGTCACAACCAGACAGCTGAGAAGCTCTGACAGAGGCCTTTCAGAACCTCCTCCTTGAGTTCTCTTTGTTGTGCTGTTCAGTTCCTCATCTCGTTAGCCTCTCTCAGCTGTCATGGAGTTGGACTAATTGCTTCCCTTTAAATCCCTCCCCATGGTGCATTGCTGGGCGGCTTATACTTCCTCTTGGAGTGTGTGTGCATGCTGATCTTGTTTTCCTGTCTGCTACAAAGTTAAGTGCTGAACATTTATCTGTTATTTTCTGTTTGCTGGATCCCAGGTGACCCTGACTCCCTCCGTGTCTGGAGTAGGGAGCCGGTGGTCGTGTCCCCTCACTATTGTAGGGTGTTCAGGGGTATATAGTCGAGGTACGTGGATATGCAAACCTCCACCTTTCGGATCTTTGCATAGGCTGAGCAGCCAGGGATAGTCTCAGGTCTTGTGCAGGGGTCTCCCTTTTGGTTCCTTAGCTTTGGATCCACTCAGTCATATATGCATGTTGCTTTGTCTTGTTTCCTGCACACCGTCCGTGACATCATATCGGAAACGTGGGACATGCTTGACCTGAGAACGAAAAGGCGAATTATGGCAACCAGAGCAACGGCAAAGGGAACAGACGAATGCAGAGAAAGCGACCGGGAAGGTGAGAGGCTGGAGGAGTGCGAAAGTGACCATCGGATGAACAGCCTACCTGGCGTGACACAAAATGGACTTGGAAGCACGGCTTCGAAACGCCAAAGAGCTATGGCAAAACTAATGAAAAAGACAACCCTGAGTATCGAATCCGATGGCTGACCCCACCCCAGCGACCATCTCTAACCAGACTTACCTGGAAGCGCCTCGGGACTTTGCCTAAGCGATTTATGAGAGAAGAAAACAATTTCTGTCCAATCTAAGGAAGGAACAAAACAACATCAGAACTGGAGATGATGAGGTTTGACTGATTTTTTATTTTTTTTTAAGAGTGAGACAGGGGACTCGACAGAAAAAAAACAGGATGTGTGGAGAGCGAGGAGAGTGGAAGCCAGAAGAGGAAACCAGCAGGACGGAGTAAACTGAACAGAAGAAGATAAGGAACCTGAGAAGCCCAGGTAACAGACGCCTAAGCTGGAAGTCAGGCAAATAAGGACCCAGTAGTGACGGAACAAACAGATCAGGTGCCTGAACAGGTGAACCAGAAACGAGCGTGGAACCAAGAAAAACGGAAAGGTGGAAGTAGGCGAAGGAGATGACGCCTGGGCAGCCAGGAGACGGGGAACTATGGGTAACAGGAGGCACAGAACCCCGAGTGACCCAGAACACATAGACACCCTGGGAGGACCAGGAGACTCAGACACCCTGTGCGATCCAGCAGACACATAACCCTGGGCGAACCAGGAGACACAGACACCCTGGGTGAACCAGGAGACGTATAATCCTAGGCAGACCAGGAGACACAGACACCCCGGGCGAACCAGGAGACGCGGACACCCCGGGCGAACCAGGAGACGCGGACACCCCGGGCGAACCAGGAGACGCGGACACCCCGGGCGAACCAGGAGACGCGGACACCCCGGGCAAACCAGGAGACGCGGACACCCCGGGCGAACCAGGAGACGCGGACACCCCGGGCGAACCAGGAGACGCGGACACCCCGGGCGAACCAGGAGACGCGGACACCCCGGGCGATCCAGGAGACACGGACACCCCGGGCAAACCAGGAGACACAGACACCCTGGGCGAACCAGGAGACACAGACACCCTGGGCGAACCAGGAGACGTATAATCCTAGGCAGACCAGGAGACACGGACACCCCGGGCGAACCAGGAGACGCGGACACCCCGGGTGATCCAGTAGATGTGGACATCCTGGGCGAACCAGGAGACACAGACACCCTGGGCGAACCAGGAGACGTATAATCCTAGGCAGACCAGGAGACGCGGACACCCCAGGCGAACCAGGAGACGCGGACACCCCGGGCGAACCAGGAGACGCGGACACCCCGGGCGAACCAGGAGACGCGGACACCCCGGGCGAACCAGGAGACGCGGACACCCCGGGCGAACCAGGAGACGCGGACACCCCGGGCGAACCAGGAGACGCGGACACCCCGGGCGAACCAGGAGACGCGGACACCCCGGGCAAACCAGGAGACGCGGACACCCCGGGCGATCCAGGAGACGCGGACACCCCGGGCGAACCAGGAGACACAGACACCCTGGGCGAACCAGGAGACACAGACACCCTGGGCGAACCAGGAGACGTATAATCCTAGGCAGACCAGGAGACACAGACACCCCGGGCGAACCAGGAGACGCGGACACCCCGGGCGAACCAGGAGACGCGGACACCCCGGGCGATCCAGGAGACGCGGACACCCCGGGCGAACCAGGAGACGCGGACACCCCGGGCGAACCAGGAGACGCGGACACCCCGGGCGATCCAGGAGACGCGGACACCCCGGGCGATCCAGGAGACGCGGACACCCCGGGCGATCCAGGAGACGCGGACACCCCGGGCGATCCAGGAGACGCGGACACCCCGGGCGATCCAGGAGACGCGGACACCCCGGGCGATCCAGGAGACGCGGACACCCCGGGCGATCCAGGAGACGCGGACACCCCGGGCGATCCAGGAGACGCGGACACCCCGGGCGATCCAGGAGACGCGGACACCCCGGGCGATCCAGGAGACGCGGACACCCCGGGCGATCCAGGAGACGCGGACACCCCGGGCGATCCAGGAGACGCGGACACCCCGGGCGATCCAGGAGACACAGAAACCTAGAGCAAACCAGGAGACACAGAAACCTAGAGCGAACAAGGAGACAGAGCCCGGGTAGGACAGAAAACAAAAACGGAGCCGGAGTGAGCTGCGGAAACACACATGCTGGCAGAGGAAGAAGTGAAATAGCTGAAAACCCATAGTGAGCAAGAACATGGAGTCAGGTGAACCACAGGACGGAGATACTGAATGAACCTGGAGGCAGGTTCATTCAGCCTAGCCACAGGGCAGGGCGCTATATCATTCTGCTTGCACCCTTACCAGCGTTCTGTATGAAATAGTGATGATCATGGTGGCCTGCTATCACGTCACATCTCAAAAAACTTTTAAGAAGATGCGCGGGCGGCGTGCGTTGAGAGAGCGGTGGCTTCTCCGTTTACCGCCAGGTGCCAGTGATTCAAAGCCGAGCCCGGAGCTCAGCTAGAGCGGATCCAATACCGATCTGATTGCCTGCTGTGCTGACGGGTGGAAGTCCGGACCTCAGAAGCGCGAGTGCGCAAGTACGTCAGGGGGAGAAGAAGGAAGGCGATGATCGGGCATCTGGCTGACTGCTGGCGTGAGATATAAGTAGCCAGACGCCCCTCCCACAAATACAGGCTGAAATCCGCCTTGCGCATATATATATATATATATATATATATAGTGCAAAAATTCCACGGCACTCCCACCAGTAAAAGGAATTCTGTATTTTATTCACCAAACAGCAATGTTTCAGTCCTCTTTCTGGAACCTTTCTCAAGCAGTGATACATAACAAAAGTGCATGGTGAATATAAATAGGGTAACCAATTTGCAACAATGATTTATACAATTATGTGAAAATCAATCCAAAACAACATAATTATATATTTTTTGCCCCATAAGACGCATTTTTTTTTCCCCCTGAGTCTTATGGGGCAAATACTAAGAAAGTGCTTCTATTTTGGAAGCGCTCATTAGTACCGGAGGACCGGGAAGCGGTGAAGGCTCTATACTCACCGCTTCCTGGTCCTCGGCAGTCGGCTGTGAAGGCTGCACATAGTGTGAGGGCACGCTTTGACCTCACGCTGTGCGTGCCGGGTCACAGCACAGCCAACAGCAGGAAGAAGACAGAGCGCACTGGAGGTGAGGAGCATCGTCGTCCAGGAGCAGGAGAGGTAAGTGGGTTTTTTATTTAATTTCTCTGTGGCACTGGGCTCATACTGGGGGCATGATAAATGGCTCTGTAGCCATAATAAATGACACTGGGGCATAATAAATGGCACTGGGGGTATAATATATGGTACTGGGGGCATAATAAATGGTACTGGAGGCATAATAAAAGGCATGGGGGGTCATAAATGGCAATGGGGCTCATAACTTACATGGGGGCTAATAACTGGAATGGGAGCTAATGGGGGCTTATAAATGGCATGGGGCTGATCTGAGGCTTGGGGGTCTGATCTGAGGTCTTACTGGGGTCTCATTAACATTGGAGGTCTGATCTGAGGTCTGATTAAGGGGCTTAATAACATTGGGGGTCTGATTGGGGCTGTCAGATGAGGTCTAATTAACATTGGGGGTCTGATTGCTGGCCTGACCTGAGATTTAATGAAAAATAGTTTTTTTCTTATTGTCCTCCTCTAAAACCTAGGTGCTTCTTATGGGCTGCTGCGTCCTATAAGCCAAATAATACAGTACATAAAAATTCATTAGTGTATACATTACAGTGCCCTCAATAATAAAGAGTGTTCATAATGATGTGTCATTTTTTTAGAAAAATCATAAATTCATAAAAATGCTAAAAGTTATCAGGTGACCGTGATGTATATAATGGTGATCGGGTGTAATTAAAATAATTAATTAAAAATGCTCACACAGATTGTTTGGACTTGCTGGGATCACCTTGCGCCATGAGGCTCTCGGCATAGTACATACACATTACCGCGCGTGCGCTTGGCGAATCTTCACTTCCGCTCCAAATGGAACGCATGTGAAGCGCACATGTGATCACTCACTTCCTTCTTTGAGTGAAGCGCAATATGAAGCGCACACATGATCCGCAAGTCCAGAACACATGATGCGTTCCTGAGCCTGCGCGCATATAGATTAATATTCAAACATGGTAGATTATGGCAATATTTTTTGGTTAATCTTAGTCAAACTGTTTTTATTGAAATGGAAAGGTTCACAGTTTACATAAAGTAAAATCAGACCATATATAAGGTATATCAGAGCAGATAACAGATTGTCATTGTGAAAAATTGCATAGTTGAGTATGAATTAGGCTTCCAGGGCATTAGCCCGACAACACAGGTAGGTGAAGAAATACAATACCAACAAAGTAGGACCACTTATCACTGAATGTATGCAGAAATAAGATAGCAAAAACCATGAGGAAAACACAAAAAACACATAACATAAAACATAATAGTCCTGTCGTCCATGACTTTTTTACAATAATCTCTGAGATTTGCTGTCTACTCGACCAAAAGGATAAACTAAAAGGCCAAACAGTGAGGCAATGTCTAAACCAGACTGATGGACCAACATACTCCCCTAAACAGGACCTCGATCTCCTCGACACATGTGGGGTGACTCCATAAGGCAAGCTCACTCACCGGGCAGCAATTATTCCTGCTAGTCTCTGCTGTTTCTACCCTCTTTAACATATTTTATCCACGGTTCCCATACTTATAAATATCTATCTCTAGTATTATAAGTCCAGCCCACTAACTCCTCCATTCTGCACATGTCATTCATTTTTTCATGCCACATCTTTAAGGTCGGTGGATCCTTGTCCTTCCATTTTATAGGGACTAATAACTTAGCAGCCGCGATCATATGTGTGGGTAGGTTCATTCTGCTCGGTCTGAAGTCAGCCAAGGGTAGCCACAGTAGGACTAATTTCGATGTGAGCTTCAGATTTATAGAGCAAATCTGGTTAATCATCTTTTCAATATCTTCCCAGAACTTCCTCAGAATCGGGCAGAACCACCATATATGTGACAGAGATCCTTTATCTTTCCCACATCTCCAACAAAGTTCATCCGACGCCAAACCCATTCTAAATAACAACTTAGTTGTTCTATACCATCTAGTGAGAATTTTCAGGGAATTTTCTTGGGTCAAAATGCATTTGGAGAATCCATGTGAATGGGTCAGTATATAGCTCCTATCTCTATCATCCAGTATGCAGTTCAGCTCCTTCTCCCAGGCTCTCACGTAAGAGGGAATATTGTTATTTCTATCCCTCAGCAACTGCGTGTAGATGAGCAAAATGCATTTCGGGGGAATTTTGGGAAGCAATGTGTATGTTTCTAGCCAAGTAGGATCCGTAAGAGGGATAAACTTGGACTTTTTGAACTTGGCACACGTGATCTCAAAATCCCTTTCTTGCAGGAAATCCCATTTTTTATCCTTTTCTCCAGTGAAGCAGGCGTAATAATCTTTCAGAGTGGGTATTTTCGCTAGATCACCCAATACAACTCCCAGCAAACTCCCAGCAAAGATTTCCATATGATGACTCTTCAATTTACTTGAAGTTGGCTGGCAAGTACAATGGAAGAGATCTTAGGGTATATAACAGCCGAGGTAAGATGTAGGCCGTTATCACATTTCTCCTCCCTAGCCTGGATAGGAACGGCAAAGAGCTTTTGGTCAGGAAGGTTTCAATCTTATTCAGCAGAGGAGGGACGTTTAATCTGAACAGTAGCCTAGGATCATTAGGTATATTAATTCCTAAGTATTTAATGGAAGTTGAGGGCCACTTAAAGGGTGTCATACTCTTAAGTCTAGATTGATGTGCAGAAGAGAGGGAAATTCCTAATGCTTCTGACTTGTCCAGGTTGATCTTAAAGTTGGACAATGTCCCAAACTGTTGGAAGATATTCAATACCTCAGTCATAGCATCTACTGGGTCAGTTAGCAAAAGGAGCAAATCGTCGGCGAATGCCACTATCTTATGAGCATATGTACCGATGTGCAAACCTAGAATACTAGGGGTTTGTCTAAATTTTAGAAGTAAGGTCTCCAAGGTGAGTATAAAGAGTGTGGGGGATAGGGGGCATCCCTGCCGCATGCCATTTCGAATCAAAAAGGCGTCCGACAGAGTCCAATTCACCATAATACATGCTGATGGCGAAGAGTATAGTGAGAATATGGTGTTAATAAACTGTTCTGGAAAGCCAAATGCTTCCAAAGCGCTGCGCATGTACAACCAGCTGACTCTGTCGAACACCTTCTCCGCATCGGTTCCCAGTAGCACCAATGGGGTCCGGTTCTTAGCATGACAAACAGCATGGATCACCCTACTGATATTGTGCCTTCCCTCCCGTCCCAGGACAAACCCCACTTGTTCTTCCCCCACAAACTCAGGCAACAGCTTAGAGATCCTTGCACTAAGCAATTTAGCCCACCGCTTTAAATCAGTGTTGAGCAGGGAGATAGGTCTATAGCTCCCACAGACTTCTTAGTCTTTCCCCATCTAATGAATTACCGAAATATGTGCTGCCTGAGCCTGTGGGGGTAGGGCTTCACCTCGGAGCAAGGAATTGCACAGTCGGACAAAATGAGGAACAAGTTTATCTCTAAACTTTTTATAATAAGCGATGGGGAATCCATCCGGACCAGGGCTTTTCCCGGATGGGATGGTGTCCAGAACTTGGGTTACCTCCTCTGCTGTAAAGGGCTTAAGTAGCTCTAGGCTGTTCACCTCTGAGACAGATGGGATCTTAATAGAACTTAAAAATTCCTTAATCTGCAGGGCTATATCAGGACAGGGGGCCACTATCCTTCAAGTTATACAGGGATTCATAGAACTTACAGAACTCCTTTGCTATGGCTGGTGTGTTTGTGAATCTATTCCCGTCTGAGGATTTTATCGCCTGGATAAAGGACTTATCTCTCTGGTGTTATAAAAGGGCGGACATTAGCTTGGAGCTTTTATTACTATGAAGGTAATGTTTAAAACGCAGAGCCTGTAATATTTTTGCTGTTCTAACATTAAGGAGATCCTTCACCTGTCTATGTAGGGAGATAAGGGAGTTATACACATCTTCAGGACTGCGACTTCTTTTGAAGACTCTCAAGCGTAGATATTTGCAGCAATAAAGAATTCAGCTCTTTTAATCTGTGTCTCTTTATCCTGGTGCCCAGACTAATAAGTTCTCCCCTAATTACTTATTTGTGGGCTTTCCACAGAATAGAACTTGACACCTGACCTGAGTCATTATTCAAAAAGTAATCTCTCAGCTTTTGTGAGATTGACTGTGCATGTATAGCATCATCTATTAATGTGGTGTTTAATCGCCAAGTCCAGAATCTACGCGGCAAATCCGCAAACTTCACACTTACACTGATGGGTGCATAGGTCAGAGATAACCGCATTGTCTATATTGGCGTCCGTGACTAACGGGAGTGCTTGGTTAGATAAGAAAATATAATCCAACCTCTGGTACGAATCATGAACTCTGGAGTGGAACGTATAATCTTTATCCTCTGGATGTAACAACCTCCAGACGTCCGACACCCCCAGATCAGACAATGCAAGGTGAAGTTTGCAGAGTTGTTTAACCGACGTGCCTCTGGCCCTAGATGTGGTGTCTTTCTTGGGGTCAAAGACCATGTTCAGATCTCCCCCCATGATTAATAAACCTTCCGCAAAGGGTTTCAGGGTTTCAATCGTTCGTAAAAGCCATCAAATCTGATTACAATTGGAGGAATTCAGATTTGCCATAGCAATGGTTAAGTTAAGAATCTTTCCTTTAACCAGGAGGTATCTGCCCTCTGGGTCTGCGATTTTTGCTAACATTTGGAACGGAATATTCTTCCCAATACCTATAGATACGCCCCTTGAGGCCGATGAATGGGACGCATGGTACCATAAGAGGAAATGTTTGCTGACCACATTAGGTATATGCATATGTCTGAAGTGAGTCTCCTGTATAAAGGCGATGTCAACTTGCTCTTTCCTTAGGGTGTGATATAACTGGCTTCTCTTTTGAGGAATATTGGCGCCATTAACATTAAGGGAGTAGACCTTCACTTCAGCCATATCCAAAAATACATCTGCCTAGGTGACTAGCAGTACTGTAGATGGAAAGTAAGACAGGACATAACCAACAACAGTCAAGAATATCTATAAACAAAACAGGTGGGCTATAGGGCCCAATGGCGTCCCGCAACGCTGTAAAGCACATGCTGGCCAAGTAACCAAGGCCAGTGGGGGGGAGGGGGGGACATGTGTGGAGAAGCCACAGGGACTCATCTCCATCCACCGGGCCTATCAAGCTGGAAAAGAAGTACATTATGTAAATGCATAGGGTTAAAACATGTTGGCTAGCATTAAGCCCTTAACTGGGGAAGGTAGCTACCTCAGTTGTAACCGCAAGCATATGTAAGGTGACCCGCTATGAATACATATAATAAACAATTTTAGAGAAATAAACTTCTCTTGTAGGGTCAAAGTCCTGCTCCTCAGGTGGTCCTCTTCCTCGGCGAGCGACCTTTGCCAGTTGTCTGCCACTGCAGGTTCTGCGGGAGCTGGGGTAGGTCTGGCAGGAATTACGTTGGTAGCCATGATGGGATCTCCACTGGATCCATCTGCAGCGCATCCCACATCTTGGGTAAATCTTCTGGTGCCTGCACAGTAAATTGCCGTCCCTCAATAGTGGTTGTTAAACCAAAAGGAAAGGGCAATTTCACAGGGAGCTTCCTCTCCCTTAAAGCATTGGTCAGCGGACGGAAGGCTCTCCTTTTAGCCAGCGTACTAGCCGCCAAGTCCTGGAACAGTAGGATCTTATTCTCCTCCAGTAAAAGTTCTCCCGCTTCTCTTGCTGCTCTAAGTAAATCTGCAGGGCCCAGATAGTTCAAGAGAGCGCACACCACATCCCTGGGTGGTTCTGTGGCTGGCAGTTTCGGTCTCAGGGCTCTGTGGGCTCTTTTGATAACAATGGCGTCTGTCCGTTCTTTGCCTATAAGCATTTCGAACACATGGCGCACTGTGGTTGTCAGCTCCTCTGCGTTGACCGATTCAGGGATTCCTCTCAGGCGGATGTTCTTCCGTCTACCCCTGTTCTCTTGGTCCTCCAGGTATAAAAATGCATTATTCACCTGTTTACAGTGTCAGAGTCATCTTCCCGCATCTCCACTGAGAAGAAACCTTTATGCTGAGGTATTTATTCATGTCGCTTTGTGAGCTTTTCAGTTTCGGGGTACTCTCCACCTCCCCTCTCTTTTCTCTACCGATTTGCCCCATAATTGCAACGGGTAGCTTTGAAATAACCTGAAAGACCGGGCTTATGGCGTGGAGCTCAGACGATGGCGAGGAGCTCAGACACACACGTCCTCCACCATGCTCAGTCGGCTCCGCCCCCATTTTTTGGTTAATCTTTATTTAAATTTATCCTAAGTGGTCCTCTTTTTCTGAAAGGGTCTGATACTCACTATTAAAGAAAAGATAAATAAAATATTCAACTAAAGGGATTATTTAATAAGTGGACAGCAATCACCCATTGCAATGGATATTTATGTAGGTGAATATGGAGTCGTACACATCTCGCCACAATATCTCATGCTGTCGGGGTGTGTCTAGAGGCAACACAAAGTAACTCGATATCTGTACAGCAGACACAGAATCTGATTATGTGCCCCACACCTCCTAAAATCACCATTAAAGTAAAAAATATCCATATACTTAAAATGGAAATAATGGAAAAGTCCAAAATCTAAGAGAATTTACTAAATCCAATTATCCATTGTTTCAAAGTGGTATCCTTATATACAGTCAGGCCCATAAATATTGCGACATCAACACAATTATAACACTTTTGGCTCTATACACCACCACAATGGATTTGAAATGAAACAAACAAGATGTCCTTTAACTGCAGACTGTCAGCTTTAATTTGAGGTTATTTACATCCAAATCAGACGAACGGTGTAGGAATTACAACAGTTTGCATATGTGCGCCCCACTTGTTAAGGGACCAAAAGTAATGGGACAGAATAATAATCATAGATTAAACTTTTACTTTTTAATACTTGGTTTCAAATCCTTTGCAGTCAGTTACAGCCTGAAGTCTGGAACACATAGACATCACCAGACGCTGAGTTTCATCCCTGGTGATGCTCTACCAGGCCTCAACTGCAACTGTCTTCAGTTCCTGCTTGTTCTTGGGGCATTTGCCCTTCAGTTTTGTCTTCGGCAAGTGAAATGCATGCTCAATCGCATTCAGTTCAGGTGCTTGACTTAGCCATTGCATAACATTCCACTTCTTTCCCTTAAAAAACCTCTTTGGTTGCTTTTGCAGTATGCTTTGGGTCATTGTCCATCTGCACTGTGAAGCGCCATCCAATGAGGTCTGAAGCATTTGGCTGAATATGAGCAGATAATATTGCCCGAAACACTTCAGAATTCATCCTGCTGCTTTTGTCAGCAGTCACATCATCAATAAATACAAGAGAACCAGTTCCATTGGCAGCCATACATGCCAACGCCATGACACTACCATCACCATGCTTCACTGATGAGGTGGTATGCTTAGGATCATGAGCAGTTCCTTTCCTTCTCCATACACTTCTCTTCCCATCACTCTGGTACAAGTTGATCTTGGTCTCATTTGTCCATAGGATGTTGTTCCAGAACTGTGAAGGCTTTTTTAGATGTCGTTTGGCAAACTCTAATCGGGTCTTACTGTTTTTGAGGCTCACTAATAGTTTACATCTTGTGGTGAACCCTCTGTATTCACTCTGGTGAAGCCTTCTCTTGATTGTTGACTTTGACACACATACACCTACCTCCTGGAGAGTGTTCTTGATCTGTCCAACTGTTGTAAAGGATGTTTTCTTAACCAGGGAAAGAATTCTTCGGTCATCCACCACAGTTGTTTTCCGTGGTCTTCCAGGTCTTTTGGTGTTCCTGAGCTCACCGGTGCCTTCCTTCTTTTTAAGAAGGTTCCAAACTGTTGTTTTGGCCATGCCTAATGTTTTTGCTATCTCTCTGACGGGTTTGTTTTGTTTTTCAGCCTAATGATGGCTTGCTTCACTTATAGTGACAGCTCTTTGGATCTCATCTTGAGAGCTGACAGCAACAGACTCCAAATGCAACTAGCACACTTGAAATGAACTCTGGACCTTTTTATCTACTCATTGTAATTGGGATAATAAAGGAATAACACACACTTGGCCATGGAGCAGCTGAGAAGCCAATTGTCACATTACTTTTGGTCCCTTAACAAGTGGGAGGCACATATGCAAACTGTTGTAATTCCTACACTGTTCACCTGATTTGGATGTAAATGACCTCAAAATAAAGCTGGCAGTCTGCAGTTAAAGCACATCTTGTTTGTTTAATTTTAAATCCATTGTGGTGGTGTATAGAGCCAAAAAAGTTAGAATTGTGTCAATGTCCCAATATTTATGGACCTGGCTGTATAAAGGGTCATATAAAAGTGGAACCCTAGTATATATTTGTGTCTGTCCAAATAGTGTTTGCTGATATGACTCATATTAAAATCTTCATAAAGGCAAGATAAAGCCATGTAATGTACTAAAGCATTCGACCCTATTCAGAAAGTGAAACATTCAAATACACTATCATCAAGGGAATACACCCTATATATAGCTACTCATATTAATAAAAGGGTCCATGCCGGTTCAACTCTCCTTTTGTGTTCACATTGTTTTTATTTCTTTTTATGCAAGAGATCAAAAACAAAGTATCAATACATTTTTATAAAAATGCACCTCACATATATACAGGAAGATCACTTGCAAAGATCAAGAGCATGACAGGGGAAAATAAATTTTTATCCACAAATCCAAGGTCTAAAGTCAGGGCTCTATTCCCACCCCTATGTGAGACAGGAATATGGCCCCTTTGTGAGACAGTGTGTCCGAAGTCTGCAAAGTGTGTTGAAATAGGTAAATCCATGTGTTTTTTTATGCATTGTATATCTGTGTTGAATAAGACAAGTTTTTAAGTATAACGTAGTTTCTCCCACGTATAATAGTTGACATGGGCACCACAGCGCACAAATTACATGTGTGATGTCACAGGTCAAATAAAATATAATTTTGTGTTTCTTCAAAGTTATCGGATGTACAAAGACATTGCCTTTGTGTATATATTTACAATTGACACAATTTTCACATGGGTAACATCCTGTCTTCGGAGCTCTTAGAAAAATCTGTCCAACTATCTTTTCGGGGTCAACATCTGCATGTACCAATCTATCTTTGAAATTCATGAGCCTTCTGTAGAACATTAAGGGTAGGGATTTAAATTCCTCAATGTTATCAAAACTGTATTTTAAGATATTCCATTACTGATTGACAATATTTCTGACCTTGTAACTATTTTGGTAAATGTACTTACTAGTGGAATTCTATCAACCTTTTTCTTTCTATTTGTTTTTTGTGTCAGAAGTTGATATCTGTTGTATCCTTCTATTTTAGTCAAATGTGTATCCAAGGTGGCTTTTGGATAACCCCGTGCACAAAACAATTTACTTAATCTATTTAATGTCTGGTCGATTTGATTAGGATTGCTAACTATGCGTTTAGCTCTCAAAAATTGACTAAATGGTAATGACTTAATCATTTCTCTGGGATGAGCACTGTCAAAATGTAAAATCATATTTTTATCAGTAGGCTTTACATATATGTTAGTCTCAATCTCTTCGTTCTTAAATGTAATTGTGGTATCTAAAAATGGAACCTGCTCTGTTGAGTAATGTATTGTAAATTTTATGTCCTTGTCTATTTTGTTAAAAAAAAAAAAAAAAATTCATCCTCAGTGCTGGTCCAAATGAGGAAGATGTTGTCTATGTATCTCCACCACCTCAAAACATGGTTGAAGTGGTGGGACACATAGACGTACATCTCCTCCAGGTAGGCAACTGTTAAGTTGGCGTAGGTGGGCATCACATTTGACCCCTCGTTTGTAATAAGAAATCATCCCCAAACAAAAAATAATTCTTTGTCAGGACCGCATGAAGTAAACTGAGTAAAAAGTCTTGACATTCAGGTGTATACTGTGAGTTTGCAAGGTAATGTTTGACTGCATTGAGACCCAAATTATGTCTTATAGATGTATAAAGACTCACAATGTTCAAGGAGACCAATACAGCACTTGCCGGTATTTGTGTTTCATTCAACTTATTCAAAAAATCTGAAGTATCACATATATAAGATTTTGCTGAAATTGCAAAATCAAGCAAAACTGACCAAAAATATAGAGATATTGCTCAACAGAGAATCCCAAAATCCCTGGCTGAGACAAAAGGTCCTCCAGGGGGATTGTTTAAGTCCTTATGTATCTTCGGCAATAAGTACAACACTGGTGTCATTGGACATGTGATAGTTAAAAAGTCCTTCAATTTCTCATCAATCAAACCACCCTGCATTCCTTTCTCTAGTAAATTATTAATTTGTCTTTCAATGTCCCGTTTAGGATCATGTGTTTTTTTTTTTTTAAAACACTTGTATCGCTTAATTGTCTTAGGACCTCTTTAATGTATTTACTTGTATCCATGACCACGACCGCATGACCCTTGTCCGCTGGTTTCATTGTAAGTTTGCAGTCACGTACAAGTTCAGCAAGAGAAGCACCTTCAGCTCTGGTCATGTTAGGATGCAATAGATCCATACCTGTTTTAAAGCATTGACCTCCTTCAATACCCACTCCATGAATAAATGAATAGCTGGAAAGGATATTGGAGGAGAAAAATCACTCTTTGTGAATAAATCAAAATCAGGCATTTTTAATTATGTGCTTCTTACAGAGTCCTGATATTATTCTGTTGCTGTGTAAACCAATCCCTAAGTTTCAGTCTCCTAAAGAATTGGTGCAAGTCTATTTCCATATTTAAACTTACGTATATATATATATATATATATATATATATATATATATATGCTTAAAGTGTCTTGAAACAAATGCAAAAAAACATTATTACCAAATCCTTTTAAAACAATAGATAGTGGCTAACTTACAATGATAATTGTGAACTACAAAGGGGAAATAAATCATCAGGTTGAAAAATTTCGGCCATGAGAACCCTGCCTTTTGAGGTGCTGGTTTTGCCCCAGCCCCGGCGACCTCTTCCTCCTCCTTCCTTCCTCCTCTGCCTTTGCCTTGTGCTTCCCCCTCCTCCTGTGCCACATCCTCTTTCATCATCGCCAGAAGCATTTTTTCAAGGAGGTATAGAAGTGGGATAGTAACGCTGAGAACGGCTTTATCTGCCCTGGCAATGTTGGTGGAGTACTCGTAACAGTGCAACAAGTATAACAGGCCTCACATGGAAGCCCAGTCATTGGTGGTGAAGTGGTGCTGTTCCGCAGAACAAATCAGCCGAGCGTGCTGCAGCTGAAAATTCACTATTGCCTGATGCTGCTCGCACAGTCTGGCCAGCATGTGCAAGGTGGAGTTCCACCTTGTGGGCACGTCGCATATGAGGCAGTGAGCTGGAAGGCTGAAGTTACACTGCAGCTCTGACAGGCAAGCAGCAGGGTGAGAACGCCGAAAGCGCGCACAGACGGACCACACTTTATGCAGCAGCTCTGACATATTTAAGGAACCTCTGCACCATCAAATTCATCACATGCGCCAGGCAAGGGAAGTCCTTCAAACCGTCTAGTCCCAGAGCTGCTATGAGATTTTGCCTATTATTGCACACCACCAGGCCGGGCTTGAGGCTCTCTTGCACCAACCACTCATCGGTCTGTTGTTCAAGGCCCATCCACAGCTCCTGTGTTGTGTGGGGTTTGTCCCCCAAACAGATACGTTTTAAAACTGCTTGCTGTCGTTTACCCCTGGCTGTGCTGAAGTTGGTAATGAAGGTGTTAAGCTGACCGGATGAGGAGCCAGTAGAGGATGAGGAAGTGGAGTAGGAGGAGGAAGCAACAGGAGGCAAACTGAAGCGCCCTGCAATCCTTGTTGGTGGAAGGACATGTGCCAAACTGCTATCCACCTCAGGCCCAGCCACCACTGCATTTGCTATCCACCTCAGGCCCAGCCACCAGTGTGCTGTTAGGAAGATATAACGTCCCTGACCGTGCTTACTGGTCCACGTATCCATAGTTAGGTGGACCTTGCCACAGATGGCGTTGCGCAGTGCACACCTGATTTTGTCCCCCACTTGGTTGTGCAGGGAAGGCATGGCACGCCAGGAAAAGTAATGGCGGCTGGGCACGACGTACTGTGGGACAGGCTTTTAAAACTCTCCATCTCCACCAGACGGAATGACAGCATTTCAAAGGCCAGTAATTTTTAAATGCTGGCATTCAGGGCCAGGGATCGCGGGTGGGTAGGGGGTACTTCCTCTTCCTCTCCAGCGTTTGGGATATTGAGAGCTGAACGCTTGCGTGGGACATTGTGGAGATGCTTGGTGACCCAGGTGTTGGTGTTGCTGGCAGATCCTCTGTTTGCAGGGTGGCAGGTGGCACTGTCACTCCAGAGGTGGATGAAGAGGCCGAGACTGCAGCAGAAGAGGAAGCAGGAGGAGCCAGAGACGTTTCTTGGTTTTTGAGGTGTCTACTCCACTGCAGCTCGTGCTTTGCACTTAAATGCCTGGTCATGCAGCAGGTTGTGCTTAGGTTGAGAACGTTTATGCATTGCTTCAGGCTTTGATTGCACAGCGTGCAAAACACTTGTGTCTTGTCAGCACATCTGCAGAACTGCCACTTGTGTCTTGTCAGCACGTCTGAAGAACTGCCATGCCAGGGAAATTCTTGGATCTGGCTTTGGTGTGCTCGGTCCCTTGCTGCGGTGAGCAGTAGCAGGAGTACTGTCTAGAGGATGGCTGTCCTCTTTTGCACCCTGCTCCCTCTTCTGCTGTGTGCGACCACCGCCTCTTCCTCTGAACTACACAGGTCACTCGCATGACCTTGATTCCATGTGGGGTTGAGGACCTCCTCGTCCTCCACATAATTTTCCACCCAATCCTCAGCCCTGCCCTCCTTATCGGTCTGCGCACTTTCAAAAGCCACAGCAGTTGGCATCTGTGTTTCGTCATCATCTGAGCCGTGCTGCTGTGGTCCTCACATGTCCTCATCTTGAAACATAAGTGGTTAGGCATCTGTGCACTCAATCTCTTCCACTTCTGGGGCATGGATAGGTGAAGGGCCCCGGGAAACCCTGCTAGCAGAGTCATCAAAAAGCAGAAGAGACTGCTGCATGACTTGAGGCTCAGACTGGTTGGCTGATTTGCAAGGGGGTGAGGTGAAAGACTGATGGACATCGGCTGCAGGAGCCAACTCTGATCTTTCAGCAGGAGACTGGGTGGGAGACAATGTAAAGGAACTAGAAGCACTGTCAGCAACCCAATCTACTAATGTCTGTACTTGTTCTGGCCTCACCATTTGTAGAGCTGCATTAGGCCCGACCAAATAACGATGCAGGTTCTGTCGCCTACTCTCACCTGAGGAAGGTGTTTCACTTGTGTGTGTCGCTGGCACAGATCGACCATGTCCTCTCCCTGCAACAGGAGCTCCACCAGCAGAACCACGAGCGGGGCCATGTCCCTTATTTGACGCTTTCCTCATATTTCTAAAATTTAGGATCTTGCCCAAAATCGGTGTTTTTTTTTTTTTAAATAAAAGAATATAACAGCAGTATCTAACACATGTATCTCGCACTGACAGATGAAGCAAAGACTGCAAATTTAGGATCTTGCCCAAAATGGGTGTTTTTTTAATAACAGAATAGAACAGCAGTATCTAAAGCGTGTATATCACACCGACAGATGCAGTAAAGGCCGCAGATTTATTATTTTGCCAAAAATTTGTATTTTTTTTAAAAACAGAATAAAACATCAGCATCTAATGCGTGTATTTCACACTGACAGATGCAGCAAATGCTGCAAATTTAGTTTTTTGCCCAAAATGGGTATTTTTTTAAAAACAGAATAAAACACCAGCATCTAATGCGTGTATTTCACACTGACAGATGTAGTAAGGACTGCAGATTTATTATTTTGCCCAAAATGGTTGTTTTTTTTTAATAACAGAAAAGAACACCAGTATCTAATGCTTGTATCTCACACTGACAGATGAAGCATAGGCCCCTGATGTAGGGTATTCCCAAAAATGAGTGTTTTATTAAACCCAGAATATTATTGCAGTATTTCAGACTTGTATGTCACACTAGCAAATGCAGCATAGGCCCTAGATGTAGGGGATTGCCAAAATGGGTGTTTTTTTTTAAACCCAGAATATTATTGCAGTATTTCAAGCTTGTATCTCACACTGACAGGTGCAGCATAGGCTGCAAAATTAAGTATTTTGCCCAAAATAGTAGTTTTTTTTTTAATAACAGAATAGAACACCAGTATCTAACGCATGTATATCACACTGACAGATGCAGTAAAGGCTGCAATTTGTGTTTTTTTGTCCAAAATTTGTGTTTTTTTTAAACCCAGAAAATTATTGAAGTATTTCAAGCTTGTCTTTTACACTGACAAATGCTGCAAAGGCACCAGTTGTAGGGTATTGCCAAAAATTGGTATTTAAAAAAAAACCTGAAAATTACTGAAGTATTTCAAGCTTGTCTTACACACTGACAAATGCTGCAAAGGCACCAGATGTAGGATACTGCAAAAAATTGATATTTTTTTTTTTTTTTTGTAGCTTGTGCGTCAGACTATTGCTAGTTTATTTTGCAAGTTGCTCAAAATAACAAAACAAAACCAAAACAACAATAGCCGTCTGGCTCCTGCCTATCTCACTCGGCAGCCCTAGCTAAACTCATAACACAAAACACAAAGAGCATTTTCAAGCGGAAAACAAAGCAACTTACAGTACAATAGTTAGGTAGAGAAGCCAACCGCTCTCAGAGCTCCTAGGCTTGCAGCTTCTCAAACAGACTGCCCCGACTCCCAGAGAGAGAGCTCCTGGGTCAGGGATGATGACTTAATTAATATATCTGTGTGAGCAGTCCCCCAGGCAGGTAAAACCTGGACTGGCTCCGGGTGGTCAGGGAACCCACCCAACTCTTCCCTGACCGGCTCCAGGACCCTAAACTGGCTTTCTTTTTCCCAGGAATCTTCTGGATACAAAGAAAACCGAACCTTCATGGAGCCTTTTAACACATGAAGTGCCGGAAACTTGGTGCAATGTACACATCATCCAGCACTTTCTCTGCAAAACATTGTGACACCCTGTCACAATGGGGATAAAGTCCCGCTCTTATGCTGGTAACTCCTGTTAGATAAAGTTCGTAACGAACAGTCTCATATCATAATTAGTTGAGTACTCACTATTTGGTAGTGTGCAGATCTGTGGCGTCCCACATGTCAAGGCGCTTACCTCGGTGTCGATTCCGTCAAATGCAAATGGCAGAGTATGATTGCTTGCTGATGTCATAGGTCGGAACTCCGGTGGATCGCTTCTATTCTCGCGAGATGAGCTTTTACCTTTCTTTCGTATAATACAGACTCAAAATCGTGGCTTGAAGGTCGCAACAAAACTTTAATCTTTTTATCAATGGAATCGGAGTTTGCCGTCCTTTCATATACTGCTATTAATAGCTTGCCGTTGATAAAAATCGACCACCAGTGAGTTTTCTTTCGTTTTCATTATGGGGGTGCCCCTTGCTATTTCTGACTGTTTATCAGCACTGGGATGTCCTCTTGGTGATGGGCACCCCCCTATGCCCTTCAGATACTTCACCTTTATACTCCACAGTTATATACAAAGCCTGTGTTTTAGTCCATGGTGTTTCTTTGCCACTTAATATGCTTAGTTTCCTGAGTATGCACTCAAAGAAATTGTAAGCCAATAGTCATCAAAAAATGGAACAACCGCCCATATATATCAATACCATGCATAACACAATCCACTAATGCCTATAACAAAGACTATATATACCACATGAAATATAAATACAATTTATTGACACAATTTATAAATCACAATCAATACACAAAAAGTGCAAAGAAAAAGGCGACATCCACATCAAGAGACACAAATGGTGACTCAATCTCACATGTACATAATAATAAAGTGCAAGTGCATAGTGCATATAAATGTCGAAAACATATCATATACAGAGCCTATTTACCCATTATATGTCTCTTCTGGAATGGTGCCAGCCCCGACGCGCGTTTTGGCGGACCTTCATCTAAGTGGCCCTCTCTTTCTGAAAGGGTCCAATACTCACTCTTAAAGAAAAGATAAATAAAATATTCAACTAAAGGGATTCTTTAATGAGTGGACAGCAATCACCAATTATAATGAATATGTATGTAGGTTAATATGGAGTCCTACACATCTCGCACAATATCTCATGTGGTCGGGGGGTGTCTAGAGGCAACACAAAGTAACTCCATATCTGTACACCAGACATGGAATCCGATTATGTGCGCCACACCTCCTAAAATCACTGGTAAAGTAAAAAATATCCCTAAGTATAAAAATGGAAATAATGGAAAAGTCCAAAATCAAAGAGAATAGACTAAATACAACAATCCATTGTTTTAAAAGGGTATACTAAAATATAAAGGATCACATAATAGAGCCTCATGGTTCTAGGGCAGGGATGCTCAACCTGCGGCCCTCCAGCTGTTGTAAAACTACAACTCCCACCATGCCCTGCTGTAGATTGATAGCTGTAGGTTGTCCAGACATGCTAGGAGTTGTAGTTTTGCAACAGCTGGAGGGCCGCAGGTTGAGCATCCCTGTGCTAGGGGTTCCCAACTGGTCCAAACAATCTGTGTGAGCATTTTAAATTAATGATTACTAATGGCATTGCTGTGATTGGCCAGTGCAGCATGTGACCCAGCCTCTATATAAGCTGGAGTCATGTAGAGCTGCACACCACTCTGCTGTTACTAGTGTAGGGAGAGGATGCTGCTGGTGATTTCAGGGAGAGAATAGGAGAGAATCTTTGTTCAGAACTTGAATCAAACTCAGCGATCTACATAAATTTAGTTGTGTGGGTGCAGGGCACAATCTTTTTACTCTGCCCTGAGCCCAATGACCAAAAAAAATAACTTTTATCCATCTGTTAGTTAGGTGGGCGGTGGTGGCGGCCATTTTATGCAAGCTCAGTGCACCAGCACTGCATCTGAGCTTTTGTAACATTGAAATCCAAGCTTGAAAAACTGCACTAATAATCTGGTTTTAAAAAATCACCCTTTTTTGTCAAAATACAACATCTGGTGCATTTGCAGGATTAGTCGGTGTGCAATTTAAGCTAGAAATACAGCCATAATTTTCATTATTATTTTTTTTAAAACACACTTTTTTTTGCCAAAATACCCAATTTTCACAGCCCTTGCAGCATCAGCACGTGTGAAATTCAAGGGTTATATACAGCTTTCATATTCTTTTAGTAAAAAAACACACTTTTTTTGGCAATATCCAACATCTGGATTAGTATTAAGTTGTCCCATATTTGCGCCTCAATCTTTTCCAATATTTCAGCTCGAAATACATTTATCTCCCTTGTATGTGGTCTCTCTTTCTCACACTCCCTCGCCGGCGTGGAACCCTGATTTGCCGATATCCGTGATCAACATGGTAGGCTCGGAAAAGAACATCGAAAGTTGATAGAGAAGATTTCCAAATGGATGGTGGATGTCACTGGGGCACCTCTGCATAGGTGACAGGAACATAAATCAAAAAATAAAAAATCATTACATTGACAGGTGTCTGTTACATTGACATTTTTCTAATTTTGCCAGATAGAAACCCCTGCTCTGCATAGTTGACATGGAAATTTAAGAAATTCTTCATTAATTGATGCGTGCCATATCCTATCATTCAATGCTTAAACTTTAAAAAGTTGTCCCACATTTACGCTTTAATACTTTGTCCCATATTTCCACTTTATCATTTTTAATGAAACAATTAACCTCCCTTGGATGTGGTCTCTCTTTCTCACGCTTCCTCTCCGGCGTGGAACCCTGATTCACCGATAACGTTGATAGAGAAGACATCCAAATGGATGGTGGATGTCACAGGGACATGCGATCAGGCAGAAGTTATCTAGAGTCAACAAAGCAGCAGCAGGGCCTCTCCTGGCTAATGATTAGAAATTAAAAATACCACAGTGACATTCCCTGTAATTTTGTATTAATCATTCCAATAACAGGGCATTTTAAGATGTATTGTTATTTATCGTCACTACCTCCCCGAGTCGGGAGTAATTGCCGCGCGCCCCCTCCTTAACTTGGAAGCTTATGCTTCAATACTTTGTCCCACATTTCCGCTCGATTACATTTAATTTCATCCATTGACCTCCCTTGCATGTGGTATCCTTTTCTCAGTCTCCCTCTCCAGCCTGGAACCCTGAATCCCTGCCACCGGTGATCACCATGGTAGGCGCATAAAAGAACATCGAAAGTTGATAGAGCAGATATCAAATTGGATTGTGAACATCATGGGGACATGCGACATGGTGGAGCAGGATGTGTGCACACGCCTACACTAGCTGACTGACAGAGGTCAGCCCCCTTCTACTTCTGGGTCTCCAAATTGGGCAAGTCCCTATAAGCTGTAGGGCATCCATTAATACTGTATTAGTGATGTGATGCACCTACAGATAAGACCCGGCACTAGGGAGACAAAGGCTACATATGGGGAGAGGAAAGGGCAGATATGCTATATACAGTGTTCTGTCCGAGTGCTAATAACTTGCACTCACACTGTGTAAGCTATGATTTCACCCCTGAATCATCCTATTGATTACCCCTAGCAATGTCACCCTAATATAAACTATGTGCCCGGGAAATTAGGGTGACATTGCTAGGGGTAGTTAATATCCCCATATGTAGCCTTTGTCTCCCTAGTGCCCGGTCTTATCTGTAGGTGCATTACATCACTAATACATTATTGGTGGATGCCCTACAGCTGATAGGGACTTGCTACCTTGCAAGCTATACCTTTTGGCAGAGATATTCCCTCCTTACACCCCGCAGCAGGCGATAGAGGGTGTATTTTTAAGGAGGATTTTCTGATTTATGTCTGGTGCCAATTTGTTGCATTTATAGCTGAGCAAGGGATAGTCCCTATTGTAATTATAATGTATAGCGATTTACTCTCGCTCCAATATTTTAATGTGTATTAATAAAGTTTGATATTTTAATATACACACATACAAACGTTCTATTTATCAGTGAAAGTGTTTAGAGGTGAACGTAATACAATTATATCTAAATCAGAGAATTGTCAAAAAGCAGTGTAGGCTACCTCCTCCACCGCCGCTTCCACATACACCGCCACATCCACCGCCTCCTCAACCTCCTACTCTTTATGGACCTGGTCCTCCAAGATTGAGATTATTATTTGTATATTTTTACATATTTTATGTTATTTAAAGTCATTTCCCTATCCACTTTTGTTTGCAGAGCACTTGCCATGCTCTTAACCACATTTTGCTGGTATTTGCAGCCCTCTAGCCATTTCCATGCCATTTTTACAGCCTTTTAGTGCTCAAAAGTTCTGGCCCCCATTGACTTCAATGGGGTTCGGGGTCATGTTCGGGTCAAGTCTGGGTCCCGAACTCAAACTTTTTTGTAAAGTTTGGCCGAACCCGTCAAACCCGAACATCCAGGTGTCCGCTCAACTCTAATTATGAAAACTCTTTATTATTGAGGGCACTGTATTGTATACACTAATTACATTTTATGTATGTACTATATAATTATGTTGTTTTGGATTGATTTGCACAAAATTGTATGAATCATTGTTGTAAATTGGTTACCATATTTATATGCACCATGCACTTTTGTTATGTATTTGGTCCTCTTTCTGTATTTCCAGAAAGAGGACCAAAATATTGCTGTTTGGTGAATAAAACACAGAATTCCTATTACTGGTGGGAGTGCCGTGGAATTTTTGCACTGTATTTCCAGGAACTTGGATTGTTTCTACAGTCAATGGCACC
Source organism: Bufo gargarizans (assembly GCF_014858855.1). NCBI lineage: Eukaryota > Metazoa > Chordata > Amphibia > Anura > Bufonidae > Bufo > Bufo gargarizans. Next base: position 83,029,416 of record NC_058080.1, on the reverse strand, counting down.
TGTTTTCTAATTTTTTTTGCAGTGCTGCCTACATTTGCTTTGATTTATTATTTGTGGAATCCCAGCAGGCGTGCACACAATGGACATGGATAATTCAGGTAATACCAACCCTGATGGGGACTTTTCAATTATTATTTTTTTTTATATAGCCAGGATGAGGCTGATAAGATTTTAAATGCATGCAGAGGAGATGCAAGTTGTTTGTCCATTCGAACGATTGCAGATGCTAAAAGAAACTATGAAAGGGCTAGAAGAAAGTTACATCTAATCACCTTAAGCGAATATTATAAGGTCCACTGCATTCCAAGGGGCATGCGGATGCATTGCCAAACTACAATGTATATGCAAGATAATGAATTTAGATCAAAGTATGAGCTTATTGTCAACAAATTTTCATCCGACCTTATACTTCTTAATATGGAATTCATATAGAGGGACTTAACTGAAACTATCAAACACAGGGATACATCAGAAACTGTTAAAATCAGTATTGTCTGTGGAGGAATTTGAAATGTATTTATCCAAATATTCCTTTTCTAGAAAAATTGCAGAGGAATATTTAGGAAACTAAGAATAATAAGTGGCAAAGAGACACCATGGACTACAACACGGGCTCTGTATATAACTAGACTGGTCTGAAATATCCAATGCAGTCAAATAATAACAACATGGATAAAAATAAAGAGTTTGTGAAGGATAATAAAAATGTACTGTTACAATTGTCTACTTTTTCAGCTGCTCCTATAACAACTAGAACCGAAGACAGACCAGATGAGGAGTACACAGGAGATATAGACAACAGAAGAACCAGAAGCAGGAAAGTACAAAAAAAGAAGAATGCGGAAATGAACAAACAGTGGTAAATATCTCATCACATGTACTATCTAAAGAACAACTTTGCATTTTGTTTAAAGGCTTGAGTTTCTGCCCCAACAAACCAACGGATTGGTTGCAATTGGAAATAGTCCTGCACCAATTCTTCAGGAGACTGAAACTTAAGGCTCAGTTTTCACAGCAACTGAATAATCAGGACTTTGTAACACATGACAGGAGTCGATCTTTGTAGCACATGACAGGAGTCGATCTTTGTAGCACATGACAGGAGTCGATCTTAGAATCACTGCACACTTCACTTATTTGGGCAGTCACGGGGCCAGCACTAACCAAATAACTCAAGTATGAACTCAACCTTGCAGGTCGATGTTAACATCAAGAAAAAGCACACTCCTTTCACACCATTGCCAGTTGATTCCACATAGATGTCAACAGAACCTGTTCTGTTACAAGCCCCCCGACAGAGTGGAGAGGGTGTCAGCAGTAAAGTTGTGTTGACGTCACTGATTCATTTGCCCTTCCTGTGATCTGTTAGAAAAATAACCCACAAAAAACGGATCCAGTCTGTGGAGCATATACCTTCACTCGGTCAACATTTGCTCTATAATCCATCAGTATTGCTAATGCCCCCCCCCCAAAAAATAAAATAAAAACAGGAGTGGATGTAAAACAGAGATGACACTTGAATGGGATATTTGCATGTCTTCTGTGTTTTGTACCTACTCCTGCTTTTGGCTACCAAATCATAAGCCAATTCTGATGGTACCATAAAGGCCTTACAGATGCTACACAGATAGGATCCGTTGTGCGTATCATTTTTCCTTCCTTCTGTCAGATCAGAAGAGAGGTCAAATAAATCATTATTAGATGGCAGTAGCAGCAGCATGAGGAGACCACAGAGTGGCAAGGTGACATAGTTCGGAGATGGCAGCAGCAGCTCCTTCAGGAGACCACAAAGTGATCCGGTAACAGAGTGGGGTGGTGGGTGGCAATACCAGGACCCGCTGACGAAGGTGGGTGAAATAAGGAGCACTTGGTATCAGATGTGTGGCATCAGGCGGGTTGCAGCATCAATAATAGTAGCTGAGGCAGGTAGCCAGAAGAAACCGGTCTCTTTTATCAAAGTGTTGGTGTGGCACCATGGAAGATCTAGTCTGATACATCACGCCTCATTCATCTTGACAAAGGTCAATCTCTCCACCAGTGGCGGATACAGATCCTGGTCTCGGGAGGGGCACTTTCAGATTATTTTTTGTCTGCCGCCACAAAACAATGGTGCTTATAGAACAGACTACACAGTGTAGAGGTATACTGTATATTGTGTGGCACAGTGTATGCTATATGTGTATAACAAACATATTTCACATGAAAACTTACAGTTGCTTGGCCCTTGGGGATCTCGGACACCACTTCAACTATTTGGCTGGGGGGCTCGGTGGAGCTGATGTGTTTTATCCTAATGAGAAAGATTTCATAATAAGGATTTGGAGAAGGGACAGAGGGATAGCAGAGCAAGGGGAGGCTGGTGCTGCTACTAGGGGGTCATACCATAGGGGAGTAGTAAAGCCCCCCCCCAGTAGAAATAATTCTCCTTATAATGTGACAGTGCAAAAAATACCCCCTTGTAATGCCCCCAGTTGAGCTAATGTCCCCATAGTTCCCCCATAATGTGCCAGTATAAAATACCCCTATACAGTGCCCCCCATTGTGCTCCTCTCCCCCCTTCCTCCTAGTGCCCCCATAATGTGCCAGTATAAAATGCCCCAGTAGATGCCCTCAGTGTCCCCCATAATTTGCAAGTATAAAATACTCCTTCTTAGTGCCCCTGTAGATGACCCCATAGTACTCCTTTCCCCCCTTCCCCATAGTACCCACCGTAATGTGTCCCAGTATAAAATTCTACTGTACAGAGCCCCCCATATAAAATACCCCTTCTTGGTGGCCTCAGTAGATGCCCCTATAGTGCTCCCAATCATGTGCCAGTAATAAAAGCACTCACTCCAATCATGTGCCAGTAATAAAAGCACTCCCCCCAATCATGTGCCAGTAATAAAAGCACTCCCTCCCAATCATGTGCCAGTAATAAAAGCACTCCCTCCCAGTCATGTGCCAGTAATAAAAGCACTTCCCCCAATCATGTGCCAGTAATAACAGCCCCCCCATTATGTGCCAGTAATAACATCCCCCCATTATGTGCCAGCAATAACAGCCCCCCATTATGTGCAGGTAATAACAGCCCCCATTATGTGCCAGTAATAACAGCCCCCCCATTATGTGCCAGTAATAACAGCCCCATTATGTGCCAGTAATAACAGCCCCACAATATGCCAGTAAAAGTATTGTATATATAAAAAAAATAAAAAATAAACACTTATACTTACCTCCTTGGCAGCGATGCGATGCAGGCCTTTTCCGGCCTGTGCCCCGCACTGTACGGCTCAGGCAGTTCGATGAGGTCATTGCGCCGCCTGCGACGGCCTCTGATAGGCTGCCGGCACTAGGCCGGCAGCCTATCAGAGGAACAGGCAAGGGACACACCTCTCCCCTGCTCCTTCGCACAGCCTTCTGTATCGCTGTCCTGAGGACTATGGAGACTAACATTATTGTGCCAATACAGTGCCTATACATACTGGGCACCTACTAACCATTTAATGTGTATGGCTGTGTATTATCTAATATGCACCCTTGGCAAGACTTTCATGTGTATAAGGAGGTTGGGTAAAAATTGCTGTCGGCCAAATGAACATGTATGTGTATGCTCATTTTAATGTACAGTGTGCACTAGGTAGCTAATTATTTTCTTGCATGTTTATCTTTTGTATTTTGCATTACCATGGTAGTAGAAAATAGCTGGTTGCAGATTAATCAAAGGATTGCCCAACCCTTTACAAATGATATATACTCAGGATAGGTCATCAGCATCTGATGGGTGAGTGTCTGACACCCCACGCCCCTGGCAATAAGCTCTCGTGTGGTAGCCGGAGCTAGGTGAGGGAACTACCTGGCTCCCTCTGTTGTGCAGTGGATGGAGCTGGTTACTGTAGAATTACTCCATTTACTCTTTTTATTGTACAACGGACAGAACTGTGTAGTTCTATTGCTGAGTCTCAGCACTGTAGTTACTGCAGAACAGCTGAATGACAGCTGAATTTCTATGTCACACTAATTATTATTAATTATTTGTGTGCTTGTAGAGAGAGTTTGCTAGCTAGTAAGGCCCTGTGATTATAGCAGCAACAACATTAATTCCAGCAGTGTGTTTACTAATGGAAGATAAAAGGGGGGGATGGCAGTGGGAACAGTGAAGAGGCAGAAGCTCTACTGTATCTGTGACAAGTTCTTGTTAGTCTTTCTGCAGTATAAATGGCTGAGTTTAGAAATAAAGTTTCCTGCAAAGGTGCTTTATGTGAGTTTTTAAGAGCAATCTGGATTTTTTTTCCCACTGGAGTTATGTTTTATATATAAACCATTATTTGATTTCCATTAAAAAAAAATAATAATAATTACTTTTTATAGTCCAGCACATGATCAAAAAGACATAAAATGATCAGTGTATTTCAGAAAGTGTTCCTTAATAAAAGATTTGCAGCAGATCGTTGTTCAAGCTTTGATGATTAAGTCTAGAGATGAGCGAATAATTAAAAACTTTGAATTCGCCAAATTTTACAGAAAAATTTGCTTTGTGATGAATTACTTTGTCACAAAGCGCATTTTTTTGTAAGTAGCGAGTGCAATGACAGGGAGCTGCTATAGCGCTGTCCCCCGTAATTGTACCCCTCAGATGCCGGATGCGATGCGTGAGTTGAACGCATTGCACCCGCACTGAATACCGACCCATTCATTTCTATGGGGCTGTTCACATGAGCGGTGATTTTCACACATCACTTATGCGTTGCGTGAAAATTGCAGCATGCTCCTCTTTGTGAGTTGCGGTGCGATGATCCACGCAACGTAGGCCCCATAGAAGTGAATGGGGTTGCGTGAAAATCGCAAGCATCCGCAAGCAAGTGCGGATGCGATGCGATTTTCACGCACGGTTGCTAGGAGACGATCGGGATGGAGACCCGATCATTATTATTTTCCCTTATAACATGGTTATAAGGGAAAATAATAGCATTCTGAATACAGAATGCATAGTAAAATAGTGCTGGAGGGGTTAAAAATAAATAAAAATTATTTAACTCACCTTAGTCCACTTGTTCGCGTAACCCGGCATCTCCTTCTGTCTCCTTTGCTGAACAGGACCTGGGGTGAGCATTAATTACATGAACAGGACCTGTGATGACGTCACTCCGGTCATCATATGTTCCATCACATGATCCATCACCATGGTAAAAGATCATGTGATGGATCATGTGATGACCATTTTTTTAACCCCTCCAGCGCTATTTGACTATGCATTCTGTATTCAGAATGATATTATTTTCCCTTATAACCATGTTATAAGGGAAAATAATACAATCTACAGAACACCGATCCCAAGCCTGAACTTCTGTGAAGAAGTTCGGGTTTGGGTACCAAACATGCGCGATTTTTCTCACGCGAGTGCAAAACGCATGACAATGTTTTGCACTCGCGTGGAAAAATTGCGGGTGTTCCCGCAACGCACCCGCACATTTTCCCGCAACGCCCGTGTGAAAGGGGCCTAACTGTGACTAAAAGCACTGCGATCAGACATTTAGCAGTATTGCATACTACTATAATAATAAAAAATCTAAATAGTTATTCCAAAATAGACATAACCATTAAGAATCGTATATTAGGTTTCTTTCTACTTTGCATTTCATTTGACAAGAAGAACTACATTTCTTACACAAATAAGTTGTGACACTTTTTTACTCGCCATCAGTAAATATTGCAGGGATATTTACTAAGCACGGCTGATAGAGGAGAAGCAATGATAGCTTGGTATACCAGAAAATCTTATATTACTACCTTTTTACTGGATTATAATAAAATTGGTCATCTGGGATTGACTTGGTCTCTGGCCAAAGCCTGAAATTATGAGTCTTGAATTCCAGCCACCAATTTCAGACAATGTATTTTTATAGTTCCAATTATAGCTTAATTTTTAATAGGGGTAACTAAAATTAAAAAATCCATATTGCCATAAAGAGTGGAAGCCAAAGAGGTGAATTATATCAGTGCTGGCAGAGAAGACAACAGAACAAGCCAAACATCCCAACTTTATTTAATATTGTGGTCCCAGCCAAGCAGCTTGTGTGTCATCTTCCCATTTCCCTGGCTTTGATAATTCATTGTTTATGTGTTTTATCGTTACCCCTGATATAACTGTGAATCTAAAATGAAAAAAATAAAAAATAAATGTTTGAACCTTAGGCCATATGTGCTTTTTGTAAAGCTTACAGCACAAGTATGGAAGTATTTTGCAATGTGCACTACTTTCAGTCACATTCAGTCATCTTTTTGGTAGAAATTTCCCTATGAGAAAGTATTTTTTTATTATTATGATTTTGCATGTATTTTGGGCTAAGCAACACTTTTACAATAGTTTATCCTTCTTTTGCATTTTGCCTAATTTGGCTTCTGTTTTAGACTACACAGCCAGCTGCAGAGAACTATTATATAATAAATCCATCAAATTGGCCACTCGATGGCTCATTTGCATCCCCAACCTCTGCTGAACAATCTTCTAAACTGATTTTGCCGCAACAACAAAAGGTATTATAATACTGTTTAACCCCAAATACATACAGTATATAATAATAAAAAATGGCTCCGAAGGTGTCTATAATCTTTAAAAATTGAAGCACCATGAGGGCCTCCATCATGCAACCAATGCCATGAGTAACAAGTATGTTCATTCTGTTTTTTGTTTGAATTTTTTGTTTCATTTTTTGTTATTTTGTAACATTAAAATCATGCATTTTTTATGCATTGACAATTTTACACCCTATATAAAAGACTACAAAAAAACTTAAAAAAACTTACACAACTGCCATACCATTTAACTATTTATTTAAGGTGGCAGGGTAAATAGCAGAATAAAGACAGATTAACCCATACATTAAAATGAGTAAAGCAGTACAAAAACAGCTAGTGCAAGCAGGTTCACCCACCACACTGCATTCACCCATAGCTTCCTCTTGTTTTGTACAGTACTTCAATATAAAGTACAAAAGTCTCTCCAGAAATTAGATATGAATTGTGACTTTTGGCTGAGCACAATATTTTCCCACTTCTGTCATGCCCGGTGTGCAGAAATTCCAAGTGTCATCCATTTCCAAAGCTCTGCTGAATGCATCCTGAGTTACAACAGACAATAACAATAAAAAACAGGAGAGACATACATGGGAAACTTTGAAAACTGATAGTTTATGCCAATTGTAAAAATTCTGATCCAGCTTTCCCTTTTCCCTGGTTAAATAATGTTTCTATTAAATATAAAACATTCTACTAATTGTTTTTGCAATTGGAAATATAAAAAATAAGCTGGCAAGTTTTGGGTTTTAGTTAAAGAGAATCTGTCACCAGCGACCTCCTGGTTATGATACTTCCCTAGTTATGATACTTTGCAAATTAGGTGCAACAAGGGCATCGCTGTTTGATTGACAGGGACAGGCAGCGGCAAAGCAGTGAGGAAATGGATGACCACTGAAATTAGCGGAGCTTGGGTGGGACACAAGCAATGGTGATTCCCAAAATGGCCTAATTTGCGTATTAAGAAAAAGTATCCCAAATTGGGAATGGAGCCTTGGATCAACACGGGATCAACAAAAGAAAAACGTTTTAATCAGGTGGACCCCAGCTATATGTTTAGGCAAACAGTTAGATAAAGAAATCGCTGGTGACAAATTTTGTTTCTATACATGAGACATTTTGAGAAACACATATTCTTATGTAGGAAGAGTACAGAGTACCTTCACCAGTGTAAAATGTAACCTTTACTGATGATCATTAAAAATCATTAAATCATTAAAAATCACAAAATGTGTGCCCTTAAAAAGCAAATAACCATAAGGCTGGACAGGACAAGAAAATTGACTCACCCTCACACTTGCCCTATCAAGCTATAAGCCCTGCCTAGCAAAACGGAATAGCTTCCCAGATACAGGCGATCTCGTGTCAGGAACCTCCTGATAGGCCCTATATGTCCCTTACAAGGGATAGATACCACCATCCGAGAAGAGACCTAATATGACTACAGTCCAATAATAATGTCATAAGTAGGGATGAGCGAACTCGAACTGTATAGTTCGGGTTCGTACCGAATTTTGGGGTGTCCGTGACACGGACCCGAACCCGGACATTTTCGTAAAAGTCCGGGTTCGGGTTCGGTGTTCGTCGCTTTCTTGGCGCTTTTGTGACGCTTTCTTGGCGCTTTTTGAAAGGCTGCAAAGCAGCCAATCAACAAGCGTCATACTACTTGCCCCAAGAGGCCGTCACAGCCATGCCTACTATTGGCATGGCTGTGATTGGCCAGAGCACCATGTGACCCAGCCTCTATTTAAGCTGGAGTCACATAGCGCCGCCCGTCACTCTGCTCTGATTAGCGTAGGGAGAGGTTGCGGATGCGACAGTAGGGCGAGATTAGGCAGATTAACTCCTCCAAAGGACTTCACTTGATTAATCGATCGATCTGCAGCTGTGCATCATTGAGCTGCTGAAATTCAAATGCTCACTCACTGTTTTTAGGCTGCCCAGACCGTTTGTCAGTCACTTTTTTCTGGGGTGATCGGCGGCCATTTTGTGTCTTGTGCGGTGCTGCGACCAAGTGCATCCAAGCTGCGACCAAGTGCATTTAACCCTCAATGGTGTGGTTGTTTTTTGGCTAAAGCCTACATCAGGGTGAAGCTGTCACACCAAGTGCATTTAACCAGCAATAGTCTGTTCATTTTTTTGGCCATATACTAAATCAGGGGCAAGCTGCGCCTGTCACCAAGTGCATTTAACCCTCAATGGTGTGGTTGTTTTTTGGCTAAAGCCTACATCAGGGTGAAGCTGTCACACCAAGTGCATTTAACCAGCAATAGTCTGTTCATTTTTTGGCCATATACTACATCAGGGGCAAGCTGCGCCCGTCACCAAGTGCATTTAACCCTCAGTAGTGTGGTGCGTCAAGCTGTGACACCAAGTGCATTTAACCAGCAATAGTCTGTTCATTTTTTGGCCATATACTAAATCAGGGGCAAGCTGCGCCCGTCACCAAGTGCATTTAACCAGCAATAGTATGGTTATTTTTTGGCCATATCCCAGTCTAATTCTGTCACTAAATCCATACCGGTCACCCAGCGCCTAAATACTAGGCCTCAAATTTATATCCCGCTAAATCTCTCGTTACCGCTGTCCTGTTGTGGCTGGGAAAGTTATTTAGTGTCCGTCAAAGCACATTTTTTGTTCTGGGTTGAAGTACAATTCCCAATTTAGCAATTTCATAATTTAGTGGTTCCTGCTATATCAGAGCTATTTGAAATCTATCCCTAAAAGGGTATATAATATTCAAGGTGCACATTGGGTCATTCAGAATAACTTCACACACACCCGCTACTGTGTATTTCCAAGTCTAATTCTGTCACTAAACCCATACCTGTCACCCAGCGCCTAAATACTAGGCCTCAAATTTATATCCTGCTAAATCTCTCGTTACCGCTGTCCTGTTGTGGCTGGGAAAGTTATTTAGTGTCCGTCAAAGCACATTTTTTGTTCTGGGTTGAAATACAATTCCCAATTTAGCAATTTCATAATTTAGTGGTTCCTGCTATATCAGAGCTATTTGAAATCTATCCCTAAAAGGGTATATAATATTCAAGGTGCACATTGGGTCATTCAGAATAACTTCACACACACCCGCTACTGTGTATTTCCAAGTCTAATTCTGTCACTAAACCCATACCTGTCACCCAGCGCCTAAATACTAGGCCTCAAATTTATATCCTGCTAAATCTCTCGTTACCGCTGTCCTGTTGTGGCTGGGAAAGTTATTTAGTGTCCGTCAAAGCACATTTTTTGTTCTGGGTTGAAATACAATTCCCAATTTAGCAATTTCATAATTTAGTGGTTTCTGCTATATCAGAGCTATTTGAAATCTATCCCTAAAAGGGTATATAATATTCAAGGTGCACATTGGGTCATTCAGAATAACTTCACACACACCCGCTACTGTGTATTTCCAAGTCTAATTCTGTCACTAAACCCATACCTGTCACCCAGCGCCTAAATACTAGGCCTCAAATTTATATCCTGCTAAATCTCTCGTTAACGCTGTCCTGTTGTGGCTGGGAAAGTTATTTAGTGTCCGTCAAAGCACATTTTTTGTTCTGGGTTTAAATACAATTCCCAATTTAACAATTTCATAATTTAGTGGTTTCTGCTATATCAGAGCTATTTGAAATCTATCCCTAAAAGGGTATATAATATTCAAGGTGCACATTGGGTCATTCAGAATAACTTCACACACACCCGCTACTGTGTATTTCCAAGTCTAATTCTGTCACTAAACCCATACCTGTCACCCAGCGCCTAAATACTAGGCCTCAAATTTATATCCTGCTAAATCTCTCGTTAACGCTGTCCTGTTGTGGCTGGGAAAGTTATTTAGTGTCCGTCAAAGCACATTTTTTGTTCTGGGTTGAAATACAATTCCCAATTTAGCAATTTCATAATTTAGTGGTTTCTGCTATATCAGAGCTATTTGAAATCTATCCCTAAAAGGGTATATAATATTCAAGGTGCACATTGGGTCATTCAGAATAACTTCACACACACCCGCTACTGTGTATTTCCAAGTCTAATTCTGTCACTAAACCCATACCTGTCACCCAGCGCCTAAATACTAGGCCTCAAATTTATATCCTGCTAAATCTCTCGTTAACGCTGTCCTGTTGTGGCTGGGAAAGTTATTTAGTGTCCGTCAAAGCACATTTTTTGTTCTGGGTTGAAATACAATTCCCAATTTAGCAATTTCATAATTTAGTGGTTTCTGCTATATCAGAGCTATTTGAAATCTATCCCTAAAAGGGTATATAATATTCAAGGTGCACATTGGGTCATTCAGAATAACTTCACACACACCCGCTACTGTGTATTTCTAAGTCTAATTCTGTCACTAAACCCATACCTGTCACCCAGCGCCTAAATACTAGGCCTCAAATTTATATCCTGCTAAATCTCTCGTTAACGCTGTCCTGTTGTGGCTGGGAAAGTTATTTAGTGTCCGTCAAAGCACATTTTTTGTTCTGGGTTTAAATACAATTCCCAATTTAACAATTTCATAATTTAGTGGTTTCTGCTATATCAGAGCTATTTGAAATCTATCCCTAAAAGGGTATATAATATTCAAGGTGCACATTGGGTCATTCAGAATAACTTCACACACACCCGCTACTGTGTATTTCCAAGTCTAATTCTGTCACTAAACCCATACCTGTCACCCAGCGCCTAAATACTAGGCCTCAAATTTATATCCTGCTAAATCTCTCGTTAACGCTGTCCTGTTGTGGCTGGGAAAGTTATTTAGTGTCCGTCAAAGCACATTTTTTGTTCTGGGTTTAAATACAATTCCCAATTTAACAATTTCATAATTTAGTGGTTTCTGCTATATCAGAGCTATTTGAAATCTATCCCTAAAAGGGTATATAATATTCAAGGTGCACATTGGGTCATTCAGAATAACTTCACACACACCCGCTACTGTGTATTTCCAAGTCTAATTCTGTCACTAAACCCATACCTGTCACCCAGCGCCTAAATACTAGGCCTCAAATTTATATCCTGCTAAATCTCTCGTTAACGCTGTCCTGTTGTGGCTGGGAAAGTTATTTAGTGTCCGTCAAAGCACATTTTTTGTTCTGTGTTTAAATACAATTCCCAATTTAACAATTTCATAATTTAGTGGTTTCTGCTATATCAGAGCTATTTGAAATCTATCCCTAAAAGGGTATATAATATTCAAGGTGCACATTGGGTCATTCAGAATAACTTCACACACACACGCTTCTGTGCATTTCCAAGTCTAATTCTGTCACTAAATCCATACCGGTCACCCAGCGCCTAAATACTAGGCCTCAAATTTATATCCCGCTGAATTTGAATACAATACATTGGGCCAAATAATATATTTGTTGTTGTGGTGAACCATAACAATGAGAAAAACATCTAGTAAGGGACGCGGACGTGGACATGGTCGTGGTGGTGTTAGTGGACCCTCTGGTGCTGGGAGAGGACGTGGCCGTTCTGCCACATCCACACGTCCTAGTGTACCAACTACCTCAGGTCCCAGTAGCCGCCAGAATTTACAGCGATATATGGTGGGGCCCAATGCCGTTCTAAGGATGGTAAGGCCTGAGCAGGTACAGGCATTAGTCAATTGGGTGGCCGACAGTGGATCCAGCACGTTCACATTATCTCCCACCCAGTCTTCTGCAGAAAGCGCACAGATGGCGCCTGAAAACCAACCCCATCAGTCTGTCACATCACCCCCATGCATACCAGGGAAACTGTCTCAGCCTCAAGTTATGCAGCAGTCTCTTATGCTGTTTGAAGACTCCGCTGGCAGGGTTTCCCAAGGGCATCCACCTAGCCCTTCCCCAGCGGTGAAAGACATAGAATGCACTGACGCACAACCACTTATGTTTCCTGATGATGAGGACATGGGAATACCACCTCAGCATGTCTCTGATGATGACGAAACACAGGTGCCAACTGCTGCGTCTTTCTGCAGTGTGCAGACTGAACAGGAGGTCAGGGATCAAGACTGGGTGGAAGACGATGCAGGGGACGATGAGGTCCTAGACCCCACATGGAATGAAGGTCGTGCCACTGACTTTCACAGTTCGGAGGAAGAGGCAGTGGTGAGACCGAGCCAACAGCGTAGCAAAAGAGGGAGCAGTGGGCAAAAGCAGAACACCCGCCGCCAAGAGACTCCGCCTGCTACTGACCGCCGCCATCTGGGACCGAGCACCCCAAAGGCAGCTTCAAGGAGTTCCCTGGCATGGCACTTCTTCAAACAATGTGCTGACGACAAGACCCGAGTGGTTTGCACGCTGTGCCATCAGAGCCTGAAGCGAGGCATTAACGTTCTGAACCTGAGCACAACCTGCATGACCAGGCACCTGCATGCAAAGCATGAACTGCAGTGGAGTAAACACCTTAAAACCAAGGAAGTCACTCAGGCTCCCCCTGCTACCTCTTCTGCTGCTGCCGCCTCGGCCTATTCTGCTGCTGCCGCCTCGGCCTCTTCCTCCGCCTCTGGAGGAACGTTGGCACCTGCCGCCCAGCAAACAGGGGATGTACCACCAACACCACCACCACCACCTCCGTCACCAAGCGTCTCAACCATGTCACACGCCAGCGTTCAGCTCTCCATCTCACAAACATTTGATAGAAAGCGTAAATTCCCACCTAGCCACCCTCGATCCCTGGCCCTGAATGCCAGCATTTCTAAACTACTGGCCTATGAAATGCTGTCATTTAGGCTGGTGGACACAGACAGCTTCAAACAGCTCATGTCGCTTGCTGTCCCACAGTATGTTGTTCCCAGCCGGCACTACTTCTCCAAGAGAGCCGTGCCTTCCCTGCACAACCAAGTATCCGATAAAATCAAGTGTGCACTGCGCAACGCCATCTGTAGCAAGGTCCACCTAACCACAGATACGTGGACCAGTAAGCACGGCCAGGGACGCTATATCTCCCTAACTGCACACTGGGTAAATGTAGTGGCAGCTGGGCCCCAGGCGGAGAGCTGTTTGGCGCACGTCCTTCCGCCGCCAAGGATCGCAGGGCAACATTCTTTGCCTCCTGTTGCCACCTCCTCCTTCTCGGCTTCCTCCTCCTCTTCTTCCACCTGCTCATCCAGTCAGCCACACACCTTCACCACCAACTTCAGCACAGCCCGGGGTAAACGTCAGCAGGCCATTCTGAAACTCATATGTTTGGGGGACAGGCCCCACACCGCACAGGAGTTGTGGCGGGGTATTGAACAACAGACCGACGAGTGGTTGCTGCCGGTGAGCCTCAAGCCCGGCCTGGTGGTGTGTGATAATGGGCGAAATCTCGTTGCAGCTCTGGGACTAGCCAATTTGACGCACATCCCTTGCTTGGCGCATGTGCTGAATTTGGTGGTGCAGAAGTTCATTCACAACTACCCCGACATGTCAGAGCTGCTGCATAAAGTGCGGGCCGTCTGTTCGCGCTTCCGGCGTTCACATCCTGCTGCTGCTCGCCTGTCTGCGCTACAGCGTAACTTCGGCCTTCCCGCTCACCGCCTCATATGCGACGTGCCCACCAGGTGGAACTCCACCTTGCACATGCTGGACAGACTGTGCGAGCAGCAGCAGGCCATAGTGGAGTTTCAGCTGCAGCACGCACGGGTCAGTCGCACTACAGAACAGCACCACTTCACCACCAATGACTGGGCCTCCATGCGAGACCTGTGTGCCCTGTTGCGCTGTTTCGAGTACTCCACCAACATGGCCAGTGGCGATGACACCGTTATCAGCGTTACAATACCACTTCTATGTCTCCTTGAGAAAACACTTAGGGCGATGATGGAAGAGGAGGTGGCCCAGGAGGAGGAGGAGGAGGAGGAGGAAGAGGGGTCATTTTTAGCACTTTCAGGCCAGTCTCTTCGAAGTGACTCAGAGGGAGGTTTTTGGCAACAGCAGAGGCCAGGTACAAATGTGGCCAGCCAGGGCCCACTACTGGAGGACGAGGAGGACGAGGATGAGGAGGAGGTGGAGGAGGATGAGGATGAAGCATGGTCACAGCGGGGTGGCACCCAACGCAGCTCGGGTCCATCACTGGTGCGTGGCTGGGGGGAAAGGCAGGACGATGACGATACGCCTCCCACAGAGGACAGCTTGTCCTTACCCCTGGGCAGCCTGGCACACATGAGCGACTACATGCTGCAGTGCCTGCGCAACGACAGCAGAGTTGCCCACATTTTAACCTGTGCGGACTACTGGGTTGCCACCCTGCTGGATCCACGCTACAAAGACAATGTGCCCACCTTACTTCCTGCACTGGAGCGTGATAGGAAGATGCGCGAGTACAAGCGCACGTTGGTAGACGCGCTACTGAGAGCATTCCCAAATGTCACAGGGGAACAAGTGGAAGCCCAAGGCCAAGGCAGAGGAGGAGCAAGAGGTCGCCAAGGCAGCTGTGTCACGGCCAGCTCCTCTGAGGGCAGGGTTAGCATGGCAGAGATGTGGAAAACTTTTGTCAACACGCCACAGCTAACTGCACCACCACCTGATACGCAACGTGTTAGCAGGAGGCAACATTTCACTAACATGGTGGAACAGTACGTGTGCACACCCCTCCACGTACTGACTGATGGTTCGGCCCCATTCAACTTCTGGGTCTCTAAATTGTCCACGTGGCCAGAGCTAGCCTTTTATGCCTTGGAGGTGCTGGCCTGCCCGGCAGCCAGCGTTTTGTCTGAACGTGTATTCAGCACGGCAGGGGGCGTCATTACAGACAAACGCAGCCGCCTGTCTACAGCCAATGTGGACAAGCTGACGTTCATAAAAATGAACCAGGCATGGATCCCACAGGACCTGTCCGTCCCTTGTCCAGATTAGACATTAACTACCTCCCCATAACCATATATTATTGGACTCCAGGGCACTTCCTCATTCAATCCTATTTTTATTTTCATTTTACCATTATATTGCGAGGCTACCCAAAGTTGAATGAACCTCTCCTCTGCCTGTGTGCTAGGCCTAAATATATGCCAATGGACTGTTGCAGTGGTGGCTGACATGAAGCCTGATTCTCTGCTATGACATGCAGACTAATTCTCTGCTGACATGAAGCCAGATTGTCTGTTACGGGACCTCTCTCCTCTGCCTGGGTGCTAGGGCCTAAATATATGCCAATGGACTGTTGCAGTGGTGGCTGACGTGAAGCCTCATTCTCTGCTATGACATGCAGACTGATTCTCTGCTGACATGAAGCCAGATTGTCTGTTACGGGACCTCTCTGCTCTGCCTGTGTGCTAGGCCTAAATATATGCCAATGGACTGTTGCAGTGGTGGGTGACGTGAAGCCTCATTCTCTGCTATGACATGCAGACTGATTCTCTGCTGACATGAAGCCAGATCGTCTGTTACGGGACCTCTCTGCTCTGCCTGTGTGCTAGGCCTAAATATATGCCAATGGACTGTTGCAGTGGTGGGTGACGTGAAGCCTCATTCTCTGCTATGACATGCAGACTGATTCTCTGCTGACATGAAGCCAGATTGTCTGTTACGGGACCTCTCTGCTCTGCCTGTGTGCTAGGCCTAAATATATGCCAATGGACTGTTGCAGTGGTGGGTGACGTGAAGCCTCATTCTCTGCTATGACATGCAGACTGATTCTCTGCTGACATGAAGCCAGATTGTCTGTTACGGGACCTCTCTGCTCTGCCTGTGTGCTAGGCCTAAATATATGCCAATGGACTGTTGCAGTGGTGGGTGACGTGAAGCCTCATTCTCTGCTATGACATGCAGACTGATTCTCTGCTGACATGAAGCCAGATTGTCTGTTACGGGACCTCTCTGCTCTGCCTGTGTGCTAGGCCTAAATATATGCCAATGGACTGTTGCAGTGGTGGGTGACGTGAAGCCTCATTCTCTGCTATGACATGCAGACTGATTCTCTGCTGTCATGAAGCCAGATTGTCTGTTACGGGACCTCTCTGCTCTGCCTGTGTGCTAGGCCTAAATATATGCCAATGGACTGTTGCAGTGGTGGGTGACGTGAAGCCTCATTCTCTGCTATGACATGCAGACTGATTCTCTGCTGACATGAAGCCAGATTCGTCTGTTACGGGACCTCTCTGCTCTGCCTGTGTGCTAGGCCTAAATATATGCCAATGGACTGTTGCAGTGGTGGGTGACGTGAAGCCTCATTCTCTGCTATGACATGCAGACTGATTCTCTGCTGACATGAAGCCAGATTGTCTGTTACGGGACCTCTCTGCTCTGCCTGTGTGCTAGGCCTAAATATATGCCAATGGACTGTTGCAGTGGTGGGTGACGTGAAGCCTCATTCTCTGCTATGACATGCAGACTGATTCTCTGCTGTCATGAAGCCAGATTGTCTGTTACGGGACCTCTCTGCTCTGCCTGTGTGCTAGGCCTAAATATATGCCAATGGACTGTTGCAGTGGTGGGTGACGTGAAGCCTCATTCTCTGCTATGACATGCAGACTGATTCTCTGCTGACATGAAGCCAGATTGTCTGTTACGGGACCTCTCTGCTCTGCCTGTGTGCTAGGCCTAAATATATGCCAATGGACTGTTGCAGTGGTGGCTGACGTGAAGCCTCATTCTCTGCTATGACATGCAGACTGATTCTCTGCTGACATGAAGCCAGATTGTCTGTTACGGGACCTCTCTCCTCTGCCTGTGTGCTAGGCCTAAATATATGCCAATGGACTGTTGCAGTGGTGGCTGACGTGAAGCCTCATTCTCTGCTATGACATGCAGACTGATTCTCTGCTGACATGAAGCCAGATCGTCTGTTACGGGACCTCTCTCCTCTGCCTGGGTGCTGGGCCTAAATTTATGACAATGGACTGTTGCAGTGGTGGCTGACGTGAAGCCTGATTCTCTGCTATGACATGCAGACTGATTCTCTGCTGACATGAAGCCAGATCCTCTGTTACGGGACCTCTCTCCTCTGCCTGGGTGCTGGGCCTAAATTTATGAAAATGGACTCTTACAGTGGTGGGTGACGTGAAGCCTGATTCTCTGCTATGACATGAAGACTGATTCTCTGCTGACATGAAGCCAGATTGTCTGTTACGGGACCTCTCTCCTCTGCCTGGGTGCCGGGGCCTAAATATCTGAGAATGGACTGTTCCAGTGGTGGGTGACGGGAAGCCAGATTCTCTGCTATGGAACCTCTCTCCAATTGATTTTGGTTAATTTTTATTTATTTAATTTTTATTTTAATTAATTTCCCTATCCACATTTGTTTGCAGGGGATTTACCTACATGTTGCTGCCTTTTGCAGCCCTCTAGCCCTTTCCTGGGCTGTTTTACAGCCGTTTTAGTGCCGAAAAGTTCGGGTCCCCATTGACTTCAATGGGGTTCGGGTTCGGGACGAAGTTCGGATCGGGTTCGGATACCGAACCCGAACATTTCCGGGATGTTCGGCCGAACTTCTCGAACCCGAACATCCAGGTGTTCGCTCAACTCTAGTCATAAGTCAATGCATGTATCAGAAAACAATAAAGTTACAACAAAAATAATCACATATAATACATATATGCTCCCAAATAAACAAGTGGTGTCCAGGTTTTGATCACCAGTGGAAAAAATAAATAAAAAAATAAGCACATACCATATGTCCCAGGAATGCAAACTTTGTCCCAACGCATTTCTCTGAACCGTTCTTTGGGTCAGTTGATCAGGGGACCACCTATAATGAAAAAACTCCAAAAAACAAATGATACAGGAGTAGAGGCAATAATATGTGTGCGAATCAGATTATATTCTTGTAGTAGTACCCAAATAATAATGGTAAATCTCATGACCATAAAGAAAGACAATTTCCACATATTTGGGACCAAATATAATAACATAGTACATAGAACATAAGGCCGAAAAAAGACATTTGTCCATCCAGTTCGGCCTGTTATCCTGCAAGTTGATCCAGAGGAAGGCAAAAAAAAAAACCCTGTGAGGTAGAAGCCAATTTTCTCCACTTTAGGGGAACATAAACTTCCTTCCCGACTCCAATCAGGCAATCAGAATAACTCTCTGGATCAACGACCCCTCTCTAGTAGCTATAGCCTGTAATATTATTACACTCCAGAAATACATCCAGGCCCCTCTTGAATTCCTTTATTGTACACACCATCACCACCTCCTCAGGCAGAGAGTTCCATAGTCTCACTGCTCTTTCCGTAAAGAATCCTCTTCTATGTTTGTGTACAAACCTTCTTTCCTCCAGATGCAGAGGATGTCCCCTCGTCACAGTCACAGTCCTGGGGATAAATAGATGATGGGATAGATCTCTGTACTGACCCCTGATATATTTATACATATTAATTAGATCTCCCCTCAGTCGTCTTTTTTCTAAAGTGAATAACCCTAATTTTGATAATCTTTCAGAGTACTGTAGTTGCCCAATTCCAGTTATTACTTTAGATGCCCTCCTCTGGACCTTCTCCAGCTCTGCTATGTCTGCCTTGTTTACAGGAGCCCAGAACTGTACACAGTACTCCATGTGTGGTCTGACTAGCGATTTGTAAAGTGGTAGGACTATGTTCTTTTCACGGGAATCTATGCCCCTTCTGATGCAACCCATTATCTTGTTGGCCTTGGCAGCAGCTGCCTGACACTGTTTTTTGCAGCTTAGTTTGCTGTTTATTAAAACTCCTAGATCCTTTTCCATGTCAGTGTTACCGAGTGTTTTACCATTTAATATGTACGAGTGACTTGCATTATTCCTTCCCATGTGCATAACTTTACATTTGTCAGTGTTAAACCTCATCTGCCACTTATCTGCCCAAGCCTCCAATCTATCTAGATCCCTCTGTAGTAGTATACTGTCCTCATCAGTGTTAATTACTTTACACAGTTTAGTGTCATCTGCGAAAATTGATACTTTACTATGCAAGCCTTCTACAAGATCATTAATAAATATATAGATCTGCATCACATACCAAATGTCCACAGTGCTGCTACCGTACTACTGAGACCTTTTGAAAAATCTACCACACACCATTTAAATACTGATAATCAAAGTATGGCTTTAAATAAAATCGAAATAACAGCAGGATAGGCCAATAAACATAACAATCGCTATGATTATACTTCCCTAAATCCCAAATGAGATGCCAAGCCTGGAGAGGGTACCATAAGGGATCAGTTTGGGTCAGCACAGGAGCATTGGTGATGCAGTGGTGGCCATCTTGATGGAAAGTCTGGTCTCTGTCCATGTCAGCATGCAATCAGTGTCGCTCTAAATAGCCGGAAGTCACATGACTGGAAGTCGACAGTGGACGGCATGGTGGAATGCAAATACAGGAAGTAAATCACAGCTATTACTGATAATACAGGAAAAAGGACAGAAAAAAGGACAGAAAACCTATTGAGCTTATAAATAATTGTACAGATGAGCAGGCACTATACCCTGTTACTACAAGAAGATTATTTGACTGTTGAAAGCTAGTATTTTGCCATATATATTATTGCTACTTGATATCAGCGTAGCGGATGGGGGATGGGGAGGTAGAATGAGAGGGAGGTTACTGTGTAGTGAGTGTAGGTTAGATAGTGATATAGTGTAGCTGATAGATTCCAGTGCAGGGTGTTAGGTAGTGTGATAGGAATTACTGTTTCTCTGCTGTCCATACATACATGTATGTCATTAATGCATTAATATCTACTCAGACCTGATAAAATGTGAAGTTGCATGTACTGTGCAAAAAAATGTGCATCATTAGTGACGATTTGCGCAATCTCCGAAAATAATGACTGGAGATGGTGAATACTGGAAATGATACATTTATAGTGAATAATATGCGGAGAATTCTAAATATCACAAAAACTAATATTGCCTATGCTGCTCATCACTATTTATGAAGAATTTTATTCAAAGATGACAGCCACATGACAGACTGTTCTGTTGTCACTTTGAAAATGGCTTTTCAACAAAAACGGAATGTTCCTAATATCTCCTTCAGGGCAGATCTAGGATTGTAATCTAGGGGTTGGTGGCAGAATGGCGTACATTGTGCTATGCCAAATTTTGCTTGATTTGGTCACACACCCAAAGTACCACCATAAATATGCCATTAACAATGCAGACTGACTAACCAGTGTGGTCCTAATAAGTTAGTTAGAGACCACTACAGCCTGAACATCTGCTTAGTATTCAACCACAGTTCGGTCACGTTGCAACTGCTTCACAACTGCGCCATGTGGTCATACCCTAACGGAAAATGTCATAACATTTTATACCCTAAAACCGTCACCACTGCCTTAAATTGTAGGACATTAAATAGGTCCATGTATAAACTATTTGCTACTGAGTTATCCAAAGCAGTGAAGTGGATCTAGCCAATGGGATGTCTATCAAGCCAATAGGCATGCTCAGGATTAATTCAGAACAAATAAGTATGACTCTCTACTTGAAGAATTCTTCAGCAATAATTTGCATCTAGCATGGTATACATGCTATGTTCAAACTTTTTAAAATAATTTGGCAACAAAGCATAGATTATGCCCCTAGCTGCCTCATTTTTTATAAAAAAAAAAACAAAAACACCCACCTCTCTTCTCCTGGACGCCGCCAATCCTCGCCGCCTGCGATCCTCTTCCTCTTACTGTGAGCTGTGCTTTGAACTGGTGCGCACAGCATTATGTCGCAAAGCACCTCACGCTGTGCGCAGCCCTGCACAGCCGACAGCCGAGGACCAGGAAGCGGTAAGTACATAGCATTCACCGCTTCCTGGTCCTCCGGTACTAATGAGCGCTTCCGAAATGGAAGTGCTTCATTAGTATTCACCGGCCAGCAAGCTTGATTAGGGTATGCCCAGCCACACCAGGCACACCCCGTGTGCACACCTATACCCATACCATCAGCCAGTGGGGAATTTTTTTTAGTGAAGGAGAGGGAACAGAGGGCAGGCACTGCTGCAATTGCAGGAGCACCCCCCATTCCTTATGGAGTTCAGGCTATAGGAGATTTGGGCTAAACCTGTACTGTTAGAGAGAGCTGTGTGATCCTGCTGCCGGACACTGCTGTCAGTGTCAATAGCTTTGACTGCAAATCTAGCAGGATCCAGTGTAGCAGAGTGGTCTGAGGGGTAATTGCCTCATCACCACCTCCCCCAATCCACATTCAGATAGTTTTTCTTGTGTTTTAATACTTTAAAATAAAAACTTTGGAAAAAACTATTTTTTCTTTGCATTGCTATATTCTGCCACTTATACTTTTTATTTAACGTCTACGGAACTAAGTGGGGATCATTTTTTTCTGGGCGATCTGTAGTTTTATTGATACCATTTTGGAGTCTGCGTGACTTTTTGATAACTTTAAGCAATTTTGGGAGCGATAAAAAAACTGTATATCAGCTATTTGTTTATTTTTGTTACTGTACTGTAAGGGATAAACACATTTATATTTTAATAGTATAGAAATTTTGGGACATGGTGGTGCAAATAATCTTTATTTTTTTTATTTTTATTATGGGGAAAATGGGATGATTACAATTTTGTCATTTTGTATACTTTTGAAAACTTTTCTAACACTTAAGTCCCACTAGGGGAGAGTCAATCTATTCCTTTGGAGTCCTACCACAGGCAAGGCTCCATAGGAGTGTATTGTTGTTTTAGCATCGAGACTTCTTAAGGCTTAAGGCCACCACAGTGACCAAATAGGTCACTTGCTCTTAGTGCAGAGGAGCCACTCTGGCCCCCGGAGCACTGTGCTCCTGGGTATAGCCTCTCAGTTGCCATGGTCACAAATAACCACTGCATCTAATGGGTTAAAATCACTCCCAGAAGAGAAACGCAGGTGGTTACATTCTATTTTGGGTCTTGGTCCAACTCACCCTTTGATTATAAAGTCCAACAAACAAAGGGAGAGGCAGTACTTCCAAAGTAGTTCAATGCCAGTGATATCTTTATTCCATATGCCTATAATATGACTACTACTGGTTTTGTATTAGGTTGAACGCATGCCTCTCTATTTGTTTGTTGGACAGCATCTAAGTGGTTAAATGTCTGTGATTGGTGTTATCGCCAATCACAGACATTAGTTCTGGGTGTCTGTTCATTAAAACAGCAGAAACTTGATGGCTATGGCACTGACTCAGCTTGTGCCATACATATACCTCCACCATACATATACTCATAATACATGGCCTTGCATTTGGTCATATGAAAAAAAGTTTAAAAAAAATACCAAATAGAGATTTCTTGACTCATTCCCCACACTGTAGACTAAGCACTTGAATAAAGTGTATCAGTTTGAAGAGGGCATTTAATATCTGTAGGGCCCATGAAAACCACCAATCTGTTTAGTCTGCTATTTCCACAAGCAGCGCAACAATTGAATGGAATGGCCAAGCATGCTCCAACATGCTTGACTACCACTATGTTCAATCAGAAAGAGGAATCTCTGGATCTCCATTCCATTGATTGTTGAGGGTCCATTTTGTGGCCCTCCAAGAAATCAGATGTATCATTTGGAAAAAACGTTTGACAGGTCTGTTTATGTACTGGGAGATGTAAAGGCTTTTCCAGGATTTTCATTCCAGAAAACCTTTAATTAACAGGACATAATCCTGCCAATACATTTCTCATGCACTACACTGGGGAAGAGATTGGTATATGCTATTTGTAATGGTGCATCAGTTTTGCCAGGTAGGTATGCAGAAGTGGTAGCTGCAAATACAGTGAAGGAGTTTAAGCATGCATGGGATAGGCATAAGGCTATCCTTTATATAAGATAGGGCCAGGGACTATTCATAGGATTCAGATATATTGGGCAGACTAGATGGGCCAAATGGTTCTTATCTGCCGACACATTCTATGTTTCTATGTTTCTATGTATGTTCATGTAAATGAGTAATCACATTTAAAGTACCGTACTAGCATTAATGAAACAAAGTAAGCTTTGGATGTTACATCCGAAGTTGCTTCATTCAAAACTTTGGATTAATACTGTACGGAGATTCGTCTCTGTACAATATTAAAATGTATGGGCTCCGATCAGTCAAAGTTAGTTATTTGGTTACTAAGACTGGTACCTTTGAACGGAAACCAAGTTAGGTTTCAAGTTTTAAAGTGGTTTTGCACTTTAAAAATCAGCTACCGAGTTTATTCCAAAAAGTCACATGCAACTTCGCGAATCGCTAACTTCGGCTCATCAGGGCCCATACATTTTAATACTGTATGAAGGCGGATCTCCGTACAGTATTAATCAGAAGTTTTGAACAAAGTGTTACATCCAAAGCTCTCTTTGCTCATCCCTACTTATCACCTAACCACAGAATGTGGAGGGTACAACTGTTTTCAACAATTTTAAAATTAGAGGCTCCCTTGGACTATCTGAATTAATGGAGCACTGACACTGTACATTAATTCTACATGTAAAATCAGTATTTCATTATAGTGTCTCTTAAATTGCAACACAGAAATTTTTTCACACAACCAGGGGCGTAGCTAGAGGGGGTGCAGAGGTAGCAATCGTTACCAGGCCCAGAGCCTGAGGGGCCCAAAGACCTTTGTGCCGCATAAGAAGACATCAGTATTATAGAAGGTGCATGCTGGTCAAGCTGCACTTCTGGCTGGAGGGAAGGGGTTAGGGCAAGAATTTAGAATGGGGGGTTACCATTTCAATTTTTGCCACAGGCAGCACAAAGGCTATGTGCTTCCCTGCCCCTGGCTACAAAGTTCTGAGGGAAGGGGGCCCAAGCTGAACTCCTGCACCAGGGCCCATGAGCCTTTAGCTACGCCCCTGCACACAACCAGTGTGCAAACAACCAGTGTTTTTTTCTCCCCCTACAAATGAGAACTGGTATAGACAATTATAATGTGCACATATAATTGATCAAAACAAATTCAAGTCAATGAATACTAGTAGAGATGAGTGAAATTAGCAAAATTTTATTCGCCGGTTTGCCGATTTTTTTATTTGTGGCGAATTGCGTTAAAATGGCTATTTCCAGGCTGCAGAGAGCCTTTATAGTGGTGTAGAATACTGTGCCTTGCAGTAACACGCATAGGGAGTCTGCTTTGGTAGTGAAATAATACTGTGATGACGTATGACATGCAGATGACAGGCGTTGCTCTTAGAATCACTGCACACATCACTTATTTGAGCAGTCATGGGGCCAAAACTGACCAAATAACTCAGGTATGACTCAGCCTTACAGAAGTGCACTCCTTTTACACTGTTGGCAGCTGATTCCACATAGATGTCTACAAAACCTGTTCTATTAAACACATATACAAGTAGAGCCCTCCTGACAGAGTGGAGAGGGTTGTCAGCGGTAAGTTTGTGTTGACGCCACTGATTAATTTGTCCTTCTTATGATCCGTCAGAACAATAACCCCAAAAAAACTGATCCTGTCTGTGGAGTATACGCCTTCACTCGGTCTGCATTTGCGCAATAATCCATCAGTATTGCTAGTGTAAAAAAAAAATACAGGAGTGGATCTAAAACAGAGAAAACACGTGAATGGAATATTTTGTGCAGAATCCGTTGTGCATTTAATTTTTCCTTCCTTCTGACTGATCAGAAGAAAGGTCAAACTAATTATTATGCCAGCCATGCTGAAAGCCAAAATAGTGGACCAGTCATGAAGTGGGGAGGATGGGAACAGCATGATAAGTCCACATAGTGGACCTATGATATAGTGATGAGGTGGAAGAAACATGAGGAGACCACAGAGGGGCCCAATAACAGAACCTGGAGGTGGCGGCAGCATCAGGAGGCCACAGAGTGGCACAACGACAAGAGATTGTGGAGGCGGCAGCAGCATGAAGAGGTCACAGAGTTGCATGACGATGAGAGATTATGGAGGTGTCAGCATCATGAGGAAGCCACAGAGCGGCACGATGACGAGAGATTGTGGAGGTGGCAGCAGCATGAGTAGGCCACAGAGTAGCACAATGACGAGAAATTGTGGAGGTGGCAGCAGCATGAGGAGGCCACAGAGTAACACGACGACAAAGTGTGGAGGTGGCAGCAGCATGAGGAGGCCACTTTGGCTATGCACGATTTAATAACACACGTTCTCCCACACAAAAGGCTTTTCAAATTGATTGTCTGGGAATTTCCAACAAAGATTGGGACAATATATTGGCAAATTTAGGTTTAGTTTCTTATAAATTTTAATCAAGTTTTGATTCCATTAAAAGATTAAATATTTATTAAATGTAATAAAAAAATAAAGTGTTGCCCAAGACAGGAGAGTTGTGGTTATTCGACGACGTGGTTGTGATGGAGAAAACATTCCAAAAAACAATATCTCCACGCCTAGAGACGAATTCTGTCAAGATTGATGTAAGTCCGGTATCAGCTGCTCATTGAGCCAGATACTTCTGGGGGAATCTGCCTGGCATGAACAGGCCTCTAGTAGCTACAAACAACGAGAAGACAAAGCTTCAAGATTGCTTGGAGCCCGGAAGAGTAGCGAAGTTCATCAAGATTGAAACCATAACTACCAGCCCCTGGTCTCTTCGTCAGGGAAAACATCACGAGTTCCCAGTCATCATGGATGGGAAGGAGGACATCCTGTGGTGCACAGAGATAGATAGGGTCTTCGGATTCCCCCCGCACTATATGGACATCTCAGAAATGAACCGCTGCTCATGACAAAAGCTCCTGGGAAGGTCATGGAGCATCCCGTTCATCTGGCATCTATTCGCCCCGCTGAAGGATTATTTTGAAAGTGTGTAAAAGCCACTTGGGGCCCCCACGCTGCAGATTTATCATAGAGACACCTGATTTTATAATATTACATTATTATATAAAGAAAAGAAAAAAAGAAGCCCCTTCGTCACCGGGCTCCCAAGTGTGATAAGCTACATCATCCATCATCGAGTACTGTCTGCACATCACTGATGTCCTCCTCAACTGTCTCTGGGTCAGGAGCCTGACCACTCACAACACCAGATCCCACGCCACTCTCCTCATCACTACTTACCCGCCTAGTGGAGGAAAGGACACAGGCAGATTGAGGACAGGTGAGGGCCCAGGCCCTGCTCCCGGGCCATGCCAACTAGGGGTTGTGTATGATGAACCCACCGACTGTTGGCTTGGAGTGTCTGATGTCACTTGGGATGAAGTGGATGACCACTAGATGACACCGGGAGCTCAGGCTTCTCGCTGCAACTCCTGCTGCCATGCCCCCTTACTCTGCTGTGACCTCTACCTGCGCCAGAAACATTTAGGCCTCTGCCCCTCCTCTGTGCATGGCTTGGCACTTCTGTTTGACATTTTTAAATGATACAAAGAAGGTGAATGGGCACGCTTATATCTGGGCTCACACAGAATAAATGTAGCATCACTATATTCATTTATTATGTGGATGCAGGTATCAAGCGGAATAGGGAATGCAAGTATATAATATATTACAAATCGTACCGATGACTCCAAAATAAAATGAAAATAAAACCAGGATATCAAAAGTCAGACGTCATTCATAAAATCAGCAATCCTGCCACTATTCAAAAGAAAATTATAGATTAAAAATATGCGTACTAATTATTATTAGCTCAATGAAATAGCTCCTAGGATACAGATATTGTAGCCCAAATAAAGTACATTCACATTCCAGGTTGAAGCAAAATAAATAAGTCCTCCTAAATTGCGATATAAATTAAAGTTTGTGACTGAGAGTGTATATATCCAACACAAAGTTGTGAACTGTAGGTGGGGGAATCCAAATCCAATATGGTCCGTATACTGCTGTGAAAAATTGGTGATAAAAATGTGCAAAATATTGAAGGAAAAGAAGATATCAAAAACTTAAAGTGTCAATGTGCTCACTCACAAAAATTATTTGATCAAAGTGATGAATCATATATTATCCGCAATCTAAGAAGGTTCTGCAGTAATGGTAGTAAAATCTCTTCCCTGAGATCTATTTCTGATATCTCTTGAGGGAATATCACTTAATATACAATGTTGCAATCTGGGATATTCAATTCACAGTGCAATCTAGCAAGAGGTTTCCGTATTAGATGTTGTATCGTTGTATTTGTCAGAGAATAGTCTTGTACTCACATGTATGGAGATGATATCCAGTTCGTGGCGTCCCACGTGGTGCGAGTAACAGGTAAGCTTACCTCTGGCTTTTTACTGGTATACGGAAGTTTCAAGGATGCCTCGCTGGTGTAAATATGGTCTGTTATAGCTGGTGAACAGGTCCTGCAGTAAGTCAGGGGTGCTTCTCTGGTTATCCCGGAGTCACTCTGTAATATGGTTCCCTATTTGTCTCGGGCATCCCTTGTGTCTCCGGCAGTACCTGTGCAGGTGATTGAGCTTCACTGACTTCCTGCTGCTTCCTGTAGCACGTCAGACACTACCAAGAGGTCTAGGCTCCTTTTAGATGAAAAGCGCTTTCTTTAAAAATGGCTGTGACAGCAATATTAGTTTTTCCTTTTGCCGGTTATTGCCAGTTACAGGTCTCTTATCCTCCACGCCAAATAAACTAAGTAAATTAAAAGCAAATTAAAACACTCCTAAAAGTGGCAAATATATTTTTATTTTTGTACTGAAATAGGCCATTAAATGCTTTCAACACGTATAACTGCAAAAGTAAACTGAGTATATATTTTTCTTTCTGTACTGATATAGGCCACTAAATCTTTCCACACAAATAACTGCAACAGTGAAGTGTGTGTATATATTTTTCTTTTTGTACTGAAATAGGCCATTAAACACTTTTAACACATATAACTGCAGAAGTGAACTGAGAATATATTTTTCTCTTTGTACTGGAATAGGCAACTAAATACTTTCACCACAAATAACTGCAACAGTGAAGTGTGTATATATTTTTCTTTTTGTACTGAAATAGGCCACTAAACACTTTTAACACATATAACTGCAGAAGTGAACTGAAAATATATTTTTCTTTTTGTACTGAAATAGGCCACTAAATGCTTTCACCACAAATAATTGCAACAGTGAAATGTGTATATACCGTATTTTTCTTTTTGTACTGAAATAGGCCACAAACGCTTTTACCGCAAATAACTGCAACTGTATATATATTTTTCTTTTAGTACTGAAATGCGTCACTAAACACTTTCATCACAAATAACTGCATATATATTTTTATTTTTCTACTGAAATACGCCACTAAACGCTTTGACTACATATAGCTGATGAAGTGAACTGAGAATATATTTTTCTTTTTGGAATGAATTACGCCACTAAACACTTTCACCACATATAGCTGCAGTAGTAAACTGCATATATATTTTTCTTTTTGCACTGAAATACATCACTAAATGCTTTCACCACATACAACTGCAGAAATGAACTGCGTAAATATATATTTCTTTTTCCACAGATATAAGCCACTAAAGGCTTTTCAACATAGCACTTGCACCCCACAAACAAATTGCTGGAATGACTAAGCTGTATAATGGCTATTTGGGTCCTCAAATAATATTTCCCTGCACCTGTAAATCACTTTTCTAGCACTGTCCCTAGTTCCTTCTGACATCTCTCCCTGCACTAAGATGCTGTGAAATGATTCCTCCCTATCCTTCCCATGCACTTATAAATAGTTTTTTCAGGATTTTTTTGTCACAATTAGGTTTTTCCTATTGCTGCCCCTAGCACCTTCTCACGTCTGTCCCTGTACTCTGAACACTGGAAAATGTATGAATCCAAGATGGCCACCGTATTTATAGGGCTGTGACATCACAGGGCTGGCTGCTGATTGGCTGCATGCATGGCCTTATGGGTTATTTCGCCTTCCCAGAGTTTTTTGTCCCATGTCCTCACACGTGTAGCTGTCATTTTAGCCGCCATTTTAGGAAAAATTGCAATTCGTTACCATGAAGCGTGAGGAAATTTGCATTTGTTGCGAATCAAATTTTTCCTGAAATTCTGATCGAATTCCACTTTGTCAGCTTCGATTCACTCATCTCTAAATATTAGTTTAGAAATACAGAAGCAAAGCATTGAGTCCTAGCTTAAAATACAAACTTGTGTGGGTGCTGGATCTGAATTCAAGGTCATCATCTCTCCGCATGAAATACGTTTTTTGTTTTCATACATAAATATGCTAGTGTGTTCCTTTGAAAGAAGACTTTTTCTCTTTTTTGTAACCTCTGATAGTTTAGAATATAAAATTTCAACTTCAAAATTACTATTGTGTGCCCTGGAGATATAAAATTATGAAAGTATTTAAACTATAATTGCTATTTGTTTGAAAGGGATTTATATGCGGCAGCAATTTTTATATGAATATCTAGTAAGTTCACTTTATAGTCAGTGTTAAAGTTGTTTTGACCTTTCATGGAGCACTCAGACATGCTTTATAATCCTTTTAGATTAAAATTGTGCATTCTAATTTATTCTAAATAAGCCAATACCGTGAATAGGATAATGTCAATATCTTAGAACAAATGCCATTGGGGTTTCAAATACATTTATGTATATTTTTGGCATTTATCCTACATTAATTAATGGCTCTTTTTATTTTTTAAATACTTTTGAATAGATGCAAACAATTTACAATATGGAAAGCTAAAAGCACAAATGACAAAGTTATGAATGTCACTCAAAGGAAGAACCATGATCACACAAATAGGAGACTCTTTCAGGAAAGAACTGATTAATGATCTTTTTCCACAGGCTATGAAACAGAAGACACATTGTTTTACTGTTTTGTTTTTACCATGTTATTATATCATGAAATATTACGCAGGGGATCAAAACAAGGCACAAAATCAAAGGTATTTTTGTTGCCTGAAAATGCTGATCAATGTTATATTTTTTTTTTCTTTTGAAGAAAAGAAATGAGAATAGAAATCTTCTGCAGAAGATTTCATGGAGGTGAGAATAAAAGTGACAAGACTTGAGTAAGAAACTGATGCAAAAGTAGATCATGTTAGTCATTGATTTATACAGACAAGGTTGAATTGCAGAAAGAGGGTAAATGGATATGGGAGAAGCCATGTTTTGTGTGAGTTTTTCTTCTTAACTGTTTTGTGATAAATGTGATAAACCTAGATTTAAGTAAGTCAACTTTCAGGTATAAATACAGGCATCACATTGGGTTTTAGGTTGCAAGAAGGAAGGAACATGATTTTTATGTGGCTAATAAATACCTAAGAAAATAAAATCTTAACTTTTATAGAAAATAACCATTCATTTTTTTATTTATTTTTGTCCTCTACTAAATAATCTAGATTCTGTAGTCATAGAAGTTATCCCATATTTTTCTAAAACCCATGTATCTTTGAAATTTTTGAAAACATGTTCTAACATGACCAAATAAACGTTCCTCTGTTCTGCTACCTATCTTCACAGAGTAAAGGAGTCAACACTGCAATGCACATGACCATCACTTCATACTGGAAATCTTCAATTCCGAGAAGCACCCTGCATCTACTTCTGGCTCCTCAATATCTACTGAGATAGGACAAGCACCATGCAAGGTTTGAACTTTACAGGCCCAAAATGTCCATTGATACAGCAGAAACCATGCATGCTGTTAGATCTGATATGTGTCTTGTTACCTGAATCATAAGTCCAATAACTAAATGCAGAGGTGTAATTTCATTGTCATCTGCTGTCAAATGCCTCGACGGACCTGAAGCCAATCAAGATGGTTTGGGGTGAGCTGGAGCGCAGAGTGAAGGCAAAAGGGCCAACAAGTGCTAAGCATCTCTGGGAACTCCTTCAAGACTGTTGGAAGACCATTTCAGGTGACTACCTCTTAAAGCTCATCAAGAGAATGCCAAGAGTGTGCAAAGCAGTAATCAAAGCAAAAGGTGGCTACTTTGAAGAACCTAGAATATTACATATTTTCAGTTGTATCACACTTTTTTGTTATGCATATAATTCCACATGTGTTAATTCATAGTTTTGATTCCTTCAGTGTGAATCTACAATTTTCATAGTCATGAAAATAAAGAACACTCTTTGAATGAGAAGGTGTGTCCAAACTTTTGGTCTGTACTGTATATATATATTCTTACTTCTGATATATGTGAATGTATAATATCTGGGAAACTACTATGTGCTAGCCATAACATATTTACATATATTATAATATATTATATATTGTAAAAAAATATATATATATATATATATATATATATATATACACACTCACCAAAAGAATTATTAGGAACACCTGTTCTATTTCTCATTAATGCGATTATCTAGTCAACCAATCACATGGCAGTTGCTTCAATGCATGTAGGGTTGTGGTCCTGGTCAAAACAATCTCCTGAACTCCAAACTGAATGTCAAAATGGGGAAGAAAAGTGATTTAAGCAATTTTGAGCGTGGCATGGTTGTTGGTGCCAGACGGGCCGGTCTGAGTATTTCACAATCTGCTCAGTTACTGGGATTTTCACGCACAACCATTTCTAGGGTTTACAAAGAATGGTGTGAAAAGGGAAAAACATCCAGTATGCGGCAGTCCTGTGGGCGAAAATGCCTTGTTGATGCTAGAGGTCAGAGGAGAATGGGCCGACTGATTCAAGCTGATAGAAGAGCAACGTTGACTGAAATAACCACTCGTTACAACTAGGGATGAGCGAACTCGAACTGTATAGTTCGGGTTCGTACCGAATTTTGGGGTGTCCGTGACACGGACCCGAACCCGGACATTTTCGTAAAAGTCCGGGTTCGGGTTCGGTGTTCGTCGCTTTCTTGGCGCTTTTGTGACGCTTTCTTGGCGCTTTTTGAAAGGCTGCAAAGCAGCCAATCAACAAGCGTCATACTACTTGCCCCAAGAGGCCATCACAGCCATGCCTACTATTGGCATGGCTGTGATTGGCCAGAGCACCATGTGACCCAGCCTCTATTTAAGCTGGAGTCACATAGCGCCGCCCGTCACTCTGCTCTGATTAGCGTAGGGAGAGGTTGCAGCTGCGACAGTAGGGCGAGATTAGGCAGATTAACTCCTCCAAAGTACTTGATTATTGATCGATCTGCAGCTGTGGGTCATTGAGCTGCTGATACTCAATTGCTCACTGTTTTTAGGCTGCCCAGACCGTTTGTCAGTCACATTTTTCTGGGGTGATCGGCGGCCATTTTGTGTCTTGTGGTGCACCAGTACAAGCTGCGACCAAGTGCATTTAACCCTTAATGGTGTGGTTGTTTTTTGGCTAAAGCCTACATCAGGGTGAAGCTGTCACACCAAGTGCATTTAACCAGCAATAGTCTGTTTCTTTTTTGGCCATATACTACATCAGGGGCAAGCTGCGCCTGTCACCAAGTGCATTTAACCCTCAATGGTGTGGTTGTTTTTTGGCTAAAGCCTACATCAGGGTGAAGCTGTCACACCAAGTGCATTTAACCAGCAATAGTCTGTTTATTTTTTGGCCATATACTACATCAGGGGCAAGCTGCGCCTGTCACCAAGTGCATTTAACCCTCAATGGTGTGGTTGTTTTTTGGCTAAAGCCTACATCAGGGTGAAGCTGTCACACCAAGTGCATTTAACCAGCAATAGTCTGTTCATTTTTTGGCCATATAATACATCAGGGGCAAGCTGCGCCCGTCACCAAGTGCATTTAACCCTCAGTAGTGTGGTTGGTCAAGCTGTGACACCAAGTGCATTTAACCAGCAATAGTCTGTTCATTTTTTGGCCATATACTACATCATGGGCAAGCTGCGCCCGTCACCAAGTGCATTTAACCCTCAGTAGTGTGGTTGGTCAAGCTATCACACCAAGTGCATTTAACCAGCAATAGTCTGTTCATTTTTTGGCCATATACTAAATCAGGGGCAAGCTGCGCCCGTCACCAAGTGCATTTAACCAGCAATAGTCTGTTCATTTTTTGGCCATATACTACATCAGGGGCAAGCTGCGCCCATCACCAAGTGCATTTAACCCTCAGTAGTGTGGTTGGTCAAGCTATCACACCAAGTGCATTTAACCAGCAATAGTCTGTTCATTTTTTGGCCATATACTAAATCAGGGGCAAGCTGCGCCCGTCACCAAGTGCATTTAACCAGCAATAGTCTGTTCATTTTTTGGCCATATACTACATCAAGGGCAAGCTGCGCCCGTCACCAAGTGCATTTAACCTTCAGTAGTGTGGTTGTTCAAGCTATCACACCAAGTGCATTTAACCAGCAATAGTCTGTTCATATTTTGGCCATATACTACATCAGGGGCAAGCTGCGCCCGTCACCAAGTGCATTTAACCAGCAATAGTGTGGTTATTTTTTGGCCATATCCCAGTCTAATTCTGTCACTAAATCCAGACCTATTTGAAATCTATCCCTAAAAGGGTATATAATATTCAAGGTGCACATAGGGTCATTCATAATAACTTCACACACACGCTACTGTGCATTTCCAAGTCTAATTCTGTCACTAAATCCATACCGGTCACCCAGCGCCTAAATACTAGGCCTCAAATTTATATCCCGCTAAATCTCTCGTTACCGCTGTCCTGTTGTGGCTGGGAAAGTTATTTAGTGTCCGTCAAAGCACATTTTTTGTTCTGGGTTGAAATACAATCCCCAATTTAGCAATTTCAGAATTTAGTGGTTTCTGCTATATCAGAGCTATTTGAAATCTACCCCTAAAAGGGTATATAATTTTCAAGGTGCACATAGGGTCATTCAGAATAACTTCACACACACGCTACTGTGCATTTCCAAGTCTAATTCTGTCACTAAATCCATACCGGTCACCCAGCGCCTAAATACTAGGCCTCAAATTTATATCCCGCTAAATCTCTCGTTACCGCTGTCCTGTTGTGGCTGGGAAAGTTATTTAGTGTCCGTCAAAGCACATTTTTTGTTCTGGGTTGAAATACAATTCCCAATTTAGCAATTTTATAATTTAGTGGTTCCTGCTATATCAGAGCTATTTGAAATCTATCCCTAAAAGGGTATATAATATTCAAGGTGCACATAGGGTCATTCAGAATAACTTCACACACACGCTACTGTGCATTTCCAAGTCCAATTCTGTTAGTAAATCCATACCGGTCACCCAGCGCCTAAATACTAGGCCTCAAATTTATATCCCGCTGAATTTAAATACAATACATTGGGCCAAATAATATTTTTGTTGTTGTGGTGAACCATAACAATGAGGAAAACATCTAGTAAGGGACGCGGACGTGGACATGGTCGTGGTGATGTTAGTGGACCCTCTGGTGCTGGGAGAGGACGTGGCCGTTCTGCCACATCCACACGTCCTAGTGTACCAACTACCTCAGGTCCCAGTAGCCGCCAGAATTTACAGCGATATATGGTGGGGCCCAATGCCGTTCTAAGGATGGTAAGGCCTGAGCAGGTACAGGCATTAGTCAATTGGGTGGCCGACAGTGGATCCAGCACGTTCACATTATCTCCCACCCAGTCTTCTGCAGAAAGCGCACAGATGGCGCCTGAAAACCAACCCCATCAGTCTGTCACATCACCCCCATGCATACCAGGGAAACTGTCTCAGCCTCAAGTTATGCAGCAGTCTCTTATGCTGTTTGAAGACTCCGCTGGCAGGGTTTCCCAAGGGCATCCACCTAGCCCTTCCCCAGCGGTGAAAGACATAGAATGCACTGACGCACAACCACTTATGTTTCCTGATGATGAGGACATGGGAATACCACCTCAGCATGTCTCTGATGATGACGAAACACAGGTGCCAACTGCTGCGTCTTTCTGCAGTGTGCAGACTGAACAGGAGGTCAGGGATCAAGACTGGGTGGAAGACGATGCAGGGGACGATGAGGTCCTAGACCCCACATGGAATGAAGGTCGTGCCACTGACTTTCACAGTTCGGAGTAAGAGGCAGTGGTGAGACCGAGCCAACAGCGTAGCAAAAGAGGGAGCAGTGGGCAAAAGCAGAACACCCGCCGCCGAGAGACTCCGCCTGCTACTGACCGCCGCCATCTGGGACCGAGCACCCCAAAGGCAGCTTCAAGGAGTTCCCTGGCATGGCACTTCTTCAAACAATGTGCTGACGACAAGACCCGAGTGGTTTGCACGCTGTGCCATCAGAGCCTGAAGCGAGGCATTAACGTTCTGAACCTGAGCACAACCTGCATGACCAGGCACCTGCATGCAAAGCATGAACTGCAGTGGAGTAAACACCTTAAAACCAAGGAAGTCACTCAGGCTCCCCCTGCTACCTCTTCTGCTGCTGCCGCCTCGGCCTCTTCTGCTGCTGCCGCCTCGGCCTCTTCCTCCGCCTCTGGAGGAACGTTGGCACCTGCCGCCCAGCAAACAGGGGATGTACCACCAACACCACCACCACCACCTCGTCACCAAGCGTCTCAACCATGTCACACGCCAGCGTTCAGCTCTCCATCTCACAAACATTTGAGAGAAAGCGTAAATTCCCACCTAGCCACCCTCGATCCCTGGCCCTGAATGCCAGCATTTCTAAACTACTGGCCTATGAAATGCTGTCATTTAGGCTGGTGGACACAGACAGCTTCAAACAGCTCATGTCGCTTGCTGTCCCACAGTATGTTGTTCCCAGCCGCCACTACTTCTCCAAGAGAGCCGTGCCTTCCCTGCACAACCAAGTATCCGATAAAATCAAGTGTGCACTGCGCAACGCCATCTGTAGCAAGGTCCACCTAACCACAGATACGTGGACCAGTAAGCACGGCCAGGGACGCTATATCTCCCTAACTGCACACTGGGTAAATGTAGTGGCAGCTGGGCCCCAGGCGGAGAGCTGTTTGGCGCACGTCCTTCCGCCGCCAAGGATCGCAGGGCAACATTCTTTGCCTCCTGTTGCCACCTCCTCCTTCTCGGCTTCCTCCTCCTCTTCTTCCACCTGCTCATCCAGTCAGCCACACACCTTCACCACCAACTTCAGCACAGCCCGGGGTAAACGTCAGCAGGCCATTCTGAAACTCATATGTTTGGGGGACAGGCCCCACACCGCACAGGAGTTGTGGCGGGGTATAGAACAACAGACCGACGAGTGGTTGCTGCCGGTGAGCCTCAAGCCCGGCCTGGTGGTGTGTGATAATGGGCGAAATCTCGTTGCAGCTCTGGGACTAGCCAATTTGACGCACATCCCTTGCTTGGCGCATGTGCTGAATTTGGTGGTGCAGAAGTTCATACACAACTACCCCGACATGTCAGAGCTGCTGCATAAAGTGCGGGCCGTCTGTTCGCGCTTCCGGCGTTCACATCCTGCTGCTGCTCGCCTGTCTGCGCTACAGCGTAACTTCGGCCTTCCCGCTCACCGCCTCATATGCGACGTGCCCACCAGGTGGAACTCCACCTTGCACATGCTGGACAGACTGTGCGAGCAGCAGCAGGCCATAGTGGAGTTTCAGCTGCAGCACGCACGGGTCAGTCGCACTACAGAACAGCACCACTTCACCACCAATGACTGGGCCTCCATGCGAGACCTGTGTGCCCTGTTGCGCTGTTTCGAGTACTCCACCAACATGGCCAGTGGCGATGACGCCGTTATCAGCGTTACAATACCACTTCTATGTCTCCTTGAGAAAACACTTAGGGCGATGATGGAAGAGGAGGTGGCCCAGGAGGAGGAGGAGGAGGAGGAGGAAGAGGGGTCATTTTTAGCACTTTCAGGCCAGTCTCTTCGAAGTGACTCAGAGGGAGGTTTTTGGCAACAGCAGAGGCCAGGTACAAATGTGGCCAGCCAGGGCCCACTACTGGAGGACGAGGAGGACGAGGATGAGGAGGAGGTGGAGGAGGATGAGGATGAAGCATGGTCACAGCGGGGTGGCACCCAACGCAGCTCGGGTCCATCACTGGTGCGTGGCTGGGGGGAAAGGCAGGACGATGACGATACGCCTCCCACAGAGGACAGCTTGTCCTTACCCCTGGGCAGCCTGGCACACATGAGCGACTACATGCTGCAGTGCCTGCGCAACGACAGCAGAGTTGCCCACATTTTAACCTGTGCGGACTACTGGGTTGCCACCCTGCTGGATCCACGCTACAAAGACAATGTGCCCACCTTACTTCCTGCACTGGAGCGTGATAGGAAGATGCGCGAGTACAAGCGCACGTTGGTAGACGCGCTACTGAGAGCATTCCCAAATGTCACAGGGGAACAAGTGGAAGCCCAAGGCCAAGGCAGAGGAGGAGCAAGAGGTCGCCAAGGCAGCTGTGTCAATGCCAGCTCCTCTGAGGGCAGGGTTAGCATGGCAGAGATGTGGAAAACTTTTGTCAACACGCCACAGCTAACTGCACCACCACCTGATACGCAACGTGTTAGCAGGAGGCAACATTTCACTAACATGGTGGAACAGTACATGTGCACACCCCTCCACGTACTGACTGATGGTTCGGCCCCATTCAACTTCTGGGTCTCTAAATTGTCCACGTGGCCAGAGCTAGCCTTTTATGCCTTGGAGGTGCTGGCCTGCCCGGCGGCCAGCGTTTTGTCTGAACGTGTATTCAGCCCGGCAGGGGGCGTCATTACAGACAAACGCAGCCGCCTGTCTACAGCCAATGTGGACAAGCTGACGTTCATAAAAATGAACAAGGCATGGATCCCACAGGATCTGTCCGTCCCTTGTCCAGATTAGACATTAACTACCTCCCCTTAACCATATATTATTGGACTCCAGGGCACTTCCTCATTCAATCCTATTTTTATTTTCATTTTACCATTATATTGCGAGGCTACCCAAAGTTGAATGAACCTCTCCTCTGTCTGGGTGCCGGGGCCTAAATATATGCCAATGGACTGTTCCAATGTTGGGTGACGTGAAGCCTGATTCTCTGCTATGACATGCAGAATGATTCTCTGCTGACATGAAGCCAGATTGTCTGTTACGGTACCTCTCTCCTCTGCCTGGGTGCTGGGCCTAAATTTATGAAAATGGACTCTTACAGTGGTGGGTGACGTGAAGCCTGATTCTCTGCTATGATATGAAGACTGATTCTCTGCTGACATGAAGCCAGATTGTCTGTTACGGGACCTCTCTCCTCTGCCTGGGTGCTGGGCCTAAATATATGCCAATGGACTGTTGCAGTGGTGGCTGACGTGAAGCCTCATTCTCTGCTATGACATGCAGACTAATTCTCTGCTGACATGAAGTCAAATCCTCTGTTACGGGACCTCTCTCCTCTGCCTGGGTGCTGGGCCTAAACTTATGAAAATGGACTCTTACAGTGGTGGGTGACGTGAAGCCTCATTCTCTGCTATGACATGCAGACTAATTCTCTGCTGACATGAAGCCAGATTGTCTGTTACGGGACCTCTCTCCTCTGCCTGTGTGCTGGGCCTAAATATATGCCAATGGACTGTTGCAGTGGTGGCTGACGTGAAGCCTCATTCTCTGCTATGACATGCAGACTAATTCTCTGCTGACATGAAGCCAGATTGTCTATTACGGGACCTCTCTCCTCTGCCTGTGTGCTGGGCCTAAATATATGCCAATGGACTGTTGCAGTGGTGGCTGACGTGAAGCCTCATTCTCTGCTATGACATGCAGACTGATTCTCTGCTGACATGAAGCCAGATTGTCTGTTACGGGACCTCTCTCCTCTGCCTGGGTGCTGGGCCTAAATATATGCCAATGGACTGTTGCAGTAGTGGGTGACGTGAAGCCTCATTCTCTGCTATGACATGCAGACTAATTCTCTGCTGACATGAAGCCAGATTGTCTGTTACGGGACCTCTCTCCTCTGCCTGGGTGCTTGGCCTAAACTTATGAAAATGGACTGTTGCAGTGGTGGGTGACGTGAAGCCTGATTCTCTGCTATGACATGCAGACTGATTCTCTGCTGACATGAAGCCAGATTGTCTGTTACGGGACCTCTCTCCTCTGCCTGGGTGCTGGGCCTAAATATATGCCAATGGACTGTTGCAGTGGTGGCTGACGTGAAGCCTCATTCTCTGCTATGACATGCAGACTAATTCTCTGCTGACATGAAGCCAGATTGTCTGTTACGGGACCTCTCTCCTCTGCCTGGGTGCTTGGCCTAAACTTATGAAAATGGACTGTTGCAGTGGTGGGTGACGTGAAGCCTGATTCTCTGCTATGACATGCAGACTGATTCTCTACTGACATGAAGCCAGATTGTCTGTTACGGGACCTCTCTCCTCTGCCTGTGTGCTGGGCCTAAATATATGCCAATGGACTGTTGCAGTGGTGGCTGACGTGAAGCCTCATTCTCTGCTATGACATGCAGACTAATTCTCTGCTGACATGAAGCCAGATTGTCTGTTACGGGACCTCTCTCCTTTGCCTGTGTGCTGGGCCTAAATATATGCCAATGGACTGTTGCAGTGGTGGCTGACGTGAAGCCTCATTCTCTGCTATGACATGCAGACTAATTCTCTGCTGACATGAAGCCAGATTGTCTGTTACGGGACCTCTCTCCTCTGCCTGGGTGCTGGGCCTAAATATATGCCAATGGACTGTTGCAGTGGTGGCTGACGTGAAGCCTCATTCTCTACTATGACATGCAGACTAATTCTCTGCTGACATGAAGCCAGATTCTCTGTTACGGGACCTCTCTCCTCTGCCTGGGTTCCGGGGCCTAAATATCTGAGAATGGACTGTTCCAGTGGTGGGTGACAGGAAGCCAGATTCTCTGCTATGGGACCTCTCTCCAATTGATTTTGGTTAATTTTTATTTATTTAATTTTTATTTTAATTCATTTCCCTATCCACATTTGTTTGCAGGGGATTTACCTACATGTTGCTGCCTTTTGCAGCCCTCTAGCCCTTTCCTGGGCTGTTTTACAGCCTTTTTAGTGCCGAAAAGTTCGGGTCCCCATTGACTTCAATGGGGTTCGGGTTCGGGACGAAGTTCGGATCGGGTTCGGATCCCGAACCCAAACATTTTCGGGAAGTTCGGCCGAACTTCTCGAACCCGAACATCCAGGTGTACGCTCAACTCTAGTTACAACCGAGGTATGCAGCAAAGCATTTGTAAAGCCACAACACGCACAACCTTGAGGCGGATGGGCTACAACAGCAGAAGTCCCCACCGGGTACCACTCATCTCCACTACAAATAGGAAAAAGAGGCTACAATTTGCACAAGAGTCCAAATTTGGCGTAAACAGAATGAGAACATGTATCCATCATGCCTTGTTACCACTGTGCAGGCTGGTGGTGGTGGTGTAATGGTTTAGGGGACGTTTTCTGGGCACACTTTAGCCCCCTTAGTGCCAATTGGCCATCGTTTAAATGCCACGGGCTACCTGAGCATTGTTTCTGACCATGTCCATCCCTTCATGACCACCATGTACCCATCCTCTGATGGCTACTTCCAGCAGGATAATGCACCATTTCACAAAGCTCGAATCATTTCAAATTGGTTTCTTGAACATGACAATGAGTTCACTGTACTAAAATGGCCCCCACAGTCACCAGATCTCAACCCAATAGAGCATATTTGGGATGTGGTGGAACAGGAGCTTTGTGCCCTGGACGTGCATCCCTCAAACCTCTATCAACTGCAAGATGCTATCCTATAAATATGGGCCAACATTTCTAAAGAATGCTATCAGCACCTTGTTGAATCAATCAGTGTATATATATGTTTAAATTCAGTTTAGAAATTTCTGAAAAAGTTTGGGACAGGATTTGAACTCACAGCTTCTGTATTACAGCCTGGGACTTTAACCACTACACTATATAGCTGCATAAGCAATCACTGGCAAAAAATAAATAAATACATAAATAAATGAGACTTCTACTGTATAGGTCTCAGTAGAAGTACAGTACAGTAGAAGTCTCATATTTTATATTTATTTAAGTAACTGGCTATGCAGCTATTATAGCTGAGCGGTTAAGTGCCTTGCCTCTAATACAGAAAGTTGTGAGTTTGAATCCTGGCAGAAACTTTTCTGAAATACAGATTAAATTAGATTTATATACACTGGGGTGTCCCCAAGCACTGACTCCATATATGGACATAGGTATATATGGAGTGAGAGCAGGGACTCCTAAGCCAAGCTAGAGTCCCGACAACCTCCCCTCTTCCAAGCAGGGGGTGCCTGGGCTTCTCCCACTGACTTCCATTGTGCTCGGGTGCTCGGTAGAACACCCGAGCATTGCTCTATCAACACTACAACTGATGTCCATTTTTCATGATGGTGAAGAGCCCAACTTTTTTGCTAAGGTAGACACAGCAAAGTCTTGGTACAGTGTGTCATCTGTCCTGTCATAGTGAAGTTGGATTGTCTCCTCAGGATGGCCGCCTTATCTACATAACTAAGTACATAAGTACATAGCTAAGTAGACCGCATATTACATCCCTTATCTGATTTTGGCTTTGGGCGGAAAGCCCTGTGTATGCCCTACATGACTATGCGGTCCGCTCTGTCTTGCCCCAGCAGTGTGGTAAAGATGGTCTTGGTGGCCTGTGGCACCTGGGCAATTGATTTAGGTAAGCCCCGTAACCACACATTATGCCGGCAGCTCTGATTTTCCTGGTCTTCCAATCTGAGGAAGGCATCATTAAGGAGTGTTTTGGGAGTCTAGAGCATAGCCTTTGTTTGTTCCTCATAGATCAGCATGGCCTCCTGTGTGTTCTCTAGCTTGACTACTCTGTGGCTGAGGTGGCCCAGCTCTTCTTTGGTGTCAGCCAGGTGTTTCTCTAGAGGGTATATGCCTTCTCTAGAATGTCCTGCAAGATGGATTTGGAGACTGAATGGCTGTCAACCACAGTATGTAGTTCAGAAACATCAGAAAGACTACCTGCATCGGACTCATCTTCCCAGTCTGGGGAGGGAGCATGAGTGGCTGCCATCATGGCCAGACCAGTACTTGATGGTCCGGTTTTCTTCTTCGGGTATTTTTCCATGTCAGACTGGGCAGGAGTGGAGTCTGCATGGTGTCTAACAGTGCATTATAGCTCTACCTCTTCTTTGCAGCGCCATTATCTGATAGGTATCATTTTTTTATATTTTGTTCTACAGAGCTGTATGGGGCTTGTTTTTTATGGGACAAAATTTAGATTTTATTAGTACCATTTTGTTGGAAAGTGAAACTTTTTGATCACTGTTATTTCATTTTTTGGGGGAAAAGGACAAATAGGCGAATTGAGTATTTTCTTCCTATTACGATGATCAGTGAACATGAAATTTTGATTAATATTTTAATAGATCAAACATTTTCGCATCAGGTGATACCTAATTTGTTTCTTTTGTTATTTATATATATATATATATATATATATATATATATATATATATATATATATTTTCAAATGTAAAATTAGGAAAGGGGGTGATTTAACTTTACATTTTATTTTATTTTACAGTGACAACTTTTAACCCCCTTAGGGGGCTAGAACCCGGGATTTTTCTATCCCTTGTCCTATTCACCCTAATACAGATCTATTAGGGTGAATAGCATTTTGATACACTCCTTGATTAGCTAGGCTGCTACAGTA
The DNA here is from genome assembly GCF_014858855.1 of Bufo gargarizans. Lineage (NCBI taxonomy): Eukaryota > Metazoa > Chordata > Amphibia > Anura > Bufonidae > Bufo > Bufo gargarizans. Next base: position 82,986,592 of record NC_058080.1, on the reverse strand, counting down.
ACTGATCGGTGCACATTCACTGAATCAGAGCCACATCCTTCTGCCTTACCTCACAAATGCCATAATCGGTGTTAATCGTGGCATCTTAGGAGTCAAATGATGGGGTTCAGCAGGATCTTCATTCCCATTCATTGAGGCCGGGTGTCTGCTGTATGATACAGCTGGTACCTGCCGCGTATGGAGCGGGCTTACTGCAGCAGCCTGCTCCAAATAGTCCCTCAGCCACCATGACATACAGGGATGCCTGATTTATAGTGCTTTGTGACAAAATCTTGTTAAAGTTTGGCGGATTGAGCAAATCAATTTTTTTTGAACTTTGCTCATCTCTAATGAGGAGGAAAGACTGCCTGTAGAGATCAGAGACAGGATTGTGGGGAGGCACCAATTTGAAGAAGGGTACAGCAATTGTATGCTCCTAATTTCTCAAGAGCACAATGGCTTCATAATTCTTACATGGAAGAAACATGGAACAGCTAGCACTCCTTCTACAGCTGGCCACCCCACCACTGAGAAGTGTGGTGCTGGGATGCTTGGTGCACGTAGGTCTCTCTCTCTCTCAACTTATATTTTTATCTTGATTTTGAGTCCTAGGAGACCTAAGAGTCTTACATACCAATTTTCAGGGCAATTTAGCATAATTGATTTGGGTAGAATACAAGTTTTACAAATTTGACAATTTAAAGACAAAACTAATTTTAAGAAATTTGCTTATATCTAATCTAAAAGCTATTAGGCATATCCGTTTCACCTTACAAATATTGTTCCATCATGAAATTAGTGTTTTTTTGGGATGTAATTATAAACTATAAAAGCATTGGAAAGGTGTGTTACTACAATAAATATGACACTCACATGTTTATCTAAATTAAAAAAATTATGCAACCATAAAAAAAAGTTATTCTATCATGGAAAAGAAGTAAAACATATAAACTATGGGGGTCATTTATTATACTGAAATACACCTATATTAAGCACATTTCAGGCACAGATGGTGGCGCATCAGTTAGTTGCGCCGTCATCCATGACTTTTCCCTGCTCACGCCAGGTCTAAAATTGTGGGAATAGCATGGGCGGCGAAGTGGACTGGCCAGCAGACTTGTCTCATTCATTATTTTCTATGCCTGGTTTAGGTGTAGAAAATGATCTAAATGTAAGACAGCTAGATGCGCTGAAGTTATGAAGAGTAGTGATGGACGAACATCTGCCGGGACGGTTCGCGAATGCGATCACGCGAACGCAATCAAATGTTCACGAACTGCAAGTTCGCGGCGGCTCCCATTCAGTTTAATGGCAGGCAAACCTGAAAAACCTTCAGCTCATATTTGCAGCAAAGAAATAATTACTAGAAGTGCACAAATAGTCCCACAACATGGACAGTGACATACCAGATGTATTATTCGAATTTGCGATCGCCATTCATTATTTTTCTCAATGTCAAATATCGGCAATATAATTTTCGCGTACCCGCATATGCAAATGCATAATACAGTATATCACACCAGTAGAAATTATTTGTTCCAATAACACTTGTCCCTCTATATACCTGCAGTATCGCAGCAGAACCGCACACAACTGCTGCACAATACAAATGCACTATAATGTGCATTCCGCAATTTGCGGACCGCACATCGCTGACACTATAATAGAAAATGCCTAATATTGTCTGCAGTTGCGGACAAGAATAGGACATGTTCTATTTTTTGGGTGGAAACGGAAGCACGGATGTGGAAGTTCGGATACGCAAATGCGGATGCGGACAGCACATTCCGGCCCCATTGAAAATGAATGGGCCTGCACCGGTTCCGCAAAATTGCGGAACAGATGCGGACCCATTTTGAGGACGTGTAAATGGAAAAGATATCCATCAAAAGGAAAATAAATTAAATTATTAAAGTTAAGAAAAAAGCATAGATGTGGTAGGCAATAACAAGTGCTCAGCGACACTAAATCAGGTGCTCGGTGGCACCAAATCAGAAACCATATGTCCTCCCACAATCCGAGGGGTTCCAGTGCACATCCATGAATCCCGGAGGAAACGCAAACACCATCTATCCCTGGGCCAGATGATGATGTGGTATTGAATGACAGGGTGGGCAAAGAACTGTCCCTGATATTGCCCTACAGGGGGGTGCTATTCTGGCCCTGATAGACTAACCACAGACCACCCGCCCTGATAAGAGCGACCCAGTCCGGAACCTTACCCTATATAAAAATGCCCCTAGCCCCTAGGACCCTGACTTCTAGGTGATCACGATATAGATCTATGTGTTTTTGACTCATTATAAAAGTATATTATAAGTATATTGCACTACTCTGTGTATCACACCTATCGATACCACACCTATACCAGTCCTTAAAAAGACTTTTGTGGCCCTTTAAGCTAGCGTCCTTTTAGCTAGCGTTTGGTGTCTCTAACAGCCTGTCCCTGCTCCACACAGCAACCTCTCCCTACACTGGCAAAAAAACTGAATGTAAAATGGTGGCCAGATCAGGTTTATTTATAAGGTAGGGGGTATGTCCATGTGCTGAAACATCTCAATTGGCTGTCCTTTACCACCTGATGGATGTGTCATGGGTCAAAGTTCTTCACAATGTAAAAGAATATGGCGGGCACGAATATCTCCATATGTTCGCATGTTCGGCGAATCACAAACACGCAAAGTTTGCCGTGAAATGTCCGCCGGGCAAACCGCAAGGCCATCTCTAATGAAGAGGCCAGCTATGAGGCTGTCTATAACGCTGGTCTTATTAAATGACCCCTCTTATATATTTGCAACTAACATGTCATTTAGACTGTACAGTAAACCACATAAAAATAAAGCAATTTCATTTTTGAGCCACCTCCCCCCTAAAAAAATAAAAAAAATAATAACATTAAAATAATGGACAAGGTATATGTACCCTAAAATGGTACAAGTATTCTTCTGCTTGTCTTTAAAAAAAACAAGCCCTCACACAGCTCAATTGACACAAAAAAATCATGGTTCTTTAAAATTATTTCTGCAAAATCCATTCTCCAAATTCCAAATGTTGGACCACCCTTTCTGAAACCTGCCATTTGCCCAAACAGCAGTTTATGACCACATGTTGATTATTTCCATGTTCAAGGGGAATTGCATTTTCATTTTGTTAATAAAGTCTATGGCTGGTTTCACACGGGCATTGCGGGAAAATGTGCTGGGGCGTTGCGGGAACACGCGCAATTTTTCCGCACAAGTGCAAAACATTGTAATGCTGCTTGGGATCGGTGTTCTGTAGATTGTATTATTTTCCCTTATAACATAGTTATAAGGGAAAATAATAGCATTCTGAATACAAAATGCATAGTAAAATAGCGCTGGAGGGGTTTAAAAAATAATAATAATTTAACTCACCTTAATACACTTGATCGCGCAGCCGGCATCTCCTTCTGTCTTCATCTTAGCTGTGTGCAGTAACAGGACCTGTGGTGACGTCACTCCGGTCATCACATGATCCATCACATGATCTTTTACCATGGTGATGGATCATGTGATGAACCATGTGATGACCGGAGTGACTTCACCACAGCACCACAGGTCCTGTTACTGCACACAGCTAAGATGCATACAGAAGGAGATGCCGGCTGCGCGATCAAGTGGATTATAGTGAGTTAAATTATTATTATTTTTTTTTAACGCAGAATATAGAGCATGCCTCGATTTTAACGCAACGCACAAGTGATGCGTTAAAATCACCGCTCATGTGGACAGCCCCATAGAAATGAATGGGTCAGGATTCAGTGCGGGTGCAATGCGTTCAACTCACGCATCGCATCCGCACGGAATACTCTTCCGTGTGAAAGAGGCCTATGAAAAACTTGTGGAGTGAACCCCCTAGCTGAATTTATTGAAGTGTGTAGTTTCTAAATTGGGATCATTTGTGGTCTACTGTCCTGTTGGGACAAAAATATAATATTGTACTTCTGCAGTACCGTTGAACACACAAACCTGGACTACTCTTTAACTTACAGTTCTTTGCTATGTAATGAACATCAGGGTACACAGCAACACAACATTTGTACTGTTCATTCTCACATTCATCAGTCTCACTTACCACACAAGAATCACACTAACCCTAGGTTTCAGACAACCCATTCATACATCCACAGACAAGGAGGGTTCTCTAAATCTTTGAACCCCAAGATTCACCAAAAGAACAATACCTGAACAATGGTCATTACAAGTGGAAAGCCACAGTGAGAACAAAATATCTTACCTGTGTACTTGAAGATGCAGTTCCCAGTTGCCGTAATGACCAAAGTTCTTCCACGATCGGTCCCTTGAACATCATATAGGATCCTCACACGGGGCACCGAAAAATGTCACTGCAATTCAGGACAAGTCCCAAACTAGGGGACTACACCTTGCTTGTCTGTGGGATTCAAATTAGTTAATAAGAGTTCCACATGTGTAAGGGGATGCGGTCAACCTAAGAATCAAACAGCCAGACATGTTTGCTGGTTAAAGGATTCTCTGCCAGGCAATACCTGTAGAGTCAATTTTATTAGTTGTACATTCTGGATCTAACCACCTCCCTTTAGCCATCAATTTTAATATGCCCAATCACAAGTTTTGATTAAAGTAACCAATCAGAAGCATAATGGTATGGAAAAATACACATAGACATACAGACATGACTTAGAAAGCTGCAAACATTCTGTGTATATATTTATGCAAGAAGTTCCCTATTTGTGGTGTCTACCTTCCTTTAAAGAATCATGTACCTATATTTCTAAATCATAGATCTTAAGTATAAAACACAAACATTTAGATTATTTGACAATTAAAGGGATATTATCATCTTAATGATCACTGTTAAATCTGTTAATGATTTAACAGTGATCATTTTTCTAAATATATTTCATTAACAAATCCCCACCCCTTAGAAAAAAATATACCTATACTTACCTGACTGTTGTCTTCCGTCTCCCCTGGTTACGGCCACCGCTCTTCTCAGGAATCGCGGTGGCCGCGCGCGCGCAGGCGACTTCTTTTCTTCTCCCAGCCGGCCGTGCGGTGTACTGAACGCGCACGCCGAGTCCGCGCATGCGCCCTGGTGACTTGTTCCTGGCCAGTATACTATACTGGCCAGGAAGAAGTCACCAGGGCACATGCGCGGACTCGGCGTGCGCGTTCAGTACAGCGCACGCCCGGCTGGGAGAAGACATCAATGAACATGGAGCCCGCCCCCTGCCGAAACCAGGAAGTGGACGGGAGTAGGTAAGTATAAAACTGCATCTTGAGAAAACCCCTTTAAGTACAATTAGCACCATTCAAGTTCATTAACCACTTAATTTCCTTCACTCAGCCCAAGATAAATGATGAGGAGAAGTTTCCAAAATTGGTATTTTAAAAGGTGTTTTTTACATTTTTGCATCTCAAAGCCTCTGCAAACCTGAACTGATGCCTTAAATATATATATATATATATATTGTTTAAATAATGTTTTTATGTGGAAATCCTTACAATAATCATTGTGGAATCCTTACAATTTCATACTGGCCCCTAGGCCTAATTTTTGTTAAGACTACCTATCTTTTGAGAGCAGCTACATAGGCCATAGACACAATGAGTAGGAGAGGAACCTATTGACTTACATGAGAGAGTTTTCTAGGCATGCTCTATGACCTGAGCAGAGGTCAGGGTGGCAGCTAATATGTTGTGATACCACCTATTGTGACTGGTGGCTTCTGTATTATCTATACAGAGATGTTACTTGTCATTGTAATTCTGCCTGTAGTGACAATGATAAAAGCTAATGAAAAATTATCTGTACAGACCAGGAAATTATGACCTAATATTAGAAAATTGCAGGATTATATAGATTTTTATGTTAAATATAGATAGTGACATAAAGAAAAATTAAAAAAAAAATATGTTTAACATAAAAACATGATTTAAACAATAGGTCATTTTCTGATGACACATTCCCTTTAAAGCCCATGACTGACTATCTTTTCAATTGTGTTTGGATTTAACAATAATTTAAATAAGTCAATAACTTCTATGATATAAATAAATTCTACATTGTAAAAGCACCATTCAATACTTCTGTATATTCAAAAATACCAATTTGTTATGTTATTCATCAATTTTCTTACTATAGCTCTTAAAGTGCAGCAATAGATTTATTTTTGGCTGTTGCTTTTTTCCACTTTCTGACACTTTTATCAGGAAAACAGAATTCTCATTGAAAACATTGACTAATTTACTTTCTACAGAGATCTGTCCTCCTCTATTTGGGAGTTAGTCTGTGTTTAGCCCTATTAGAAAAGTCTTCAGGATGTGATGTCTTGGGCCCATTGTCTGCCTCATGCTGCCACTGTTAGGTTATCCAATTGGCCATGATGATCAATTGTATACACAGTGGGATTTAATAGAGGTTTTTCAGTTCTCCATGATATGACCATGAACTTGACTGTGATTTTTGTTACCTTAACAGCTTTAACAAGGAGAGATCCAATGGATGTAATGCTGTTCCCTGGTGTTTTGGAAACATATTTTTGAACTGAGTCATTCTCCTATTCTTCCTATTATTTCCTTTTCAACAAAAGGCTTACTATTTTTGTATTGCCTACTATTTTGAAAGTTTATAATTTTGGTAGTTCGATGGTTCTCAGTGCTCACAGAACTTTCTTGTCAAATGTCTGAAAAAGTTGTAACTTTATTCTAATTTAAAAGATACCATAGTAGGTGACAATAAAACAATGTTTTAAAAATAGTTAGCAATATAACTAGAAATAAAGAAAATTGAAAATACTAAGGGTACTTTCACACTAGCGTTTTTCTTTTCCGGCATAGAGTTCCGTCCTAGGGGCTCTATACTGGAAAATAACTGATCAGCTTTATCCTAATGCATTCTGAATGGAGAGAAATACACTCACCTAAAGAATTATTAGGAACACCTGTTCTATTTCTCATTAATGTGATTATCTAGTCAACCAATCACATGGCAGTTGCTTCAATGCATGTAGGGTTGTGGTCCTGGTCAAGACAATCTCATGGGAAAGAAAGGTGGGCTACAACAGCAGAAGACCCCACCGGGTATCACTCATCTCCACTACAAATAGGAAAAAGAGGCTACAATTTGCAAGTCACCAAAATTGGACTGTTGAAGATTGGAAAAATGTTGCCTGCTCTGATGAGTCTCGTTTTCTGTTGAGACATTCAAATGGTAGAGTCCGAATTTGGCGTAAACAGAATGAGAACATGTATCCATCATGCCTTGTTACCACTGTGTAGGCTGGTGGTGGTGGTGTAATGGTGTGGGGGATGTTTTCTGGGCACACTTTAGGCCCCTTAGTGCCAATTGGCCATCGTTTAAATGCCACAGGCTACCTGAGCATTGTTTCTGACCTCAACACAATAGAGCATCTTTGGCATGTGGTGGAACGGGAGCTTCGTGCCCTGGATGTGCATCCCTCAAATCTCCATCAACTGCAAGATGCTATCCTATCAATATGGGCCAACATTTCTAAAGAATGCTATCAGCACCTTGTTGAATCAATGCCACGTAGAATTAAGGCAGTTCTGAAGGCAAAAGGGAGTCCAACACCGTATTAGTATGGTGTTCCTAATAATTATTTAGGTGAGTGTATGTTCAGGTTGCATTGAGATGTCTTCAGTTCAGTCTTTTTGACTTTTGAGGATGGAGATAATACCGCAGCATGCCTGAATGCCAGATCCGGCATTTTTTTCCATAGGAATGTATTAGTGCCGGAACCCGTATTCAAATTGCCGCATTGATGGACTCTGAATTCCGGTCTGCGCATGCGCTGACCTTTAAAAATGTAAAAAATAATAATACCGGATCCGTTTTGGCGTATGACACCAGAAAACGGATCCGGTATTGCAATGCATTTTTTTAGACTGATCAGGATCCTGATAAGTCTTAAAAATGCCTGATCAATCAGAAAAAATTACATGTGCTTGCATACAGTTTGCCTGATCAGGCAGGAAGTTCAGGCAAACATAAAATAAAAATGCACCCATTTCTCACACTGCCAATGAGACAGCAAGGGATGTGTACTGGTGGACAGCGATGGCACTGGGATGAAGAAAACAACACTAAGATAAGGGTGTGCATTGCAATAAGGTTTGAAGTGGTAATTAAGAAATAGGATTTGAAGTGGTAATAGAGAAATATTAATGCTCACAATTAAATATAAATAAAAAAAAGACCTGTCTCCTCCCCGACATATATGTTTCAGTAAATAATTGGCTTTCTTGTAATATAACAATTCTTGAGCATTATTCCTTAGAAGTCTCTGTTGTGCTACTCCTATGTTAAGCCACCTAGGAATTTAGTATAAATTGGCAACTGGGTATTGTAAGTTGGGGGCCTGTCCCTACTAATCAGTACTGGCAGGACAAGACTGTGTAGGGATACACCCCTCTGAGAAGTAGAATTTTAACACCCAGTGGTCAATTTATTCATACATTTCGAGGAGGAAGAATAGAAGAACAGCAGAAGTTCCAAGAAAAAATGCTCTAGAAATATCAGACTAGATGAGGGGTTCCATGGGTTATGAGTCTTTTATCAGACAATCAGAAATTTGAGAACCCCTTTATAGTAAACAGCTAGTGACCCTTTATCCCCTTTCCTGGCTAGAAAGCAGGATGGACATTTACTGTCCCTCTCCTTATAGTGGACTGTGGGGGCATAGGAAATAGATGAATGTGCTGGAATGGTCAAGTGAGTGTGTTCAGCTATTTTTGGTGCCCCATTTAATTTGTACAGCAAAGTTAACTTATCTGCATCAAACCATATCAACCACTTACTCATACTGTAGATCATGCTATTTTATGAGCTTCATGTTTTATAAAACATATACAACGAATCAGAGAGAACTAAGTATTATCTGTATGATGGATGCCATAGCGGCAAACGCTGGTGCACCTTACTTTGAGGGAAACTAGGAAATTGGGACAGGGGATTCATAGTTAAAAGTTGGTGTTGGGTGGGGCTGTAGTTGGTAATATATAGTTAAGGCCTCATGCACATGATCGATGTTCGGTCCGCATCTGATCCGCATTTTTTGTGGATTGGATGTGGACCTGTTCATTTCAATGGGGCTGCAAAAGCTGCAGAGAGCACACCGTATGCTGGCTGCATTCACATAATAATACAGCACCAGCTAAGTAGAGGAGATTTTGGAAAATCTCATCTACACAGTATGGAAATTTTACATGTGGAAATTTTCCTGTGGTGTAGAATTTAGGATTCATTGTGTGTCAATTGCAATGCAAAAAGTGAGATCTGGAGCAAATTGATGACAAAATCCTCAAGTAACACATGTAAATTCTGGTGTGGAAAATCCAAATATTCTAGACTACCATTTAGCATGTTGTTAGTGACTATCTAAGTCCTCTTGCACAAGTTCTTGTCTGTGATGACATCTAGGGATGAGTGAATCGACTTCAGATGAAACATCCAAAGTCGATTTGCATAAAACTTTGTTTCAATACTAAGTGCTCCGTACAGTATTAAAATGTATTGGCTCCGATGAGCCAAAGTTATTACTTTGCGAAGTCTCACGAGACTTTGCATAATAACTTCAGAAATTGATTTATACTGTAAAAAACGATTCCCCGAGCCAATACATACAGAGCGCTCACTCAGTATAGTATTGAAACAAAGTTTTATGTAAATCGACTTCGGATGTTTAATCTGAAGTCGATTTGCGCATCCCTAATGACATCCATGACAAAATGGATAGAGGTTCATTCAGAAGGATGTTTGGTGCATAAGTCTTGATGCCCTTCATCTGTTAGGCTGAAAATTTGTTTCCGGCGCATAATCTACCAATGATCCATGAAAATCTCTGACAGAATAACAATGCCATCCGTATTGTGCCAGTGGTTTTCATGGACACATAGACAAAAGTAGTGCACATGCAGTGACCCCTTGAGGAGTTGGTGTAGAGGATAGGAGTGTTAGTGTCCCTGATAAATAGTGTTGAGCGTAGTTTGCAAAAATTCTATTTGGCTGCTTTGCCAAATTTCACTAAGATATCAGGTTCATGATAAATGACTTTGTCAAAAAGTGCACTTCTTTGTAAGTAGAGGGTGCAGTGATGGGGAACAGCGATTGCACCACCACAGACACCACGTTCATCCCTGCATCTGATATAAAAAATGAGGGCTCTCAAGGGTTTATTAGTTTAAATAAAACTCAATTTATCCATTTGCATGTGTAGTGGCCACAGCCATCTTGATTTAAAGTCTTGAGCAAAATTTTGGTGGTGCTTGATGATGTTATCATGCTGGCTGTGAAAATGGGTGTGGCGGCCTCTCCAGGCACTAATGGATGAGTTGGGTATATATATATATATATTTAACGCCATTTCAGGGAAAATTGATTTATTACCACGAAGCACAAGGAAATTCAGCTTTGCGGTAAATCAAATTTTACCTTCGGATACTTTGAATCACTCAACCCTACTGATAAAGTGTTGTGTCTAGAGATGAGCGAATTTCTCTAAAATTTGATTCGATGGGTTCGCCAAATTTTCCCAAAATATTCAATTCAAACCAAATTTATTTGTGACGGAACACGTTAAAAAACAACTATTTCCTGGCTGCAGAGAGCCTGTATAATGATGTAGAACACTGTGCCTTGCAGTAACATGCATAAGGAATTAGGCTGGCTCACAGTATATTTGCATACACAAAATTTATTACACCAATGAATGCACTGCTAAAAATATTAAAATATTAAAATTCTCAGAAATCGCAATAAGGTCATAAGCCTATGAACAAGGAAGGTTCCAACTACCTGTAAAACCATACATAAGTTGTACGACTGTTATATTATCAGCTTAACATATTTGCTGAAATACTCTGCATATAACATCTGAAAGCAAAGAGGTCACATATATTGGAGTACTCCAGTTTTATAGATACATGTGTGAGCTCCGCATTACACGTATCTATACATTATATATGCTTATAAGGAATAAGGTCATGTACTAAACGATTTTAATATTTTAATTTTTTTACCAGTATATCCATTGGTGCAATACATTTTGTGTATGCAAATATACTGTGAGCCAGCTTAATTTATTATTGATTTATTTCTTATTTTGGTCATCTGGTAACTGATAGGCTGGGCTCCAGTAGTTTGCTGGTGGAGCTTCTCTAGAATTGTATTCATTTTTGAAACATGCATAAAGAGTCTGCTGTGGTAGTGAAACAATACTTTGAGTCAGTATGACACGGCCCACAAACATGAAAGGCGTCGTTCTTAGAATCACTACACACTTCACTTATTTGGGCAGCTACGGTGCCTAAACTGACCAAATAACTCAAGTGTGAACTCAGCCTTACAGGTCGATATTAACATCAAAAAGAAGCACACTCCTTTTACACCGTCATCAGCTGATTCCACATAGATGTCTAAAGAACCTGTTCTATTAAACGCTTATACAAGTAGAGCCCCCCAACAGCAGTAAGTTTGAGTTGACACCACTGATTATTTTGCTCTTCCTCTGATCAATCAGAATAATAACACCCAAAAAACGGACCCTGTCTGTTAAGCATCCACCTTCACCCAGTCAGCATTTTGTCAATAATCCATTTGTATTGCTAAAGCCAAAAAAAACTGGAGTGGTTCCAAAACAGAGATGACAAGTGAATAGATTATTTGAATGTCTTCTGTTTTGTGTACCCAATCCTGCCTTTGGCTACCAAATCATAAGGCAATTCTGATGGGACCATACAGGCCTGACAGCTGCTACATAGACAGTATCCATTGTGCTGCTTATTTTTCCTTCCTTCCGACAGATCAGAAGAAGGGTAATAAAAAATAATGGTGCCAACCAGGTCAAAGGGGCAAAATAGTGGCCCAGTCATGAAGTTGGGGAGGGTGGAAACAGAATGAGAAGTCGACAGAGTGGCCCAATGACATAGTGGTAAGGTGGCAGCAGCATGAGGAGATCACAGAGTGGCCCAGTGGCATAGTGGTGATGTGGCAGCAGAATGAGGAGACCACAGAGTGGTGATGTGGCAGCAGCATGAGGAGACCACAGAGTGCCCCAGAGACATAGTGTTGAGGTGGAGCAGCATTAGGAGACCACAGAGCGGTGAAGTGGCAGCATCATGAGGAGACCACAGAGTGGTGAAGTGGCAGCAGCATGAGGAGACCATGGAGTGGCTCAGAGACATAGTGTTGAGGGTGCAGCAGCATGAGGAGACCACAAAATGTCCCAGTGACATAGCGGTGATGTGGCAGCAGCATGAGGAGACCACAGAGTAGTGATATGGCAGCAGCATGAGGAGATCAGAGTCTCCCAGAGACATAGTGTTGAGGAGGCAGCAGCATGAGGAGACCAGAGAGTGGTGAAGTGAGAGCAGCATAAGTGGAGACGACAGAGTGGCCCAGTGACATAGTGGTGATGTGGCAGCAGCATGAGGAGACCACAGAAGGTTGATGTGGCAGCAGCACGAGGAGAACACAGAGTGGCCCAGTGACATAGTGGTGATGTGGCAGCAGCATGAGGATACCACAGAGTGGTGATGTAGCAACAGCATGAGGAGACCACAGAGTGGCCTACTGACATAGTGGTGATGTGGCAGCAGTATGAGGAGACCACAGAGTGGCCCAGAGACATAGTGTTGAGGTGGCAGCAGCATGAGGAGACCACAGAGCGGTGAAATGTCAACATTAGGAGACAACAGAATGGTGAAGTGGCAGCAGCCTGAGGAGACCACGGAGTGGCTCAGAGACATAGTGTTGAGGTGGTAGCAGCATAAGGAGACCACAAAGTGTCCCAGTGACATAGTGGTGAGGTGGCAGCAGCATGAGGAAAACACAGATAGGTGATATGGCAGTAGCAAGAGGAGACTACAGAGTGCTGAAGTGGTAGCAGCATGAGGAGACCACAGAGTGGCCTAGTGACATAGTGGTGAAGTGGCAGCATGAGGAGACCACAGAAAGGTGATGTGGCAGCAGCATGAGGAGACCACAGAGTGGCCCAGAGACATAGTGTTCAGGTAGCAGCAGCATGAGAAGGCCACAGAGTGGCCCAAAGACATAGTGTTAAGGTGGCAGCAGCATGAGGAGACCACAGAGAGGCCCAATGACATAGTGGTGATTTGACAGCAGCATGAGGAGACCACAGAGTCGTGATGTGGCAGCAGCATGAGGATACCACAGAGTGGTGAGATGGCAGCAGCATTAGGAGTCCACAGAGTGACCCAGTGACAAAGTGGGTAGGTGGGGGGCAAAACCAGTATGAGCTGAAGATGGTGGATGACAGTAGGTGCACCTCGCAGAAGGTGTGGTATCAGGCGGGTGGCAGTATCAGAATAGTAGCTGAAGTAGGTAGCCAGAATAAACAGGTCTATTTTTTCAAAGTGTTGGTGTAGCAGCAAGGATGATGCATCAGGCATGGGTGTTTGAAAATCCTGGCTGATCCACGCCTGATTCATCTTCACAAAGGTCAATTTCTCTACATTTTGGGTGGACAGGACTAGGACTAAACACCCGCTCTGATGCCACACTGCTGGCCAGGCAGGGAAGCTTGTATATGGCAAACTTGGCCAGTTGAAGCCACAATTCAAGTTTGGGTTCCCAGTAGTCCAGGGGATCTTCGATGTGGGGTGGCAGGATGTACTCCAAGTATGCCACAACCTGCTGGTTAAGGTTCTGCTCTATGTCTACCTACTGCTGCTGGTGAGTAGTAAGCTGGTGAGTAGTAAGCGGGTGAAGAAAACTGCTCATCAGAGACTCTAGACTTAAGTTGCTGCTGATGGAGCTGGTACTGCTCGTGTCCCCCCCACCCCTCCAGCAGCCATGGCAGTGGAACATGAGCGCATAGAACCCCCCGGTCAGACCTGCGTGAGGATGGGTGATGGCACAAATAGGCAGCGGCCAACTGACTACATAGGGTGTCTCTATAGTAGTTCAGTTTGTACTCCCTCTCAGCGGGTGTGAAAAAAGCCCCCATTTTGGACTGGTAGTGAGGGTCTAACATGGTGGAGAGCCAGTAGTCATTTCTCTGGTGAATGCTGACAATTCTGCTGTCACTGCACAAGCAAGTGAGCATGCATCGGGCCATTTGCGCAAATGACTTGGAAGGACACCCTGTCTCCATCTTTACTGCATACTGTCATGGTGTTTCTGGTTCCTCTGCCTCGTCTTCCTCATCACCCTGTAGCTCCTCTGGCTGCTCCTACTCCTTCTGCTCCTCCTCTTTTGTCACCTGTGTAGAAAAAACATCCATTTCTCTACACATTGCTTGTGCTCGATTGTCCTCCTCCTCCTCTAGTTCAGCCCCCATAGGGCTCAGGTGGCCATTAGATGAAGTCACCATGTCTCCTGTCCACTGGCCAGCCAGATTTAGCAGCATCTGTTCCAGGACATGAATTAGTGGAATGACGTTGTTCATCCCGTAGTCCTGGCGACTAACAAATATAGTGGCCTCCTCAAAGGGCCCGAGCAAAAGACAGGTGTCACGCATGAGCTGCCACTGGCTAACATCGAAGTTACACAGGGTAGTACCTTTGTCCGCCTATATCATCAAGAAATCGTTTATGGCCTTTCTCTGTTTATATAGTCGGTCCAACATATGGAGGGTGGAATTCCAACAGGTGGAAACTTTGCATATCAGCCTATGTTGGGGGATGACGTTCTGCCGCTGCAGCTCAAGGAGGGTGTGCTTTGGGGTGTACGAGTAGATAAAGGCATGCAAAGTTTCTTGACCATTTTCAAGATGTCTTGCAGATGGGCAGAAGATTTCAGGAATTGCTTTACAACCAGAGTGAACACATGCGCCGTGCAGGGCTCATGTCTCAGCCTTCCTTGATGCAGCGCCGACACCGTGTTCTCCGTGTTGTCGATCACCATGGGTCAGATTTTGATTTTTCGAGGAGAAAGCCAGGATTCTATTTCTTGATGAAGGATGCAAAGAAGTTCCTACCCTGTGTGACTACTTTTGCCCAAGCAAACTAGGTGCAGAACAGGTATGCTAGAGGGGCACTGTGAATTGTCCCTGCAGTGGAGGATGAGGACACAGTGGAGGATGAGGAGGCAGAGGCGGACATTGTCGCAGGACCAACGTTGTGAGAACGTGGAGGGCGGAAGCGGCGTCACCTGGCCAAGTTGCTGGTGTGGCTGGGCAGGAATCCTTGCCAGTAGTTATAGCTCCACACATAGGCGCTGCCATGCAGACACCGACAGTCTCAAGGACTGGCCCACCTTCTTTTCTACATATGTGTGCAGGGCTGGTACTGCATTTTTGTCAAAGAAATGACGGCTTGGGACTCTCCACAGCTCGGCACAAGTCATAAGTTCTCTGAAAGGTGCAGAGTCCACCACTTGGAAAGGGAGGGACTGCAGCACCAGCAACTTGACATGAGCACGTTCAGCTTCTGCACCGTTGGATGAGTGCACCCATACTTTTGTCTCTTGGTAATCACTTTGGTGATCAATTGCTGAAGGAATAACTGATGAGGAGTAGGAGGAGCAAGAACATAAGGACCAGCAGATGATGGGAAGGACAGACAACTCCCTTCGGCTGAGGTGGTGGAGCCTTGACTGCATGAAATTGGGTCCATGCCACTGGGTGATGCAGCGGTTGCTGCCGAAGGCTGGACCACCAAATCGGAGCCACGGTTATCCTAAGCCACTTTATGGTGATGCTGCATATGTTGATGCAGGGCCGTGGTGTCAACATTAGCGCCCTGGCCACGCTTCACCTTCTGCCCATAAATTCGCTAAATGGCCATGTTCACCTCCTCCGGTAGCCTAACTTGCCACACCGCCGATTATGGCATTTTCCCACCAACACTTTGCACTGAATGCCTGCTACCACTGCCTCCATTAATCCCTGCACACTACTTTCCAGGCTGGTAGGCTCCTGCAAAGCGGGTGGTCTACCCCGGGCACCTTTGGCTCCCGACCTCCAACTGCTGCCACCTTGCTGACTCACAGCCACGCTGCAACCATGCTGGCTCAGCCACTGCCTCACATGCAAGCTGCCATCCTCCTCTCCTGATCATGAGCCCCTTCTTCACCCAACTCCCAAGTGGGATCGGCTATATTATCATCATTATCTGCTACTGTCTGCATGTCACTGATATCCCCCTCAATGGAATCAGGGCCAGGAGCCCGACCGCTCGCAACACCTGCTCTAACGTGACTCTCCTCATCACTACTTGCCCGCCTACCAGAGGAAGCGGCAGATGTCTCCTCAAGATCTTGACTGGGCAGTAGCTGCTGACTGTCCTCTAGTAGTTTGTCCTCGCTGAAAAGTGGAGGCGAGCCTATAATACTTCTTGCGCTGAGGGAGCTGAAAATTACAGAGGAAGGTTTCAGGACAGGTGGGGCACAGGGCTTGCTCCTGGGCTATGCCAACTAAGCGTCATGTCAGAGGAACCCACAGACACTTGGCTGGAGGTGTTTGATGTCACTTGAGATGAAGTCGAAGACCGAGTCAACCATTCAAGCACCGCTCAGTTGCTGTTCAAGACACAAACTCTAGATGACACTGGGAGCTCAGGCCTCTTGCTGCAACTATTGCTGCACCTCCTTCTTCTGCTGCCTGCGACAGAAACATTTTGGCCACTGCCCGTTCCCTTTGAAGGGCCTGTCACCGGTCTGTCTGACATACTGTATGATACAATAGTTAAATTAAAATATAACCCCCCAAAAAAGGCTCTATTACAATTTTACTTCACCATTTTCTGTGTTAATAACCCCCCCAGGAAAAAAAAAAAAAAAACACAATTCACCACGGAACAGCAATTAAGACATATTCTTTTTCCTATTTCTACACCCCCAAAAAAGAAATATAACAATCACATTTCACCACAGAACTAATGGGACATACGTATTTTTCCCATTAATACACCACGTAAATGGCAGTAGTGCAATGTAACCGCTCACCCCACTCTACAAAGGGAGTGAATAAAATGTCTGCCCTGCCTGCAGTCTGACTGCTGTCATACTCATATTGTATGTGTGGGACTACAAGTCACAACTGTACAGTACAATGACATACACATAGGATACACAGCCAGCAGAAGAGTACAGAGGAGAGAACTCCTTTTGGTCTTTGTCAGCTCTGTGTCTGCAGGGTGAGGAGGGGGAGAAGATCTTATGCACAGCATTTACCTCTTCAATGCCTGCAGTTGCTCAGTACCTGAGGCAGAGCCTCCAACCCAATGTTCTGCATATTTTTGAAGGGGTTAAAATTTGCTGAAGAATCCAGTGGTGCAATGTAACTTTACCTCTGAATGGCAATTATGACATATATTTTCAGCTTTTTTTCCCTATTTCTACACCCCAAAAAAGAAATATAACAATCACAATTCACAGCAGAACAGGTGATGGGACGTACGTATATTTTCTTCTTCTGCACCTCGTAAATGGCTGTAGTACAATGTAACTTCACCACTGAATGCCAGTTATGACATATTTTTTCTCATTTATTTTCGGATTTCGTAGTACAATGTAACTTCACCGCTGAGCAGAAATTATGACATATATATATATATATATATATATATACAGTATATATATATATTTTCCTATTAATACACCCCTCAAATAAATGTAAAACAATGTAAAATTGTACGTTTGTAATAGGATGTTTGTATCTATCCTAGTAATACACCTCGTAAATGGCTGTAGTACAATGTAACTTCACCGCTGAACAGCAATTATGACATATTTTTTCTCTTTTCTTTTTCCTATTATAACACCCCCTAAAAAGAAAACAAATAATAACAATGTCAAATCAAAGCAGAATGGCTAATGGGACGTAAGTATCTTTCCTATTAATACACCCCGTAAATGGCTGTAGTACAATGCATCTTCACCGCTGAATGGCACTTATGACATATATTTTTATCTTTTTTTTTCTATTAATATACCCTCCCAAAAAAAGTTAAACAATGTAAAATCAATGCAGGACGGATAATAGAATGTACGTATCTATCCTATTAATACACCCCATAAATGGCTGTAGTACAATGTAACTGCACAGCTGAACAGCAGTTATGACATATATTTTTTTCTTTTTTTTCCTAATATTAACCACTCCTCCAAAAATAGTAAAACAATGTAAAATCAAAGCAAAAAGGCTAATAGGACGTATGTATCTTTCCTATTAATACACCCCGTAAATGGCTGTGTCACAGAACTTGCACTCCAATCACAAGCAAGGTTTGCTGGAATTAGCGATGTATATAGTGCAAACAACCTAAAAGCAATTTGGATCCCCAGTGAATAGAATCACTCCTATCCTTTCCCTACACCTTGACTAATCTTTACCTGAACTTGTAATTTTTTTTTTTAGCACAATGACGTTTTTTCTATCACTGTCCCTAGCGCCTGCTGATGTCTCTCCCTGCACTAAGAACGTTGGAAAATGGCAGAATCCGAAATGGCTGAGGCTATTTATAGGGCTGTGACATCACAGGTGCTGGCTGCTGATTGGCTGCATGCATGGCATTATGGGTGATCCCTCATTCCCAGAGTTATTTGCTCCATGTCCTATCGAAGCGTGAGGAAATTCAGATTCTGTGCAAATCAAATTTTCCCTAAAATTCAGATCAAATTCCACTTCATCAACTTCGATTCACTCATCTCTAGTTGTGTCACATTGAACTCCCTTAGGCCATTGCTCTCAGTGGAATTATAGCACTGAAAGATCAGGCCACAGTTAAATGCAACAAAGAACTTGAAATACATACAGCAGCAGATTTTAAAGGGGTTGTCCAAGTTATTTAAAAAAAAAATAAGGCACTGTAAATCTGATGGTCGACAATATACATAAGATATGCAATTTTTATGGAAAAAATATAATTACTCATTTTCCTAGTTCTATTCTGGCACTTTGTAGTTACATGCCCCCACAGCTCTGCAACTGCTTGTTAACAATCTCAGAAGTTTTCTTCATGCATATTTGTAGTTGTCAACAACGACTGCCTAGCCGCTCACCCCACTCTACAAAGGGAGTGAATAAAATGTCTGGCCTGCCTGCAGTCTGACTGCTGTCATACTCATATTGTATGTGTGGGACTACAAGTCACAACTGTACAGTACAATGACATACACATAGGATACACAGCCAGCAGAAGAGCACAGAGGAGAGAACTCCTTTTGGTCTTTGTCAGCTCTGTGTTTGCAGGGTCAGGAGGGGGAGAAGATCTTATGCACAGCATTTACCTCTTCAATGCCTGCAGTTGCTCAGCACCTGAGGCAGAGCCTCCAACCCAATGTTCTGCATATTTTTGAAGGGGTTAAAATTTGCTGAAGAATCCAGTGGGGAGAGTGGCATGCCTTGTCGCTCCAATCAGCACAGTCACAGTGATGTTCAGTGCACAGAGGCAGACCTGCTCTCTCCTGCTCCTTCAGGCTTGTGACATCACAGGCCATGTGACCCTTGGAAAACAGGGCCACTGGAGATGAAGTAAGTGAATTGAAAATCCCTTACATTTGCTTAGAAACATACTAAACAAATTATTAATAATAATAATAATAATTTGGATAACCCATTTAAGAGCAATTCTTTCTGGCACCAGCAAGTATATTGAGACAGGTTGGTTGGAGGCACTTCAGGACTAATACTGTCTTAGTGGTTATCTGGTGATGGATGGCTTGACTTTATTCCCTCACAGCAGTGTCTGTAGATGCAATAGTAGAGGGTCACTCTGCTGTCTGTATTTTCAAGGCTTTACTTGAGGGTAAAATAAAGTATTTTGTTTCCTGGAGAATTTGGTATCAATGTGTTTCCTCTTCCCACTGAGGCATCTTAGAAACTCCCACTCCTGGCAGGAAGCAGGACCAGCCCACCCCTGCCAAAGTTTGCCAACCTTCCTTGCTGGTAGTAATGGCCAGGAAACAAACTGTCAAACATAATACAGGGATCCCTCAAAATACAATTGCCTCAATATACAATGTTTTCAATATACAATGGTCTTTTCTGGGTCATCATAGGAAACTACATTCAACATGCAATATCTTAGACCCATATCCAATCAGTCAACATGGCCATTTCACTGGTAGAACACTTTTAATGATTGTCTAGTAGCAACTCTGTGGTACTACATGTTCTGTACTGCCACCTGTCTGTGCCAGGATGAGCTGCTCCTTTGGACACCAGCTGAGCTGCTGCTTCATTTTATTTTTCTGGTACATGTATTTACTATGCATGACCTTTAAGAAGCTCCTGCCCTCACCATAGAAGTAAGTTACAGCTTCCAGCATCTATTTCTGACTGTTTTACATAAGGACTTTCTTTATATGTCTTGATATCTGCTGTATCACTTGTAGGGCAGAGGAGCATTGGGGTTGGAGAAGTGGGTACAGCCCATGATTAACCCTTTCATGACCAAGGGTCATTGATGCCCCAGTGTCCAGGTCAAAATTTACAAATCTGACATGTGTCACTTCATGTGGTAATAGCTTTGGAACACTTTTACTTATCCATGCCATTCTGAGATTGTTTTCTCATGACACATTGTACTTCATGATAGTCATATATTTGAGTCAATATATTTCACCTTTATTTATGAAAAATTCCCAAATTTACCACAATTTTCCAAATTTCAATTTCTCTGCTACTAAAACAGAAAGTCATACCTAATAAAATATTTATTACTTAACATTCCCCATATATCTACTTTATGTTGGCATCATTTTGGAAATGTCATTTTATTTTTTTAGGACGTTAGAAGGCTTAGAAGTTTAGAAGCAATTCTTACCATTTTTAAGAAAATTTCCAAAACCCACTTTTTAAGGACCAGTTCAGGTTTTAAGTCACTTTGTGGGGCATACATAGTGGAAACCCCCATAAATGACCCCATTGTAGAAACTACACCCCTCAAGTTACTCAAAACTGATTTTACAAACTTTGTTAACCCTTTAGGCGTTCCACAAGAATTAAAGGAAAATGGAGATGAAATTTCTAAATGTCACTTTTTGGGCAGATTTTCCATTTTATAATTTTTTTTTCTTTAACACATTGAGGGTTAACAGCCAAACAAAACTCAATATTTATTACCCTGATTCCGCAGTTTACATAAACACACCACACGTGGTCGTAAACTGCTGTACGGGGACACGGCAGGGCGCAGAAGGAAAGGAATGCCATACGGTTTTTGGAAGGCAGATTGTGCTGGATTGGTTTTCTGAACGCCATATGTTTTTTTATTTTTCTGCCGATCGTCTTGTGCAGGGGCTTGTTTTTTGCAGAAAGTGTTGAGGTTTTTATTGGTACCATTTTTGGGTACATAGGATTTTTTAATCATTCATTATTACACTTTATGGGGCAAGGTGACCCAAAAATTGTCTGTTTTGGAAAAGTTTTAATTTATTTATTTTTACAGCGTTCATCTAAGGAGTTAGGTCATGTGATAGTTTTATAGAGAAGATCGTTACGGACGTGGCAATACCTAATATGTGTACTTGTTCTTATTTATTTAAGTTTTACACAATAATAGCATTTCTGAAACCAAAAAAATGATGTTTTAGTGTCTCTATAGTCTGAGAGCCATAGCTTTTTTATTTTTTGGGCGATTGTCTTAAAAAGGGTATCATTTTTTGCGGGACAAGGTGACGGTTTGATTGGTACTATTTTGGTGTTGCTGTTGCACTTTTTGTGATATAAGGTGACAAAAATGGCTTTTTTTTACACTGTTCTTTTTTTTTTTTTAATGGTGTTTATTGAATGGGGTCTATCATGTGATATCTTTATAGAGACGGTCGTTACGGACGCGGTGATACCTAATATGTGTAGTTTTTTTATTTTTCATTTTTTATAGGAAAAGGCAATTTATTTTTTTAATTTTACATTTTTATTTATTTATTTTTACTTTTATTTTTTTTAACATTTTTTTTTATCAAGTCCCTCTTGGATCTTGAAGATCCAGTGGGGCTGTACTATACTTTGCAATGCTCTTGCATTGCAAAGTGTAATACATTCAGATGCCCTGTAGGTGGCAACAGCGGACGCTTTTGCAAAGCGTCCGGTTGCCATGGCAACCATCCCATCGCAGTGCAGTAGCCCCGATGGTAGAGAGGGGGAGCCCCCTCCCTCTATTAACCCCATGGATGCCGCTGCCGCTGCATCTATGGGGTTACAGAACTTACAGCAGAGTGTCAGCATAGAGCTGACACTCTGATGATGGCGGCGGCTCAGGAATGGAGCTGCCGCCATCAAACACAGCAGGGGGCAGACCGAGCGGGGGGCTGCGCTGGAAGGGGGGGGAGGGAGCGTGTCACGAGTCACGCCAGTAGAAGGAATGGAGGGGGCGGACTCAAGGAGGGGGCACTGTGGATACAAGATGGGGCACAGATGGAGGGGGCACAGATGGGGGGCTGCACAGATCGGGGGGGCCTGCACAGATCGGGGGGGCTGCACGGATCGGGAAGGGGGGCACGAGGACACTGTGATTTCAGGCTTTGATCTGCAGAGCGCAGATCAGAGCCTGAAATCTGCATTTTTTCACTGCCGCGATCCGATTGGTTAGTCTGTACAGACTAACCAATCGGATCGATTGCCGGCAAGGGGCCACTCTGATTGGTCCCTTACCGGCATTACTGCACTATATGCTGTCCGTGACAGCATACAGGGCAGGGGCAGAAGCTTTAATCCAAGAGCTTTGCAGCGCTTGGATTAAAGAGCTGCCAGAATGTTTATATACGGGGTAGCTGCACGGGGTATGTGCAGCTATCACGTATATATACAGATTGCGGTCGGGAAGGGGTTAAGGATGCATTAAAGGTGCCATGCAACCATTAAAATTGAAGACCGACTATATAGTGTGGTCTTCATTATTGAATGAAAGGCACCTGCTGGCTAATTAGCCGTGTGGTTCGTTACCGCAACATGGGTATTTGGTATGGCCGTGAGGCAGAGTGGCCTGGGTATACCTGATTTATAGCAATTTCTGACAAATTAATTTGTAACAAATGAAATTTATCGTGGAACTTCAGCGAAGCTGGCAAATCAAATTTTTCAGTACTTCGCTCATCTCTAAAAAACATATTAAAAACAATGGGTGTGTGTGCTGTCGGTGGAGAACATAGAAAGCAATTGTTCGTGATTCACCGAAGTGTGAAAGAGGCCAAACTTGGTTTTATTTTTCTATCGTGACTTTAGTTTGAAGTTCTTCATAATCTGTCCTATACAGAAAAAAAACAAAAAACTTTACAATACTTTTGCTTGATGTATGTTTCATAGTGTCCCGCTGTGTAGCGAGTCTTGTATTTTATTGTTACAGTTGTAGAATGAGGATTGCAGAACCAGCAGGCATTATTCTGCTATTGGTAAATATGTGAGCTGACAAGTCACTATTTGACAGTTGCTTTCAATAGAATAAGCACATGCAGTTGTAAGCGAAACACTATATCAAGGGAATTAGGCAGTTAGTGGAGAAACACTGACACAGGACGCTGCAGGCTTTACTGGTAGGTTGCAAGATCTAACAACTTAAAGTTCACCGCCTCTGGTTAGAACTTCCTTATTTGCTATGTAGGACAAACTTAAAAAGCTAGGGTCTCTAGAAAAAAGGTGCCATAAGACTGAATTAACCCTATAGTACCTCAACGATTAAATGGAATAGAAGCCATCGTGCAGCTTTCCGAATCAATACCTCTGTGTGTTATGCTTTCACTGTCTCTCTGGTTGAGAAAAGCTACCTGTTGATTCATTTTGAATTCCTCTTCATTTTGTTTTAACAATTTCCATGTGTTACTCTGGGTCATGTAAATTTCAATCTAAGTAAGAAAATTGAATTGCAAATAATTCTAAAAATGAATCTACAGATGGGATGGTGTCAGGTACATCTTGGTTTGCAATGATTTTTTAAAAATAACTAGTTGGATTTTTTTGCGACCATTGTGTTGCAGTCGCAATATGTCAATAGACTATGTAGTTGTGCCATCTGTGTTGTGCGACTTATTGGCTGAGAGACAGACAACAGAGGGTTGTAGTCAATGGAGTATATTCAGACCAAGGTCTTGTTACCAGTGGGGTACCTTAGGGATCTCTTCTGGGACACATATTGTTTAATATCTTTATCAGCAAAATTGCAGAAGGCCTCGATGGTAAGGTGTGTATTTTTGCTAATGACACAAAGATTTGTAACAGGGTTGATGTTCCTGGAGGGATACACCAAATGGAAAAGGATTTAGGAAAACTGGTGGAATGGTAAACAATCTGGCAACTAAAATGTAATGTTGATAAGTGCAAGATAATGCACCTGGGGCGTAAAAACCCAAGATCAGAATATAAAATCAGTGATACAAAGGGATTTAGGGGTCATTATTTCAGAAGACTTAAAGGTAGGCAGACAATGTCATAGAGCAGCAGGAAATGCTAGCAGAATGCTTGGGTGCATAGGGAGAGGCATTACCAGTAGAAAGAGGGAGGTGCTCATGCCGCTCTACAGAGCACTAGTGAGACCTCATTTGGAGTATTGTGCGCAGTACTGGAGCCCATATCTCCAGAAGGATATTGATACTTTGGAGAGAGTTCAGAGAAGAGCTTCTAAACTGGTACATGGATTGCAGGATAAAACTTACCAGGAAAGATTAAAGGACCTTAACATGTATAGCTTGGAAGAAAGACAAGACAGAGGGGATATGATAGAAACTTTTAAATACATAAAGGGAATCAACAAGGTAAAAGAGGAGAGAATATTTAAAAGAAGAAAAACTGCTACAAGAGGACATAGTTTTAAATTAGAGGGTCAAAGGTTTAAAAGTAATATCAGAAAGTATTACATTACTGAGAGATTAGTGGATGCATGGAATAGTCTTCCTGCAGAAGTGGTAGCTGCAAATACAGTGAAGGAGTTTAAGCATGCATGGGATATGCATAAGGCCATCCTTCATATAAGATAGGGCCAGGGGCTATTCATAGTATTTAGTATATTGGGCAGACTAGATGGGCCAAATGGTTCTTATCTGCCGACACATTCTATGTTTCTATATAAGTGAAAACTAGTATATTTTTTCCTTCATTTTCAATACTTTTTCTATAGAGGGTTTCTGCAGTGACTTGTAAGATCTGTCCAATACCTTCTGTTTGTCAGGGCCATAGGTAGGAAAAATATAAGTAAAATCTATTTTCCTTTTTCCATACTTTTACGTACATTTTCCATATACTGTGATCGCTGTGAACTGTAACATCCGTGCCACATCTTGTGTGTCAAGCAAGCATATAACATTTAATATGAAGAAGTGGTCGTAATGCTGATGGTTCACGTAGCGGCCGTGGCCCTAGGTGCGTTTAAACTGTGCCTGCTGCCAGAGCACAAGAAAAACAATCATCCACGATGCCTAGCTTCATGTCCCAGTTTGCAGGGCATCGTAGGACAAAACTCTTGAAGTCAGACCAGTGCAACCAGGTGTTTAGTTGGATTGCAGCAGATAATGTTTCCAGTCGGTTAAGCACCACCCTGTCTTACACTAAGTCCAGTCTCAGTAGCCAAGAGTCTGGTCAACAGAATCCTCACCCTGATCATCCTTCCTCCCACCATGGAGAGTCTGGCCAAACAAGTGATCCCACACTCGGAAATTCCAAGGAGCTCTTTTCATCGCCATTACTTGATTTGGCCCTCTCGCCAAGCACGCTTGAAGAGGGACATGAAATCTTGTGCCCTGATTCCCAACCTCTTGAGCATCCACAGTCACAAGAACATGATGGTGTGGAATGGCAATTAGTGTTTAATGGTGGATGATGATGAGATACAGTTGCCAATGAGTCAACCACAATTACTGTCTCAAGAGGTTGATCAAGAGGATGAGACACAGTTGTCAATCACTGAGGTTGTGGTTAGGTCAACAAATCAAGAGGATGATCAGAGTGAGGAATTGGAAGAGGAGGTGGTGGACAATGAGGTCACTGACCCAACCTGGGAAGGTTGAAAGCCGAGCGAGTACAGCAGTACAGAGGGGGAAGGATCTGCAGCACCGCAACAGGCTGGAAAAGGCAGTGAGGTGGCAAAAGGGAGAAGGGGAGCCAAACCAAACAAGCCCGCAACTATTCCCCGGAGCACCCCCTTGCGTAAACCTCGCTTGTCAAGGGGCAGGTGTTCCGCAGTATGGGGCTTTTTTAAGGAAAGTGCGGATGACAAAAGACTAGTAGTTAGCAACCTGAGCCACATCAAAATGAGCTGGGGCATTAACACAAGCAAACTCACCACCACCAGCATGATCCACCAAATGGCATCCAAGCACCGTAATAAGTTGGACGAACGCCTGGGTCCACAATCTGTGTCTGCGGGTCACATCACTGCCTCCTCTTCCCCTATGGTACGAGCTGGCCAATTGCCTGTTGAAGGCGCAGATGAGGATGCCTCACGCCCTGCACCTGGATCTTTGCAAGCACCATTAGCAACCACATCCACTTCCCTGTCCCGTGCAGCGTCTAAATGTCATTACCCTAGGCATTTGAACATAAGGGCAAATACCCAGCCACCCACCAACAGACCATAGCAATAAATGCGCACCTTTCAAAATTACTGGCCCTGAAAATGTTGCCATTTAGGCTTGTGGACACTTAGGCCTTCCACAGCCTGATGTCGGCAGCCGTACCGCGGTACTCTGTCCCAAGCCTCCACTACTTTTCAAGGTGTGCAGTGCCGCCTTACACCAACATGTGGCCCTTAACGTCACACATGCCCTGACCAACGCAGTTACTTGAAAGGGACACTACATTTCCCTGATGGCACACTGGGTGAACATTGTGGAGGCCGGGATTGAGTCATACCCTGGGATGGCACAGATGCTAGCGATGCCTAGGATTGTGGGCCCTACATCAATCAGGGTTTCCGCCAGCACCTATGTTAGTGGCTCCAACCCCCATTTCTCCTCCTCCACCTCATCCTCCACTTCCACCTCCGAATTATATGCATGCAGCACCAGTCAGCCATCAGCCGGTAACTGGAAGCAGTGTAGCACTGCAGTGGGGAAGAGTCCACAGTACGTGCTGAAGCTGATATTCTTAGGGGACAAACAGCACACCGCTGCAGAGCTGTTGCAGGGGATAAGAGACCAGACTGAGCTGTGGCTCTCGCCACTCAACCTACAACCAGGCATGGTTGTGTGTGATAATGACCATAACTTGGTGGCGGATAAGGAGCTCGGCAAGCTCATCCCATACCTAGTCCAAGTCTTAAACTTAGTGGTTCAGCGGTATCTCAAAACCTACCCCAATTTGCCTGAGCTACTGGTGAAGGTGCGCCACGTGTGTGCACATTTCCACACGTCATTGACAGCTTCAGACGGTCTGTAAATGTTGCAGGAGTGCTTTAATTTGCCAGCTCACCGGCTCTTGTGCGACGTGACCACGCACTAGAACTAGACGTTCCACATGTTGGCCAGGCTTTGCGAGCAGCAGAGGGCAGTAGTGGAATATCAGCTGCAACATGGTTGTCGCCTTTCCAGTCAGCTTCCGCTATTCACAAGCGAGGAGTGGGCATGGATGTCTGACTTCTGTGACAATTTAAGAAACTTTGAGGAGTCAATACAGATGGTGAGCGGTGATAACGATATTATTAGCGTAACCATCCCACTTCTGTGTCTACTTAAACGTTCGCCGTTTACAATTAAGGGCGACACTTTGCATGTGGAAGAGGTGGAAATGGGGGAAGAAGACATTATAGCCAGACTACCCTCCATCCATTTTCTCAGCGCGAATTAGACGATGAAGAGGAGGAGGAGCAGGAGACGTTTGCCTCCGATACAGAGGGTAGTACCCATGGAAGTGTAATTCCACCTGTTCAACGTTTGTCGGCAGAAGAGGAGGAAGAGGATGATGAGATTGAGAGTGATCCTTCTGATGACGACAGCAAAGTCTTGCTTGATGGTACTCTGGCACACATGGCTGACTTCATGTTAGGCTGCCTTTCCCGTGACCCGCACGTTATATGCATTTTAGACAACATGTATTACTGGCTTTTCACCCTTCTTGACCCCCGCTACAAAGAGAACTTCTCATCTCTTATTCTTTTGGTAAAGCGGACAATCAAAACAGAGCTATACCAGAAGGTCCTTGTTGAAAAATTGCTCCAAAGTTGATAGGGCAGACATCCAAATGGATCATTGCCGTCATGGGGACGTGTGATCGCCTAGACATTATCTAGAGTCAACCTACATGGCCAGTCTCAGTAGCCAAGAGTCTGGTCAACACAATCCTCACCATGACGGCACACTGGGTAAACGTTGTGGAGGCCGGGAGAAAGTTGGCTGCTGGCACCAGACTTGCCTTCCAATAGATCCTCGTTAACGGAAAGTGTACTCATTCCAATAACAGGGCCTCTTGTTATTTAGCGTCACTACCTACCCGAGTCGGGAGTGGGTAATTGCCATGCACCTGCTTCGTTCCTTGGGTGGTTCACAATTAGGGGAAAAAAAGTGGCAAGGCAACAACAGCGAATCAGATTTCAACCATTGACCTCCCTTGGATGTGGTAGCCGTTTCTCAGGCTTCCTCTCCAGCATCAAACCCTGAATCCTCGTTATCCGTGATCACCATGGTAGGCGCAGAAAAGAACATCGAAAGCTGATAGGGCAGACAACCGAATGGATCGTCACTGTCACGGGGACCTGCAATCGTCCAGAGGTTATCTAGATTCACTAATGAGGCCCTTGCTCCAAATGTTTTTGAGGGTTACCAGAAGGCCATTAATCATAATTTTTCAAGGGTGTGTATGATGCCCTCCTTTATGTGTTTTGGAGTGCTGCCCTTTCACTCAGTGCATAGGCTTTATGAGTATAGGAGTAGCACTACCTGAACAATTTTACCACAATGTGAATGAGGCACTCCATTATGTGATATACAGGTGGTATCGGAGTACCTCTTCCTTGTAATTTTTGGCAACACTTGCACTTTATATACAAGTAAATATACAGGAAAGATGAAGAGTTTCTTAACAATTTTTCCTCTAGAATAGATTTTTTTGTTTTGTTTTGTGCATATTATTGTCAGTCTGTAAAAGTGGCATACTACTCGGACAACATGGTTCCCAGCAGCGACCTGGGAATCCAAGATGCATTGAGACATCCTTCCCATGCTGTTCCCGAACCATTTTGGTGGCGTTTCCATCAATTTCTGACCTTTTCCTATGAACCATTCACCCTCCCCTCTTCAGAGCAGGGAGTGCCTGGTTTAATGCTCGGGATCTCCCGATGACTTCCATTATACTTGGGTAGAGCACCCGAGCATCCCCATTTGTTCGGCCAGAGCACCCAAGCACTTTGGTGCTCGATCAACACTTGCGCTCATCATCTGTGCTGATTCCTCAAAGTTTCTTAAAACCTCACAGAGGTCAGACATCCATGCCCACTCCTCGCTTGTGAATAGTTAAAGCTGACTGGAAAGGCTACAACCATGTTGCAGCTGGTATTCCACTACAGCCCTCTGCTTCTCACAAAGCCTGGCCAACATGTGGAACGTCGAGTTCCAGCGAGTGCTCATGTCGCACAACAGCTGGTGAGCTGGCAATTTCAAGCGCTGCTGCAGTGTTGACAGACCGTCTGAAGCTGTCATTGACTTGCGGAAATATGCAGGTGGTGTGTTTGTCCCCTAAGCATATCAGCTTCAGACGGCCTGTTGCCGTTTCCCTACTGCAGTGGTACACTGCTTCCAACTGCCGACTGATGACTGACTGTTGCTGCATGCAGATAATTTGGAGGTGTAAGTGGAAGAGGAGGTGGAGGAGGAGAAGTGGGGGTTGGAGTCACTAACGTAGGTGCTGGCGGAAACCCTGATCGTCGTAGGGCCCACAATCCTTGGCGTCGGTAGCACCTGTGCCATCACATGGTACGACTTGCTCCCGGCCTCCACAACATTCACCCAGTGTGCCATCAGGGAAATGTAGTGTCCCTGGCTGAATGCACTTTTCCATTAGTGTTGAGCATGAGTATTCGAACAGGGAATTTTTATCGAGAATTCAAGAATATTTTGAATATAGTTTTATATATTCGTTATTTCAAATATTTGGCATTTTTTCCATCTGAACACGATTCCTCTCTGCTTTTTTCTCATTGGACCACAAGCAAGAAGCAATGTCAAGTTCACAACAATACTAAGTCCACCAATCAGTAATCTGTAGTCAGACCTGCTAAAACGTGAAGTTGCACGTAGTGCGGAAAAATATTCTAATCACTGCCGATTAGCGCAATCGCGAATATATTGGAGCACTTGACTCTATCTGCATATAAAGCTATTCTAATGTTCTAGAGTTCCAACTATTTTCTCCAGTCTCAGGAAACATTTACCAGCTTGAAAAATGTAGCATGACCCACGCCTGTATTTCGTGTTACGAATTCTCATTACGCGATTTTTCGCATTCAATAAAATAATCTCAATTTCGCAAAATTTGCGAATATATGACAAATATTCTACAAAATATTTGTAAAATATTGCAAATTCGAATAGAGCCCCTGCCGCTCATCACTTTTGTCCATGTGTTCGTGGTTAGTTGGACCTTCCCAGTAACTGCGTTGGTCAGGGCACGTGTGATGTTACGGGACGCATGTTGTTGTAAGGCGGGCACGGCACACCTTGAAAAATAGTGGCACTCATCTGAAGTTCAGATTGGAAAAAAATGACAACTATAAAAAAAAAGATTATAGCACTATATTAGCTAAATGACCCTGGAAATTTTGCCATTTAGGCTTGTGGACACTGAGGCCTTCCACAGCCTAATGTCGGCGGCAATCTCGTGTTACGCAGTACCCAGCGTACTGCGTAACACGAGATTGCCGCCGACATTAGGCTGTGGAAGGCCTCAGTGTCCACAAGCCTAAATGGCAAAATTTCCAGCTAATATAGTGCTATAATCATTTTTTTTATAGTTGTAATTTTTTTCCAATCTGAACTTCAGATGAGAAAAAAATTACAACTATTAGACAAAAAAGGTTATAGCACTGTATTAGCTAAATTGCTCTATATTCATTTTGCTTTATATTCTTGTTTTAGAATATTACGAATATTCTAAAAAAAAGAAGTTATAGCAATATAGCGAATATTCTAAAAAAAATGAATATAGAGCAATTTAGCTAATATAGTGCTATAATCTTCTTTGTCTAATAGTTGTAAGTTGAAAAATTTGCAAAAAAATTTGCATTACAAAAATTTGCATTACGAATCCTAAAGTCAAATATACTGCAGCCTTCTCATTGGCCCACAAGCTAGAAGTAGGGGGGGATCATGTGTACTGATTAACCAAAAAATTTGAATATTCAAAATTCCGAATATATATCACTATATTCGAAATATTCACAAATTTTCAAAGTACCTATTTTCAAAGTACCTATATTTGCAATAAAAATTTGAAATTCGAATATTCATGATCAACACTAGTGCCAACTGCTGCGGCTTTCCGCAGTGTGCAGACCGGCAAGGAGGGCAGGGGTGAAGAGTGGGTGGAAGATGACGTGGAGGATGCACAGCAAAAGAGGCAGCAGGGTGCAAAAGCAGAGTGGCCGTCCCCTAGCCAGTACTGCTGCTACTAGATATGAGCGAATTTTTTAAAAATTTGATTCGCTGGTTCACCGAATTTTCTGCAAATTTAGTTAAAAACTGCTATTTCTTGGCTGCAGAGAGCCTATATAGTGGTGTAGAACACTGTGCCTTGCAGTAACACGCATAGGGAGTCTGCTTTGGTAGTGAAATAATACTGTGAGTCAGTATGACATGCAGATGACAGGCGTTGCACTAAGAATCACTGCACATTTTAGTTATTTGGGCAGTCACAGGGCCAAAACTGACCAAATAACTCACGTATGAACTAAAGGTCAATGTTAGCGCCAAGAAGAAACGCACTCCTTTTACACCGTCATCAGCTGATTCCACATAGATGTCTACAGACCCTATCCTAATAAGCGCTTATACAAGTAGAGCCCCCCAACAGAATGTAGAGGGTGTCAGCAGTAAGTTTGTGTTGTTTCACTGATCCTTTTGCCCTTCCTCTGATCCATCAGAACAATAGCCCACAAAAAACGCAGTTTGTCTGTGGAGCATCCGCCTTTACTCGGTCAGCATTTGGGCAGTAATCCAACAGTATTGCTAATACCAATCTTCTGTGTTTTGTACCGCCTCCTGCTTTTGGCTACCAAATTACAAACCAATTTTTATATATATTTTTTATAAACTTAACAAACAGGATATTAACACACATAAAATACAACACAGAAGGGCAAAACCACAAGATTTAAAATACAAACTTGAAAAACAAAGTGCTTCATCAACAAGTATGGATTGACGAACAGTGTCGGGGTGACCACGAGGGTAATGCATACGGATTGAGAAATGGATGGGGTTATGACTGATAACTGGAGGACAGTCCAGCAAACAAGCAGACTCCAGCTCGTTCCGTGATAAGTATAAGCAAGATATTGCTGCATTTGTGGGAGGGGAGGCTGATTACAAGGCTAATTATACGCACCTGTGGGCCCAGGCTGGCTGAATACTAGTCTATTTATAGGCACCTGTGGGCCCAGGCTAACGCTGATTTAGCTGATTTCACTACGTCTGGCTCAGCTCTAGGATACAGCAGCATGGTGTGGAGGCTCCTTACGGCTGGGCGACAGCAGAATGTCTCAGGAGCACTCTGGTATTCATGGTGATCGGAGTTGTTTGCACGGGACCCACGCTGCGGTCCGCGACATGTAGCGCTCTGGGATGAAGCAAAGTTTGGGCGCTAATGGTCGAACGATGGTTGTTAGTATTGTTTGTCCGGCTGTTCAGAGGCCTGGTGGGGCAATTGCATACAGTTTTTTGGGTAACACGTGCTTAGAGTAGGTATGGTTGTATGTTTTCTGATACCTGGTTTACATGCGGGTCTGCAGTTGGCTCAAGCTATGCACGCTGTGTTTAAGTGATGGTAAATGTGGATCAATGGTTGATTTAAAAAAACAAACAGAAGCATCGTACGGAGGTTCTTTCACGCTTGGGCAACGGCAGAAAGTGCCAGGCAAGTGCTGGTGTTCACAGTAGAATCAGACTCGTTTACACGAGACCCAGATTACGGTCTGCGACTTGTCATATGCTGGGACGAAGCAGAGTTGGGAGCTAATGGTCAAACGACTGAGGTTAGCATATTTTGTCCGGCTGTTCAGGGGCTTGTTGGGGGCTATTGAATATTGTTATTAGGGTAAACATGCGCCTAGAATAGGTATGGTCGCATGTCTCCAAGCTACGCACGCTGTGTTTAAGTGATTGCATTTTATTCAATTATTTTTTGTATCAATGGTCGTTTAAAAAAAAACAAAAAAAAAAAAACGCAGCATTGTGTGCCAGTTCGTTCACGCCTGGGTAAACAGCATAAGGTGCCAGGCGAATGCTGGCGCTCACGGTAGGATCGAAATGGCTGCTCAGGACTCACACTGCGGTCCGCTATTTGCAGTGTTCTGGGATGAAGGGGGTTGGGCGCTAATAGTCGGATGTTGGTGGTTGGGTTTGTTGCCCGGCCGTTTTGGGGCTTGGGGGGGTCTACTGTATATATAGTTATGGTATGATAGATGCCTAAAATTAGGCAGGAATAAAATAAAAAAATAAAATAAAAAAATAATGGTTTAACTGTCATCTATTTTACATGTGGGCCGCACGTCCGCAGTTAGCGCCGGACATGCAAGGTGTCGGCAAATGTGTATCAGTGGTCTGTGTATGGGGGCACAAGCTGATTTGGTCAAGGCGTCTGTAATTGAGTTCCGATGTTCTTGTATGTAAATGTGTTTAATCTATAAACATTATTTTATGGGCAAGCATGTGTCAGCGGTTCCGTGCTATGTTTATATGTGCACTATATGTCAGTTGAAGTTGCATCAGGGTTTATGGTCAACCATGTTTATGTTTTTCTTAGGCCAATACGAGGTGGTGCTGTGGTGACCATCGTTGTAAAAAAAATAAAATAATAATAAAAAAACAATTCTGCAGCATCATGTGGAGGTTCGTTCGTGCCTGGGCAATGGCAGAAGGTGCCAGGCCAGTGTTGGCTTTCACGGTAGGATTGGACGTGGTTACACGGTCCGTGACTTGTAGCGCTATGGGGCGAAGAGGGTTGGGCACTAATGGTCGAATGATTGTGGTTAGTATTGTTACCTTCATAGCTACGTCCGCGTGTCTGCATTTACATTTTTGTCCCTTACGCCATTCACTACTAGAGCTGCGGTCATGCGTCCACTGTTGCATTACATTAATACTCTTCTCACATTCAGATTGTATTCATACGGCTGCTTTATACCATGCTCTTCATGCTCATACTCAGAGCTGTGCCCATATCATGTTTTAGGCACCACTCACATCCAGAGCTGGATTCACCCATTTGTTCTTACATCATGTGTTATACTCTGCTTACACTTAAAGCTGCATTTCTTTTCATTGCTAGGCCAATAGGAGTAAGTTCCTACTATGTTTTAACAAGTTGTTCATTCGTTTGTCACGACAAGGGTCCTCTCTTAGCGAACTGCAATGCCTCTGGCTCTTGTTTTTCTCCCATCTGTTTCAATTTCACGGTTCGCGGTTGGTTAATGTTTCGGTTGTGCACGTGGTTCGGATCACTAATGTCTATGCATTTTCCATCAGGTCTGGCTCACGTTCAATTACTTATCGTCCCTGTAAGGTCATTCAGTTCAGTCTCTTGGCTTCGGGGGCCCTCATGGCTTCGGGGGCCCGATGACCATTCTTCATGTTTGTTAGGGGTACAATAGGGTTGTAGGCTGGTTAGTGTCCCAAGTTCACTGTCGGAGAGGGTCATGGTTATGCGAGTCCCCAAGTCATACTGGTGCTGCATAAGTGGTTTTATAAATAAATAAATAAAAAACTGCCATTAGTCTCGCACGCATGGCTCCGTCAATAGAGTTTCTCACGCATGGCTCCGCCATTAGAGTCTCTCACGCATGGCTCCGCCATTAGAGTCTCTCACGCATGGCTCCGCCATTAGAGTCTCTCACGCATGGCTCCGCCATTTTAGTGTTACACATATAACTCGGCCATTATAGTCTCCCACGCATGGCTCCGCCATTAGAGTCTCTCATGCATGGCTTCTCCGTTTAAATTTCACACACATAACTCTGCGGTTCCATGTCTTTTCTGCCTTCAGACCTGCTCGCATGGCTCAGTCATCTGTGGCTCGCAATACAATTTTCTCGTGGTGGCTCACATGCATGGCTTGCGCCATTAGTCTCACTCACGTTATTGTTTTCTCTGATTTTTATTTTCTAGGTTGTTGGGTCTTCATTGTTTTCTTTATAAGCAGTCATCCCAAGCCTGCCTTGGTGGACATCATCTTCTCCCAGGCATGCTTACTTCATCTACAAACTTGGGCTGAGGGTGTTGGTGTCCGGCCTAAGTCCTGGGTATCGGTCCATCTTCCAGTAGGAGGTACAGTAATAAGGCGGACTTTACAAAGTCTGTCATGTCTACAGACACGACAAGTCCTATCACGACTACAGCCGCAGCATACATAGTTTATCATGACCTTAAGCTTATTTTCTGTCACAACTGCAGGTATTATGTGTACGTTCTGTCCTTATTACAGGCAACATTAGCTCGTTAATTGAAATAGCCATGTATTCCTGTGCATGGTTCCCCAGGCCTGGTGAGTTTACACATTTCACTTAATCTACTACTACAGTAAGATGGCATAAGCCATGTTCTAACTTTTGGGTCCTTAATAGAAAAAAAATAAAAAAAGTGTGGCCTGGGGAGTAGAGGTGAAGTATTTTGCCACCAGGAACAGTCGGTGCCCGATCAGGACCCTTGGCGGATGGTTGGAGTTCATTTAGGCCCTTCCAACAGATTCACCATTGTTTGTTTCAGTCTGCAGCTCTCAGGATTCAGACCTTCTCGTTATATGGTCATATGTTGTTAGTCAACATAGGAGTAAATCGTTTCTGGTTACCGGCCACTCTTTCAATCGCATCAGCATTAACCATCTCCAAGAACGTTGTGCCGGTGCACATGACAAAGAGGTAAGGTAGATGGAAGTCACTGTGATATATACAGTATATTCTGCACCTTCATCGTGAAAGGTCTTTTTTGTTCAAAATTGGGTGTCGTAACGGTATGTATATATTTACTCTAAACTAAGGTCTGTTTTTTTTGGCCCCTTTAGTCTGCCCTACCACAGCAGTTATGGCATAACTCTACTGCTTGTTGTAGATAGGGTTAGAAAGGGTAGGTTCACCTTTCTGATAGCCGATCCGACCACAAGTGGATTCTAAAGTGTCTGAAGAAATGTGAGTTAAGACATTGGAATAAATTGTCCACTTCCTCCAACGTGACCTTGTTGTTTGATTTATGAATATTATTCCATAAAGCCTTGAAGTCCTCTGCGTGGATGGCATAAGAAATGTCCATGTGAGGTTCTACGGGCACAGAGAAAACAAGCTTTGTGACCGACACTGATCCAGACACGTCATACCCAGTCCACATCGCTGCTAGCCACGTAAAGTCCTGATAACTGATTACCAAAACAACAGTCAAAATTTATTTGGAACCACGTCTCTACGATAGCCGGAGCCGTTATACGGGAAGAGTGGGAGGCAAGTAAATATCTTAGGTAACACCTCCAATAGATTGTCGCAGAACCAACCTGTCCACACAATTCGGTCCTCTGTGCTTGCCTTGGTGAGTGGAGGCTTGGATGAAATCTGTATGAGCGCAGCCAGTAGATCCCTGTCCTATCCTTTGAGTCAAGGTAAACAGGAAAATGTGGCTTTTAGGTTCAGCTCTGACCACATTTCAGTGACAAGACCCTTCTGCTTCTTGGCAGCTATGTGGGCAGACAGGTGCTTGGAAAACTATTTCAGTCTGGTGTATGAGAAATTATACATCGGTGTAAAACCCTGTTCTACATAAATGCTGTGGAATGATTCCTCCCTATCCTTTACCTACACCTTGAATAATCTTTCCCTGCACTTGTAAATCTTTTTTTTTTTTAGCACAATGACGATTTTCTATCACTGTCTCTAGCGCCTGCAGACATGTCTCTCCCTGCACTAAGTATGCTGGTGAATGGCCGAATCTAAAATGGCTGCCGAATTTATAGGGCTGTGACATCACAGGGCTGACTGGCTGCTGATTGGCTGCATGCATGTCAGTATGGGTGATCTTCACAGACTTCCTTTCTCCATGTCCTCACAAGTGCAGCAGCCATTTTAGGAAAAATGTGATTTGTTACTACGAAGAGCGAGAAAATTAGCATTCAGGGCAAATTGAATTTTCCCGGACGTCCCTCCATAACAGCACCCATGGAGGTTGGGTGGAGGTTGACCTATTGGTCTCTGTAGGGACAGGAAGCGAGAGAGATTAAAAGGCACCCTCCCACCCCACTCTCCAGTGTTGTTCCTGTCCCTACAGGGATAGGAGCCGAGAGATGTTGTTCCCTGCTCTAGAGAACGAAGGATATAGGTCGAATCTGGTCGGGGGGGTTCTGCCTCTCCTCTTCAGGTTCAGGAGGCCTAGCGCTAGCACCTTTCTGGGTAGAGATCCCCTAGCTGACCCCGATACCCAGTTACCGATGTACCTGTATGCTGCTGTATCATGGGAAGCCGAGGCCGCTTCTTCCGGTTGGGAGTTCTGGGCTCGGCTGCGCCTCCTGCGCTCCTCCTGTCGGAATGGAATACCATGTGACCGGAAGTCAGGATCACATGGTCGGAAGAAGAGGGTGGCGCCCAGGTAACGCCGGAGACCGAGACGGCGGTCGCATGTAGAGGGGGTTGACTCTTCTTTGGAATGAGTCCCCCCAGGAAGAGGGGAGGCGGAGCTGCGCGGCGACAGGATGGACCAGGTAGGACATAAATGTGATGTCAGCTGTGTCAGTCTGAGTCATGGAGGTCCAGATGTCGGCTATGCAGGAGACTAGTGCAGACATCCCTGTCCAGGGTCATGTAAGTGCCTGAGAAGGGGGGCTCATATATCACCTTTTTTATGCAGTGCAATTTGAGCTAATGGACTCTCTCTCCTCCTCCTGTAGGGAGAGAAAGACTTGACAGTTAAATCTCTGGGAGACCGTAAAAGAAAGCAAGAATCTGTTTGAAAAAGATGCAGAGAAAAGCAATCCTCTCTTTTGTCAGATTTTCAGGCGGCCAGTTCCAGTATGGTTCAGAAACCGTGTGCTGGTTCCCCTCCCGCAAAAAGACCCAGAGTACTGTTGTAGTCAGAGTCTGAGGAAGAGGGGTTGTATCTTTCAGATGAGATGGAAGAAGATCAGGGTTCATCATATTTTGCGGATGATCAAAAAAGATTTTTTTTTTTTCACAAGAAGATTTAGACCCCCTTCTGTCTGCAGTAAGACAGACAATGGATATTATGGAAGAAGAACAGACTCGCTCAGTTCAGGATGAAATGTTCGGCGGGTTAAAAGCAAAGAAAAAGAAGTTGTTCCCTGTAAATGAAAATTTAAAGGACTTAGTAATTGACGAGTGGGCTGATGCAGATAGGAAGTTATATGTACCATGTGAATTTAAAAATAGGTTGCTTTTCAACCCTGAGGATACAAAACTGTGGGATGTGGTCCCTAAAGTTGATATCCAGGTAGCAAAAGTGGTTAAAAGAACCACAATACCATTTCAGGATTTGGCTCAATTAAAAGATCCAATAGATAGGAAGATTGATGGATTACTCAAGAGAGCGTCGGAGGTATCCACTAACACGATCAATACTAACATTGCAGCTACCTCGGTAGCCAGATCTATGTGTTTATGGGTGAATCAGCTGGAGGATCATCTTAAACAGGACACCTCTAGGAAAGAGATCCTGGGTTCTCTACCTTTATTTAAGTTATCTGCGTCTTTTATGGCAGACTCTTCAGCTGAGTCCATAAGATTTGCAGCAAAGACAGATTCCTTGACTAATACAGCTAGGAGAGCATTGTGGCTAAAATCCTGGTCAGGGGATATAGCCTCTAAAAATAAACTTTGCGCTATACCTCTTAAAGGATCCCACCTCTTCAGCTTGGTATTAGACAAAATTCTGGAGAAGACAGCAGATAAAAAGAAGGGTTTCCCTGGGGAGAAAAGTAAGAAGCCATTGCCCTTTCGTAAGCCGGACAGCAGTTTCCAAAACACTCCTAAGAGTAAAGGGTAGACAGGAAGATCGAGCTACCCGAAAGGAGGAAAAGGCAGAGGGTTTCTCTTTAATCCCAATGCCAAGACAGAAAGACAATGACGCCAGGCCAGTAGGGGGCAGACTCCAATTCTTTTGGGAAAAATGGATCCAGATTACCAAGAATCATTATATTCTGGAGTCCATCCAGAAAGGGTATAGAATAGAGTTTTGCTTCCCTCCACCACAGCTGTTTCAGACTACAGATTTCCACTCAGCTTCGCTTCAGGATCAACTTTACGCGGATGTCCAAAAGCTATTGAAATTGGGGGCAATAGTGCAGGTCCAAAAACTATTTTTCACAACAAAACCAGATGGATCAAAAAGGACCATCATCAACCTAAAATTCTTAAACAAATGGATAACACATTATCATTTCAAGATGGACTCAATAAGATCTACGATTCCACTGATAAATCCAGGGGCTTTTCTGTGCACCCTGGATCTAAAGGATGCCTATTACCACATCCCCATTCACCATCAGTTTCAGCAGTACTTGAGATTTGCAATCAAGAAAGGAGGGAAGATATTGCATTACCAATTTCAGTGCCTTCCTTTTGGGATCTCGTCAGCCCCCCGTATCTTCACAAAGGTAGTGACAGAGATAGTGGCCTAAGACAGAGGCGGGTGACTATAATGCCATACCTAGACGACTTTCTACGTGTTGCAGATTCAGAACAGGAGTTAGAGCATCACAAGAGAAAGACTCTATCTTTGCTCACAGAACTGGGATGGAAGCTCAACATTCTTTCCTTCCTCACAACAAACAGATTAACATAAGAGAAAGAATAAACACCTTCAGATTAAAAGAAAAGCGGACCCTGCGAGAGGCCATGCAGATTCTGGGCCTAATTCTCCAGGAGGAGGTCCTCTCTACCTGGGACAAAGATCACCGATCTTTAAACTCCGGGATAGCTCTCTCGGACAGAGCAGCAGACTCCCTCTCCTGGTGGTTGGTAGCAGAGAACCTGTCAAAAGTGGTTTCCTGGAACATGATACCTATCAAGATAATAACCATGGACGAAAGCAGCCGGGGTTGGGGAGCTCATTTAAAAGACCGGTTCTTTCAGGGCAGTTGGTCCAGTACAGACGCCCTAAGATCTTCAAACTACAAAGAGCTGAAAGCAGTTTGGGAGTCTTTGAAAGCCGCAGAACATCTCCTCAGAGGTCATCATGTCAGAGTCTTGTCGGACAATATGACGACAGTCTGTTACATAAAACGACAGGGAGGGACAAACAACCCTCAACTTCAGAAAAGAAGGTCTTATCCATTACAGCTATGCACCTGAAAGGGGCCCTCAACTCCACACTGAACTTCCTCAGCCGGCACAGAGTCGAACCAGGGGAGTGGAAATTAAACAAGGAAGTGTTTCAGAAGATTTGTCAGGAATGGGGAAGACCACAGGTGGATTTATTTGCGTCAATCAGAAATACTCAGCTAGACTGTTTCTTCTCGCTAGACCCAAGAGGAAGTCCGATGGCGGTAGATGCTTTATCCCAAAAATGGGACATAAGTCTAGCTTACGCATTTCCTCCACTTCCCCTCATACCGATAATCCTGAAGAAGTTGAGACCAAGTACAACTACGCTGATTTTGGTGGCACCAGCCTGGCCCAAGAGAGCCTGTTTTTCGGTTCTGAAGATAATGTCCATCAGAGAACCGATGACCCTTCCAAAATGAAAGGATCTCCTGTCACAGGGGCCGCTTTTACATCCCAATCTGGACAGATTGAATTTAACAGCCTGGATCCTGAGAGGCAGACCTCAAGAAACAGAGGACTTTCGGATAAGGTAATCTCAACACTACAAGGGTGCCACAAACCTGTCACTAAAGCAATATATAATAAAATATGGAAGAACTTTTCAGCCTGGTTGTCACAAAATCAGGCGAATACCAGATCTCCTTCGGTAGGTTGCATATTAGAATTTCTTCAGGAGGGATTTGATGCAGGGCTGAAACCTAGCACACTTAAAGTCCAAATCTCGGCACTCAGCTGTAGTCTAGATACACCCCTAGCGGTGCATAGGTGCATTAGAAGTTTCCTAAAGGCAGCTTCTAGGATGAGACCCACCTTGAGACAATCTATTCCTCCATGGAGTCTAAATGTTGTCTTGGAAAGTTAATGTGATCCCCCTTTTGAGCCAATCGATCTTATATCTGAAAAATTCCTCTCTTTCAAGGCGGCATTTCTCCTGGCTATAACCACAGCTCGCAGGATAGTAGAAATTCAGGCTTTATCTAGTAAAGAACCATACTTAAGGATTTTGGATGATCGCATAATCCTGAAGCTAGATCCAGTCTTCTTACTTAAGGTGGTCTCAACCTTTCATAGAGAACAAGTGCTAACACTCCCTTCATTTTGTGCCTCTCCCAAAAATATACAGGAGAAGAGATTCTAGTGTCTGGATGTTAGAAGAATGATTCTAGCCTATCTTGACAGAACAAGTACCTGGAGAAGATCAAATAATTTATTTGTCCAGTTTGGTGGAAAGAATAAAGGCATGAATGCTTCAAAACAGACGCTGGCACGGTGGATTAAAGACACTATTAAAGAAGTGTACAGACTTCAGGAGAAGACCTGTCCTCTAAATCTGAAGGCGCATTCTACTAGAACCATGGCAACTTCCTGGGCAGAGAAGGCAGATGCTACGATTGTTCAGATTTGCAAGGCTGCAACCTGGTCTAGCTTCCTGACTTTTGGCAGACATTACGGACTAGATTTGTTGGCCAGCCAGGACTTGGCCTTTGGGCGGAAAGTCCTGCAGGCAGTAGTCCCCCCTAGGAAATTAAGTTGTTAGTTCTCCATGGGTGCTGACATCCTGAAAATACTGATTTAGTTTACCGGTAAATCCTTTTCCTGGAGTCCGACATGACAGCACCCCATATTACCCTCCCTGGTATATTGGTTCCAACCTTGATGGCAGTGTTAATATAACATTGTTATTAATAAAATGAGTTGGATCCTATCCGGTGTAGTAATTTGGAAAAACACTGGAGAGTGGGGTGGGAGGGTGCCTTTTAATCTCTCTCGCTTC
The DNA here is from genome assembly GCF_014858855.1 of Bufo gargarizans. Taxonomy (NCBI): domain Eukaryota; kingdom Metazoa; phylum Chordata; class Amphibia; order Anura; family Bufonidae; genus Bufo; species Bufo gargarizans. Next base: position 82,944,466 of record NC_058080.1, on the reverse strand, counting down.
CTGTCCCTACAGAGACCAATAGGACAACCTCCATGGGTGCTGTCATGTCGGACTCCTGGAAAAGGATTTACCGGTAAACTAAACCAGTATTTTCCTGAAATTCATAACAAATTCTACTTTGTCAGCTTATATTCGCTCATCTCTACCTGCTACTGCCCACCGCACCCAGGGACTGAGCACACCAAAGCCAACTCCAAGGAGTTCCGTGGTATGGCAGTTCTTCAGACAATGTGCTGACGACAAGATGTGAGTGGTTTGCACGCTGTGTAATCGGAGGCTGAAGCAAGGGATAAATGTTCTAAACCTGAGCACTATCTGCATGACCAGGTATCTAAATGCAACGCACGAGCTGCAGTGGAGTACACAACTCAAAAAACACGAAAGATCTCATGCTCCTCCTGCTAACTCTTCTGCTGCGGTCTCAGCCTCTTCCTCCCACTTTAGAGTGACAGTGGCACCTTCCACCAAGCAAACAGAGGCAGCAACATCACCACCTCCACCACCATCACCAAGCATCTCCACACTGTCCTATGGAAGCGTTTAGCTGTCTATCCCTCAAACACTGGAGAGAAAGAGGAAGTAGCCCCCTACCCACCAGCGATCCCTGGCCCTGAATGCCAGCATTTCAAAATTCCTGGCCTTTGAAATGCTGTAATTTCGTCTGGTGGAGTCGGGGACTTTTAAAAACCTTATGGCGGTGGCTGTCCCACAGTATGTGGGTCCCAGCCACCACAACTTTTCCAGGCAAGCCATCCCTGCCCTGCCCAACCAAGTGGCAGACAAAATCAGGAGTGCACTATGCAACGCATCTGTGGCAAGGTCCACATAACCACCGATACGTGGACCAGTAAGCACGGGCAGCAACGTTATATCTCCCTAACTGCACACTGGGTAAATGCAGTGGCGGCTGGGCCTGAGGCAGATAGCAGTTTGGCACATGTCCTTTCGCCACAGAGGATTGCGGGACATTACTCGTTGCCTCCTGTTGCCTCCTCCTCCTCCTCTGTTTCCTCCTCCTCCTCCTCCTCTGTTTCCCTCCACTGGACCCAGGAAATCAATATTTATAATCCAATAGTCAAAGACTAATTCCTGTTTGAGGTCTATTTTAAAACGTAACCTTTAATATTTATTATTTATTATTGACATACATAACACATAATTCAAAAAAAGAAAAAGAACTCTGTTGAGAGTGCTTTAAAAATATATATGAGGGGGATAGTGTATACGGGGTAATTTTGTGACACTGTGTCACTATATCACAATTATATCCTTTTGTGAATGACGTTTATTAAATGTAGTATGATATATATCAAAAGTTTGCCACTGGCATATCCTCACTTCTGATGTCTACTGATGTTATTTTCCACCAGGTTATAAACTATCATTCCTTTAATACATTGACTGTGCTGTTCCAGCGTATCATTTATAGTTATTAGAAGCCAACTCTGTTGTTAGGCATCCTATTCACTGCCAGCACAGTCAGCTATATCTACACTACCCTCGTATAGCTAATCTGAAGCGCACTGTGTCTGCAGATCACAGTGCTACAGAAACACTATCCCCAACATATTCTTAAAAAGTATCACAACACAGCTTCCCCGACATGTTTCACCGCACACGGCGGCTTCTTCAGGGGAATGGAGCTACAGACAACACGAGCGTTTGCTATGCATAATACTTTATAGTCTTAGGGTGGGTCATCAGATACTCTCAACCACTCAGGACCTACGTCTCCGTGTTGTCAGCGTCATTAGGGCCAATCACTGCTTCGTCTCTCCCTTGTGATGTCATCAGATAAGGTCAAGACCCGGAACAAACCTATGCGCATGTGCACATACTTTGAAATCGGCTTGTCTGGTTTCCGATTTATCACTGAGCATGCGCCAGAACTTAGAGAATTGAAGCCGCTTTTTGCGCATGCGCCGGGACTTTGATTTTCCGGGCTAAGTTATCGTTGCAGGTATGTCAAAGGATTCCAAACAGGGAGTCCACTTTTTTTATTTTTTTATTATGTGTTATGTATGTCAATAATAAATAATAAATATTAAAGGTTACGTTTTAAAATAGACCTCAAACAGGAATTATTAGTCTTTTGACTATTGGATTATATATTCCCTCCACTCTTTTTTTAATAGGGTCATGTCAACTGCAGGCCCTCAACTCAAATTTTTTTTATAGGGTCCGCTGAACTGCAGGCACTCACATATAATGTTTTAGAGCATCAGCTGAACAACATGCACTTGAAAATAATGTTTTAGAGCATCAGCTGTACAGCATGCACTCGCATATAATGTTTTAGAGCGTCTTTTAAACAGCATGCACTCGCATATAATGTTTTAGAGCGTCAGCTCACCCGCAGGCACTCACATATAATGTTTTACAGCGTCAGCTCACCAGCAGGCACTCTCACATAATGTTTAAGAGCATCAGCTCAACAGCAGGTCCTCGTATTATGTTTTAAAGGGTCAGCTCAACTGCAGGCCCTCGCATATAATGTTTTACAGGGTCAGGTCACCTGCAGGCCCTCACCTAAAATCTTTTACAGTGTCAGCTCAACTGCAGGCCCCTGCATATAATGTTTTACAGGGCCAGCTCACCTGCAGGCCCTTGCATATAATATTTTGCGGGGTCAGCCCAACTGCCCGGCCTCGCATATAATTTTTTACAGGGTCAGCTCAACTGCAGGCCTTCACATATAATGTTTTACATGGTCAGCTCACCTTCAAGCCCTCACCTACAATCTTTTACAGGGTCAGCTCACCTTCTGATGATGACAGTGAAGTCTTGCCTATTGGTAGTCTGGCACACATGGCTGACTTCATGTTAGGCTGCCTTTCCCACGACTCGCGCATTATACTCATTTTAGACAACACAGATTGCTGGTTGTTTACCCTTCTCAACCCCCGCTACAAAGAGAACTTCTCATCTCTCATTCCTCTGGTGGAGAGGACAAGCAAAACAGTACTATACCAGAAGGTCCTTGTTGAAAAATTGCTCCAAAGTTTATTGGGCAGACATACAAGTGGATTGTCGCCTTCACAGGGGCGTCCGATTGCCTAGAAGTCATATAGAGTCAACAAAGCGGCAGCAGGCCCACACAAACAAGTCCAGTCTCAGTAGCCAATAGTCTGGTTAACACAATCCTCACCATGATGGCACACTGGGTGAACGTTGTGGAGGCCGGGGCAAGTTGGCTGCTGGCACCAGACTTGCCCTCCTATAGATCTTCGTTAACGGAAAGTGTGCTCATTCCAATAACAGGGCCGCTTAAGAGTGCTGTATTGTAATTTATCGTCACTACCTCCCCAAGTTGGGAGTGGGTAATTGCCACGCACCTGCTGCCTTCCTTGGATGCCTGAGCTTTAATAACTTGTTCCACCCTCTCTGGGTGGTTCACAATTAGGAACAAAAAGGGGCAAGGCAACAACAGCCAATTCGATTTCAGCCATTGACCTACTTTGGATGTGGTATCCCTTTCTCAAGCTCCCTCTCCAGCATTGAACCCTGATTCCCCATTTCCTGTGATCTCCATGGTAGGCACAGAAAAGAACATCGAAAGTTGATAAGGCAGACATCCAATTGGATCGTCGCTGTCACGGGTTATCTGGATTCACCAATGCGGCAGCAGGCCCTCATCCCTAATGTTTTAGATGGTCAGATCAGCAGGCCCTTGCTCCAAATGTTTTTCAGGGTCAATCATAATTTTACCATCAATCATAATTTTTCAAGGGTGTGTATGATGCCCTCCTTTATGTGTAACAAAGGGTGTTTTGGAGTGCCAGTTCCTTGTATTTTTTGGCAGCCCTTTCACTTATTGCATAGGCTTTATAAGTGTAAGAGTCCGACTACCTAAACAATTGTATCACAATGTGAATGAGGTCCTCCTTGAACCCTGATTCCCCATTTCCTGTGATCTCCATGGTAGGCACAGAAAAGAACATCGAAAGTTGATAAGGCAGACATCCAATTGGATCGTCGCTGTCACGGGTTATCTGGATTCACCAATGCGGCAACAGGCCCTCATCCCTAATGTTTTAGATGGTCAGATCAGCAGGCCCTTGCTCCAAATGTTTTTCAGGGTCAATCATAATTTTACCATCAATCATAATTTTTCAAGGGTGTGTATGATGCCCTCCTTTATGTGTAACAAAGGGTGTTTTGGAGTGCCAGTTCCTTGTATTTTTTGGCAGCCCTTTCACTTATTGCATAGGCTTTATAAGTGTAAGAGTCCGACTACCTAAACAATTGTATCACAATGTGAATGAGGTCCTCCTTTATGTGATATACAAGCTGTGCCTCTTACTTGTAATTTTTTTGCAACACTTGCACTTTATATACAATTGAATATACTGGCAAGAATGTTTCCTAACAATTTTTCCTGTAAAATAGATTTTTGGGGGGAGGTTTTGTGCATATTTTTGTCAGTATGTAAAAGTGGAGTACAACTCGGACAACATGGTTCCCAGCAGTGACCTGGGAGTCAAAGATGCATCCAAACATCGTCCTCATGCTGTTCCCGATCCATTTCGGTGGTGTTTCTGTCACTTTTAGACTTTTTCCAATGTACCAAGCATCCTCCCCTCTTCAGAGCTGGAGATGCCTGGTTGTATCCCATTGGTTTCCATTATACTCGGGTGCTCGACCGAGCACACAAATATAGCAATGTGTTCGGGTCAAACACCCAAGCACTTTGGTGCGCTATCATCACTAGTCGTTAACAGTAAAAGTCATATACCAAGCCAGTAACACTTTTCCAGTATATATTTAAATTGTTCTATTTGTCCTAGATCAGTATTTATGTAATTACCAAATATCTGACTGCAGCATACACAGTGGAATATAGGATGGAATAATGTATATTGGAATGGAAGAGGATGCTTCAGGGTAAGGGAAGTTAGGCAATTGATATCACTGTTGAAAAGACGGAGTACTGACTCTCCTTAAAGAGACCAGCTGGATATGGAAACTTATTAGCAATGCTCCATGAAAAAATAATATGCAAAGAGTTTTCTCCCAGGGAAAAAGAACAATCTCACTATTGCCACATTTTGGAGGTGTCCACCTTACGGAAATTTGGACGTGGGAAGTCTCTATGACCCCAACTTTTTAACAATCCTTGGGACATGACACCCTAAACAAGGTAACCTAGCCAAGCCAATTTGATAGTATTTTGCACACTATTTCTCAGAGACTCTGTCACTAAGGAATTTACTACAAATCCAGAAACACTGCCTTGTAGGACTAGGTCAGCTAAATGTACAGTAATGATACCTTTCAATTAGCGATGTGTTGCTTCATTCTGGAGAAAACGGCAGATGAAACTACTATGAACCTGGCCATGTCAATCAACAAGGAAAAGGAGGTGCTTGCAGAGGAAGTGGGAGGAGCAATGGTGCACAGTTGCTCATTTGCATATGGATTCAAAATGCTTTTTCTCTACAATGAAGCAACAAGTGAAAATCATCATTACATTCAAATAAGTTAGCCCTGCAATGCATTGGGCCAGGTTTAACAGTTTAAGTGTATTAGAACTTTAAAAAAGGGTAAGGCAAAGGGACTTTTCAAAAACAAATATTTCATATCAGAATTTTAATTTTCCTGATCGCTGTAAATGTACTAAAAAGAGAAACCGTTTATAATTTAAATTGATGGGGTGGAGAAGAAGGGCATCAGGAAGGAATCTTTCTCCCTGCAGACATTTTCTTTAATGTACAAAAGTGGGAGCAGAAATTGTGTATATAATAGGCTGTCATTTTACATAATGTATACATTCTATAGAAATGAGTAAAAGCTGTTCTTGTTCAAATGGTGTACCGTAGATGAGGCTGCCTGATTTTTCTAAGATCACATTAAAGAGTTGTTTGCTTGCCATCCTCATCGCAGATAGATCAGAGATAACATATGTGAAAGCATTGTGTTCTGCCTCTTTCCCCTATTCTTACCTGTTATCTTTATTTTTCAGGAAACTTTGATATTGATTATTTCACTGGATGAATAGACAGGCTAATAAGATCATGATGTCTAAATACTGACTTTATCCACAACAGTGTTACAGATGATAGCTAACAGTATCGACATAACCTTTATCAGTGGCATCTAATGCTTGGATCTTAAAACAATTATTTGCTCTCATTATGTACTCAAGCATTACACTATAACCAAGCAAGTGGATATTATACATGGCTTCAATGATTGTCCGTTTAGTGCATTGAATGCTTCAATACAATGACCATGAGAATCAGGTTCAAGTCATTTATGTCTGACTCAGTGCTCACTGTGATCAATGTTAAATGTACTGCAATATAATTATTTAAAGCCATATTTTATTATCCACAAAATGTAGGAAAATCAAGAAGCAAACATCCATGTAATTATAAAAAGTGTGACTGTTAATTCAGCCATCATTTCTTGCAATTAACCCTCCTCTTATGTTAGGGTCAGAACCGACCCGTTTTCAGGTTTTGAATGTCTATAAGTATCACATAAATTTGTTTATTGCATCAAGATTGTTTTACTTTGTCAGGAACCTCTATTTAAACAATGTAATAGAAAAAGAATCCTTTTCACTAAATTATAAAATACTGTGGTTAAAATTAATACGTTTATGGTGTTAGGGTCAATTCTGACCCAGTTATAATATAGGATTATAGGACACTAATAAGTGCCAAAACTGAAATCATAAACACTCTCTCTGCTTAGTAACACTGACAGCCAATCCCCTCTCAGCCCTGTGAGCTGTAGTTAGCGAGGGGCCCATCTCTTTGCCTGCTTGGCTGCTTCTCTAAATAAAGTAAAGATACATAGGACCAATACATTTCAGAGTTGCTGACTTGCAGAGTAATCATCTCCAATATGCAGCATGCAAGAGTGAGAAGATTTACAGGAAGCCAAATACTGGATTATATCTTGGATGAAAATGAGGCAGAGGACACAGAGCAGCATAGCGATATGGATGAGCAGGTTTCTGAGGCAGAAGATGAAGTAGAGTATCAACCAGAATACACAGACACATCTGATGAGGAGGCCACCAGTGCTGAACCTGCTGCTGTTCCTGCTGAAACATTCAAATCCAAAAGTGGTAAGATCTGTTGGAGTTCAGAACCTCCTGACTTACATGGCAGGGCAGCTGCTGCAGATATAATCAAAATGACCCCTGGGATCACAAGGTTTGCTGTGACGAGAGTAAGTGACATCAAAACATGTTTTGAACTGTTCATGCCATTGTCACTAAAAAAAAGTGATCATTGCAATGACAAACCTTGAAGGAAAAAAAGACCATGGCAACATGTGGAATGACATAAATGAGGAATGCCTAGATGCTTATATTGGTGTTCTTCTTCTCGCTGGAGGCCACTGATTGTTGCTGGGAAGATATATCTGCCTCTTGACTTGTCCCAAAGACTATGTCACTTCACACCTTTCGAATGATATCAAGAGTTTTCAGATTTGACAACAGAGATACTAGAGCAAAATCTGACAAGCTTGCTCCCATAAGGGATGTCTGGGAGAAATGGGTTCAGCTCCTTCCACTAATGTTTAACCCTGGGCCTCAGGTAACAGTAGATGAACGTTTGATCCCTTTCCGTGGAAATTGCCCCTTCCGGCAGTATAAGCCCAGTAAGCCAGGCAAATACGGCATAAAAATCTGGGCAGCCTGTGAAGCAAAAACAAGCTATGCATGGAACCTACAGATTTACACCGGCAAACTGGAAAGTGGCATCCCTGAGAAAAAACAAGGACAACGTGTAGTCCTTGATTTGACTACTGGACTGCGGGGTCACAATATCACGTCTTGACAATTTTTTTTACCAGCTATGACCTTGGAAAAGAACTTCTCAGGAGGAAACTCACCATGGTAGGCACAATAAAAATAAATAAACCTGAGCTGCACACTGAAATTTTGCAGGTGAAGGACAGAGCTTCACTTTCTTCAAAATTTGCTTTTACAGACACCACCACTGTTGTTTCATATTGTCCACCAAAAAAAAAAAAAAAGTTATACTTATGTCCACTTTTCACAAAGATGCAGCTATGTCATCAAGAAGTGACAAAAAGCCCACAATTATCCTGGATTACAATAAAAACAAAGGAGGAGTGGACAACCTGGACAAGCTGACTGCTACCTATACTTGTCAGCGAATGACCAGGAGATGGCCGATGGCTGTGTTTTCTAACATCCTAGATGTGTCTGCATACAATGCATTTGTGTTATGGACCCACATCCACCCAGGTTGGAACACACAAAAAAATAACAAGCGGAGAATATTTCTCAAGGAGCTAGGAAGTTCCCTTGTCAAGGCACACATTGAGCAAAGGAAACGGGTGTCTCGAGATCCAATCGCTGCAGCCGTGATCAGACAGATGCAGAGTTCATCAAGCACTCCATCCACACCATCAACAACACAAAGAGAATCAGTGCCAGCATCCTCATCATCATCTAGCCTTGCCTCAACATCAACCAGCACAGCCACAGCCACAACTCCAGTGATGCCATCTGATTCTAAAAGAAAGAGGTGTCAGGTCTGCCCCAGCAATAAGGACAGAAAGACACACACATTATGCTTCCACTGTAAAAAATATATCTGCAAAGAACATGCTAAAAATGTCAGCTTTTGCCACACATTCATCTAAAAACACCCACACAAACACATGCAAGTTCCTGCACAAAGATGCTTTGAAAGTAGTACTTGATTTCTATTGGTTTGCCTTGCTTGATTGTGTGTTGTTTGTTTGACCTTGCAAGTCTACATTTTGTATTATTACTTGCTTTTCATTGTTTATGAATGTTTTATGTAAAAAAAAAAAAAGACTTTTGGCTATTTTATTGAAGTAAATATATATGGGTCAAAATTGACCCTAACACCATCAAAGTTATTATAGTTAATGTTATTAAAATAAAATAAAAAATATTTTTAAAAAAAGTTAAGAGATGTGTTCAAATACTCCTCAGCAACATTCTGGTGACATAACAACCTTTTATTTACTTATAATATTCTATTGAGGTTTATTTTACCATTTTTTTAATTTGAAAATGAGAGGTATGCTATCAAAAGAAAGGTCTAAGGGGTCACACCAAAAATATTAAAACCAATCTTTTCAAGGATAAAGAAGCCTAACAAGGTAACCAAGAGGTAAGAAACAAATTGGATGATAAATAATTGTTCAGAGAGTATTTTATGGCTGATTTAAGACACGGGTCAAAACCGACCCGTTAACATCATGGATAGTAACAGAAAGCTAACATAAGAGGAGGGTTAAGTTGAAGTCTGCAGAAGTCTGAAGTTTTGCCATTGTTTGTGAAGCTGTGTGAAACATTTTCTTAGCAGCTATCAAAAGGTGACGCGTTGTAATTTTTAATTTTTTTTTGGTCATTTAAGGCTGTCAAAAATACCTGACTTTGTTAGCAGAGGTTTTTTAAGTGTTTCTAAACATTGTTTCCCAAAGTAAGGATGAGTGATCCAGTTCAGACCGAATCATACTACTGTTTGGATGGCAAATAAACCCAAATATTTTTGGATTTGTTTCTGACAAATCCACTAAAAAGGTGAAAAACGTAGCATTTACGAATTTTCAGTTTCCATGCGGTTGGAATTTTTTGGGGGGATTGTTAAATGTTATTAAACCAGCATATATACACTGACCAAAAATAAAAAACGCAACAGTTTTGCTCCCATTTTGCATGAGCTGAACTCAAAGATCTGAAACATTTTCTACATACACAAAAGACAAATTGCTCTCAAATATTGTTCACAAATCTGTCTAAATCTGTGTTAGTGAGCACTTCTCCTTTGCTGAGATAATCCATCCCACCTCACAGGTGTGGCATATCAAGGTGCTGATTAGACAGCAAGAATATTGCACAGATGTGCCTTAGACTGCCCACAATAAAATGCCACTCTGAAATGTGCAGTTTGATCAAACAGCACAATGCCACAGATGTTGCAACGTTTGAGGGAGCGTGCAAGTGGCATGCTGACTGGAGGAATGTCTACCAGAGCTGTTGCCCATGCAATGAAAGTTCATTTCTCTACCATAAGCCGTATCCAAAGGCATTTCAGAGAATTTGGCAGTACAACCAATCGGCCTCATAACCAGAGACTACATGTAACCACACCAGCCCAGGACCTCCTGTCACGACCATGGCGATGGTCGTGACACATGAACTGCATGCTGTTGCCTGCGGTTTAGTTTGGTTGTTCAACCAAAGGTGAGAGCCCCTAGTATGTTGCCTCCCTTGTGGTTGCCGCGGGCAACAAGTTCTTATTTTGTATGTCGCAGTATAGCAGCCTGAGCTGGTGCTAGGCAGCTTGCTGCAATGTGCATGCGGTTGCACCTGGCAACCTCTTTGTTAGGTGTGTCTTTTGTATGTCTGGTGTGCACAGGGTTTTAGTTATGTGTGCTCTTTCTCCTTTAAGTGGCTTCCATCCCTTGCCTGGTGTAGGAAGGGTTAACTCCCTCTTTGTGTGAACACTGGGTGTGTCTGTGTGTGTGTGGGTGTGGCTACATGGGCTATTTAGCCTCAGTTGAGCGCAGAGGTCTGGGGGGTGCTCCTGCCTTGTTTGTAAGCTGGAGTCATCCTCCTGGTCTTTTACCATTTGCCAGTGAGGGCCACCCTTGTGGTCATAAATGTTATATGTGATGTTTAGTTGATGTTGTTTTCCTTTTCATATTTAATGCACCTATGGATCTGGGTTCCTGTGTGTTTGTGTGTGTGTTGTGTCAATTTATGTTTAGGAGTGGACACTAGCTTGTATAGCACGGGATCCAGTCAGTGTGTCTGTGGCAGGTAGGTGTGGAAGTGCTTTTCATCCTCCTGCCATATCCATAGGCTGTTTATGTTCTTATCCCCTTGCAGCTTGGCCAGTGAGACTCCTGTTCCTCCGTGCCTAGGAGGAACAGGTCGTCTTACCCTGCTCCTTGTTCCAGGGCAATCCTGAGAGCTAGCAGGACCCCAAGGTTTCCAGTGTATGAGCCCTCCCACCATCAGGGTTGGCTCATATGGTTAGGAGTCAGGGTCAGATTAGGGACGTGATAGGAGGTGACCTGCTCCCTAATTCTGTCGTCCTGGCCGAGCAGCCACTAGCATCTTCTGGCATTGCACGGCTGAGGGTTTTCCCCATCCTCAGCAATGAAACCTCCACATCCAGAATGTTCACCTCCATGATCATCTGAGACCAGCCACCCAGACAGCTGCAGCAACAGTCAATTTGCATAACCAAAGAATTTCTGCACAAACTGTCAGAAACCATCTCAGGAAAGCTCATCTGCATGCACGTCATCCTCATCGGGGTCTGGACCTGACTGCAGTTCGTCGTCATAACTGACTTGAGTGGGCAAATGCTCACATTCAATGGCGTTTGGGATGTTGGAGAGGCATTCTGTTCATGAATGAGTCCCGGTTTTCACTGTTCAGGGCAGTTGGCAGACAGCGTGTGTGACGTCGTGTGGTTGAGCGGTTTGCCGACGTCAACCTTGTGGATCGAGTTGCCCATGGTGGCGGTGGGGTTATGGTATGGTCAGGCATATGTTATGGACAACGAACACAGGTGCATTTTATTGATGGCATCTTGAATGCACAGAAATAACATGACAAGATCCTGAGGCCCATTGTTGTGCCATTCATTCATGACCATCACCTCATGTGGCAGCATGATAATTCACGGTCCCATATTCCAAGGATCTGTACACAATTCCTGGAAGCTGAAAACATCCCAGTTCTTGTATGGCCAGCATACTCACCGGACATGTCGCCCATTGAGAATGTTTGGGATGCTCTGGATCGGCGTATATGAAAGCGTCTTCCAGTTCCTGCCAATATTCTGCAACTTAGCATAGCTATTGAAGAGCAGTGGTGAGCGGCAGAGGCTATATTCAAATTTGCAATATTTCGCAAATATTTGGGTGAATATTCATCATATATTTGAAAATTTGCGATTTCCAGTCCATTATTTTCTTGATTGCAAAAATCGGAAAATTTGAAATAAAATTTGCGATCAACACTACTCCTATAGGCAACTTTCCTATTGGTTGCTAGGGATGTTGCTAATTGTCAATATCCAAGATAAATTCACAATAAATTTGCTATAAATTCGTGATTAGAATATTCGTGAATACGAATATATAACACTATATTCTAAATATTCGTTAATTCTCAAAGTGGCAATATTCAGAATTAAAGTTTGCGATTTGAATATTCACGCTCAACACTATTGAAGAGGAGTGGACCAACATTTCACAGGCTACAATCAACAACCTGATCAACTCTATATGACGGATATGTGTTGCACTGCATGAGGCAAATGGTGGCCACACCAGATACTGACTGGTTTTCTGCTCACCCCCCCCCAGTAAGGCAAAACTGTGCACATTTCAGAGTGTCTTTTTATTGTAGGAAGTTTTTTGTGTATGTAGAAAATGTTTCAGATCTTTGAGTTCAGCTCGTGCAAAATGGGAGCAAAACTGAAAGTGTTGCGTTTATATTTTTTGTCAATGTATGTTATCACTACAAGATACAAGGTAGGGCAGCAATCTACCTATGAGTGATAACTAGAGATGAGCGAATCGAAATTGATAAAGTGGAATTCAATCCGAATTTCAAGTAAAATTTGATTCTCACCGAATCCGAATTTCCTCACGCTTCGTGGTAATGAATCAAATTTTTCCTAAAATGGCTGCTGTACATGTTAGGACATGGACCAAGGAACTCTGGGAATGAGGGATCGCCCACAATGCCATGCATGCAATCAATAAGCAGCAAGTCAGCCCAGTACTGTCACAGCCCTCTTGGATTCAGCCATTTTCCTGTTTACTTATTGCAGGGATAGACGTTAGGAGGCGCTAGGGAAAGTGCTAGGCAGTGTCGGACTGGGATGCCTAGGGCCCACCAGTAAAATTTATTCTGGGGGCCCACTGCATAGATACATGGAAATATTACCTGCTCACACAGTAGCATGTATCAGCAGGGTACTACAAGATGATTGATTATGGGGGTACCTCCAGCGACTTCAAGAAAGTGGGTCTCTGGAGAAAGAGGATTCTCGCTGGCCTCCTCTATCCCTAGAAGTAATCTCAGCCAGATGATGCACTTACAGTAACATAATAAACTGGGTAGTTTGTTGAATAATCTTCCCAGTCTTTGTATGAATGCAAAGGCTGGTTGAGATGCTGTATGTAGTAAAAAGTATTTATTATTTTTAGTATTGTATTAGTAATGGATTTTCACTGTGATATTGCTATGCTGTGTTCATAATACCACCTTAGTTTCTTTGCACTTCAACTTCTCAATTTTTTATCCCGCTGTCTGGCCACGACAACTGCGTAGTTTTTAATCTTTTTAACCTTTTTGTGTATGCAAATCATGTTTTTAATATATCTTTGAATAACCATTGACAGTAGAATCATGTTGAAAGTGTGATTATCAAGTTATTTATTATTTAGGTAATTAGGTAAAAGATTAGAACCTCTGTGTCGGTGCTGTCAGCAGAAACATGGTCTCATATGAGTATACGCGTTTTCAAGCATTTAGTCAATTAGTGCTTTCATAGATTAAACGTCCTTCCCTAATGAGCAGGTACCGCATATGCTCTGTAAAACATGCGGTTAGCAACTATAATGGATCACACATGTACCTAAACAAGGGCTATCGCCCTGTTCTGCCTTTATAGCGCTCTGCCACTCATGGCAGTCCTGCGCTCCGAGAAGGTAGCGGGCATGTAGTTCTCCCATCAGAGTGCTCTTTCATTCAGTATAATCTGTGCTCCAAAGAACTCATAGGGGGTTGGGCTCTAGCATTGCTTTGGGTCCAGTTGTCCCTCTGGAATGACCCCACCCGCAGCCCCCCTTGTGTCTGCCCTGCGCGCTCAAACACTGTTTAAAAGCCACACATGTATCCACCTTACTGTATATGTACTATTGTACTAATGAAGGGGGCTGTTCACCCTTAAAAAGCATTGACCTGTACTATCAAAAAATACGTTTTTTATCTATACTCATCTGAGACTACGTTCCTGCTGACAGCGCCGACATAGAGGTTCTAATCTTTTACCTACTCACCTGCGAATCTTCGCATCCTGAGGACCGTATCTGCGGAACAGGCAAGAACCCAGGCAGCAGCGCAAGCATCCTGCATGCTGGACGGGAAAACACCAGCAAAGTGCACAAAGCAGTTGTGACTACTCACATCTCAAGAAGGTAAGCGCAACTTATCTCATACGGTTAACTGATACTATACAGCAACACACATGAGGCATTGCCTCCTCTTTTCTTTTTCCCCTGTATGTACTGTCCGGATCGGTGTGTGAACATACTGAAACCGGAGGGCGATTGAACCATTTGCAGCCTGTGTTTTTAGTGATGTTCCTATACTGAGAATTTATACTGAACATTTATTCATTACCCGAGAGCGTGCACTCCCTAGCCCGGCATTTGAGATAGTTTTCCTGCGATACTGGTGATATAATGGCGCATGTTTCACTACGTCTGATAGAGGATTAACAGGAGAGATTGCTAAAAATCAATGACATTTTTGAAAAACCACAGCAGGATATCCAGGACAGTTTGCTGTCAAGTACATTAATGTCTACATTGGGGAAACTACTATTAAAAGAGCTTCGCACCTGGTGGGACTATACTTCATTGCAGAAATATATTGAAAAAGAAATGATCCCACGGGGCCTACGCTTAAAAAAGAAACCGTCCACCATTTACTCAGATGTATTTTTAGAAGAATGGGAATCTATTTTATCCAGTTGTTCTTTGAAATTAATGGACTTAATTATCCGCAATGAAAAACAGGCACTGGAAGATTTAAGAAAAGAGATCAAAACCACGCAAGATTCACTACTTGAGCACATTAATAACCCAGCTTTCCTCTAATTTGATGATAAATTAAAGGAGGATCTTACCCTTACTGAGGAAGCTCTCATGCAAATGAAGCAGTCCAAATTTAATTGAGATCTACTCGATTACAGCCGTAAAGAAGTGTACACCTGGTCAGAAATGCGAATACACACGCCGAGATCAATACTAAGAGGTCTGCGATCTAAGAAACGCCGCAGAGTCTCATTCAGCTCCACAGAGGCTGACTCACCTTAATCGGAATGTGATGCTAATCTGGCAGACGGAGACGTCCGGTAACCATCCTACACAAGGAACTGGTTCACACAGACAAGCGGCAAAAAACGCAGAGCGGGTCGACGACACCGCAAGTCTCCGCTACCCTGTGAGATCCAGGAGAGGGAAAATGAACTACAAATAATCAATTTGTCCGCCTGTCTACTGTCACAACATGAATTAAATGTTCTAGGTAAAGGTTTAACCTTTTTCGCCGTCATGTCATTTCGATTTGTATAGGACTATATTGGACGTAAACATACTGGCTCGCAGCCTGACGTTGCAGCAGCATTTTTAATCAATAGATCCACATGTATGTAATCCAGGAGATGCTGCGACCGGTGTGCTTGCCTCCAATATAGATTCAACTTCTGGGTCTCCAAATTGGGCACATGGCCTGAGCTTGCCTTTTACGCCTTGGAGGTGCTGGCCTGCCCTGCAGCCAGTGTATTATCTGAACGTGTGTTTAGCACAGCAGGGGGCATTATCACAGACAAGCGCAGCCGCCTGTCCAGAGCCAATGTGGACAAGCTCACATTCATTAAAACGAACCAGGCATGGATCGCAAAGGACTTTCCGTACCTCTTGCAGAATAGACATGTATACCGGCCTTAACCAGCCATTGTTATACTGCAGCACAATTGCTTATTCTTGTATATTAGATATTTCACACTCTTTTGGAGTGTACCCTAATTTAAAAAAAAATATATAAAATTAAAACTAAAAACAAGTGTGGGCTACCTCGTCCTCCTCCAACGCTGCTTCCACCAACACCGCTACGTCCAACGCCTCCTCAAACTCCTTTTTTTTTATTTGTATGTATTTTATTTTATTTCATTTCACTACTTTGTCTGTTACATTTTGGGTGAGAATCACCAATTTTTCGGTGTGATATACCACTGCTTTACCTAGTAGACAGGTTAAAAAAATGCACAAATTTGTTACATTTTCGGGTGAAATTCACCAATTTTTGGGTGTGATGTACCACTGCTATACCTAGTAGACAGGTAAAAAAAAAATCACTAATTTGTCTGTTACATTTTCAGGTGAAATTCACCAATATTTGGGTGTAATATTCCCCTCTTCTACCTAGTTGACAGCTTAATAAATTTCACTAATTTTTCTTTTTCCTTTTCAGGTGACATTAAACAATTTTTTTTTTGTCATAGACCCCTGCTCTACCAAGTAGACAGGTTAATAAGTTTCACAAATTTTTCTGTTACATTCTTGGGTTGACATTTTACAATTTTGGATGTGAATAAACCCCTGCTCTGCATAGGAGACAGTGAATAAAATTTAAGAAATTCTTTAATTAATGCGCGTTACCTCCTTAAACTTTAACAAGTTGTCCGACATTTGCTCTTCAATAATTTGTCCCAAATTTGCGCTTCAATAACTTTTCCCATATTTCCGCTCGATCCCCAAAATATTTCATCCATTTATCTCCCTTGGATGTGGTCTCTCTTTCTCACATTCCCTCTCCGGCATGGAACCCTGATTCGCCGATAACCGTGATCAACATGGTAGGCTCAGAAAAGAAGGAAAGTTGATAGAGACGATATCCAAATGGATGGTGGATGTCACTGGGGCACCTCTGCATAGTTGGCAGGAACATACATTTTTAAAAATTGTCTGTTACATTGTCAGGTGACATTTTTCAAATTTTGCCGGATAGAAACCCCTGCTCTGCATAGGTGACAGGGAATACAATTTCAGAAATTCTTCTTTAATTCATGTGTGTGCCATCTCCTTTCATTCAATGTTTAAACTTTAACAAGTTGTCCCACATTTGCGCTTCAATACTTTGTTCCAAATTTCCACTCTATCATATTTAATTTGAAACAATTAAACTCTCTTGGATGTGATCTCTCTTTCTCACGCTCCCTCTCCGGCATGGAACCCTGATTCGTCGATTACCGTGATCAACATGGTAGGCTCAGAAAAGAACATTGAAAGTTGATAGTCGGGAGTGGGTAATTGCTGCACGACCCCTCCTTAACTTGGAAGCTTATGCTTCAATACTTTGTCCCACATTTCCGCTCGATTACATTTAATTTCATCCATTGACCTCCCTTGGATGTGCTATCCCTTTCTCAGGCTCCCTCTCCGGCCTGGAACCCTGAATCCCCGCCACCCGTGATCCCCATGGTAGGCGCATAAAAGAACATCGAAAGTTGATGGAGAAGATATCCAATTGGATCGTGAACATCACGGGGACGTGCGACATGGTGGAGCAGTATGTATGCAAATGGCTACACGTACTGAATTATGGGTCTGCCCCCTTCAACTTCTGGGTCTCCAAATTGGGCACATGGCCTGAGCTTGCCCTTTACGCCTTTGAGGTGCTGGCCTGCCCTGCAGCCAGTGTATTGTCTGAACGTGTGTTTAGCACGACTGGAGGGGGTTATCACAGGTCATATTTCCCAATATTTTGGGGTGTACCCAAATTTAAAAAAATAAAAAATAAATTTAAAACAAAAAAACTGTGTAGGCTACCTCCTCCTCCACCGCAGCTTCCACCTACACCGCCACATCCACCGCCTCCTCAACCGCCTTCTCAACCTCCTACTCCATATGGACCTCGTCATCCTAGATCAAGATTTTTATTTTTTATTTTTACGTATTTTATGTTATTTAAAGTAATTTCCCTATTCACATTTGTTTGCAGAACCATGCTCTTAACCACATTTTGATGCCATTTGCAGCCCTTTCCATGACATTTTTACAGCCATTTTAGTGCTCAAAAGTTCAGGTCCCCATTGACTTCAAAGGAGTTCGGGTTTGGAGTCAAGTTCGGGTCAAGTTCGGGTCCCGAACTCAAACTTTTTTTTGAAGTTTGGCCGAACCCGTCGAACCCGAACATCCAGGTGTCCGCTCAACTCTGGTTGTGAGCTATGTGGGGTTATGCTGTAGGTCACGTGGGCCAATGTCTCTCACCCTCCTGCCTCCCTGTGCCCCCGTGGATCAGGAGGAGGCAACATCTGAGGAGGAGGATAATGGCAGTAGCAATAAATAGCAGGGGCCACGTACCTCCCAAAGAACAGGCAGGACTCCGTCTGCCTCAGGATCTGGAATTGATGCTATGGGAGGGTTATGCCCAAAATGTACCAGAGCTAAGCCCAGCTTGGCTGCCTCTATCTTTGCTGTGTGTGTATATCTCCTGTCTGGCATTTTTTCTTTATGCTGCCAGAAGACAAAAGCACTGCCTTGTGCAAAAAGAAAGCTGTGTAACAGCAAAATAAGGGCACCACAGCTCTATTAAACCACATGAAGCAGCATCACCCCATGACGTGGGCAAACAGAGGTGGCAGCCAGCCACTGTGCAAGGAGTTCCTTCCTTCCCTGGGTACCACTTATGGCAGTGAGGCCACATCCACAACCAGTACCTTGTCTTTCAAATCATCATCATCCCTTTCCACATCTCCTGCTCAGACTTCTTCTCCACCCCATTGTCAGCCATCAATAACAGAATGTGTGGCCAGGAAACAACTCTATGTGCCCAGCAATCCAACAGTGCACAAACTTAATTAATACCTGGCCAAGTTGCTGGCGGTGCTGTCACTGCCATACCATTTAGGTGACTGTGCTACCTTTAGGGACCTAATGGCTTATGCTCAGCCTCTCTGTAAGCTTCCTAGCCAGTATTATTTATCAAAAAAAGCCATCCCTGCCTTGTACTCTCACATGACGGACAAAGTGGGCCGCAGCCTGCAATTGTGCGGCAAGGTTCACACCCTAGTTAGGTCCTTGGAGCAGCTCTTATGGGCAAGAACAGTATATGCCTTTCATATCCCACTGGGTAAATGTTTTTTTCCGGCAGGAGCGAGGCAGCACCCTGGCAACGAGACCAGGTCCTTTTGACTCCCCCCCCCCTCCATGATTGTGTCAGCCTGGCTCCATGTTCCAGGTCAAGCATTGCCATGCTGTGTTGGAGCTGATCAGCTTTGGAGAGAGTAACCACAACGGCAAGCATTTCCTGAAGTACATCAGGCAGCATACATCCCACTGGCTGTTACCCCGCCATCTCCAACTGGGGAAGGTAGTCAGTGACAATGGGTGCAGCATCGTGGCAACCATGAACCTGGGCAAAATAACACATGCTCCCTGCATGGCCCACATCATCAACCAAGCGGTGCAGTGCTTTCTAAATAGGTACACTGGCGTTGGTGCTGCATCAGTCCTGCATCAACAGAACAACTTGCTGCTACACCTCTTAATCTGCATTGTGGCAACGTGCTGGAATTTGACATTGCAAATTCTCAAGAGTTTGTACGAGCAGCTGAAAGCCATGAACAATGTTGTCATGTGTTGCTTTGATGCCAGGCAGTGTCAGATCATCCAAGACTCCTGTCTGGTGCTAAAGCCATTCCAAGAGGCTACAAAGTTTGTCAGCAGAGACAACTGCAGCATTTATTTTAGAACAGGCATTGACACTTATGCAGCAGGGGACCATGCAATGACACTTTCTCTGTTAGAGCAGTATGTGGAAAATGCATTGGTACAAAAAACAAAAACACTATGAAAATGCACCATTAAAACTGCACACACACTGGACCATTTTTTCAAGAGGAGCAAAAAGCTAATGGATAGTGGATGTCTATGGAATAAATGTGCCAGTAAATGAGGGGAAAAAATCCAAAACCAAAGGATACTGTGATTTCAAAAAATTGATCCAAAAAAGCACACCTTCAGAGTCAAAAAAACAGAAAAGCAAAAATACTTGTGTAGTACATTTAAAATTTCCCATAGGCTTCCAAGCAACATTTTGAGTTAGCAGTTCTTAACTGGAAAGGGCTGCAAAAATAAAAATAAAAAAACTAACAAAAAAACGCAATATCTCTCAAACACTGTACAAATTATTGACATACCAAGAATATAGTTCAAGTGTCTTCCAATGGAAGCCTTTACACATGTTTAGTGTGGGAGCTTTCTGAGCATACACGGTAAATGAAGGGCAAAAGCTTGGCATGAAAATCATGAGATATGCTGAAAACAATTACTGTACATGTAATTACTACATACATTCACTGCTTCACAGCTTTACTGCAAATGCTGAAATATCACATCTTCACTCAAAAACCTATTTTTAGTCACATTAAAAAGCTGCTACAAATAGTGTCATGTAATAATATTACATATGAGTGAATCTATTTTAAACTAATTGAATTTGTTAGGAATTTCTCAAAAATTCTACTTCCAAATAATACAGAATTTTTGCTGATTCAGTTTGTATGAATTACGCAAAACAATGCCCACCATTTTACATATCAAACTCAGTACACCAGTAAACAAGGAAGGAAAGGAAGAATGGTAACCAGAGCAAGGAAGATGAAGATGGAGGATTACATGAACCCAGTTCCTAGCCGGCAGTCTTACCAATAATGTTTGCCCTCACAGCCAATCAGGAAGGATGTTATTGACTTGTCTATTAGACACTATGTAAGGTCCACGCAGAGATGCCATTCTGAGCTCAGCCACTGATATGATTAAACGCACAAGAGAGACAGTTTTTCACCCGGGAGATATATTGTATTTAGGTAAAGGGGTTTTCCAAGATTTTTTAACTGATGACCTATCCTCTGCATAGGTGATCAGTATCTGATTGGTGGGGGTCCAACAGCTTTTTTAAAAGGCACGGGCTCTCGTAGTAGAAATATGGCCTTCTTTTAGCTCACCGAGCGCAGTGTGGTATATTGTACAGTGGCTGTGCTTAGTATCGCATGGTCTATTGTACTTAGGCCATATGACCAATGAACATGACATCACATGTTCTAAGCAAAGCTGCAAGAAGGGCGCAGCACTACAGCGAACGACAGTGACTTCTCAAACAACTGATCGTCAGGGGCAGGACCCCCACTGATCAGATATTGATGACCAGAGGATAGGTCACCAGTTAAAAAAAATCTATAAAAATTAATTGCTAGAAATGTTTTAGCAATAGGGACAGGTTGAGGACAGTTAGTGTTGTGTATCTAGAGCTGTAGATATATTATATCTATAGAATTACTTCATCATGAAGCGCATTTCTTCAGTGATTGTGATGTCCCCCTGTCATTGTACCTCTCAGATGCCACGTTCATGGCTTATCACAAAATCTGATACTAATAGCAGAGTGTTACTTTTTTTTTTTTAAACATACTTATCTCATCGATTTGCTAGCGAGGGGCCAGCAGTCGCCATCTTTATTGAAGATCTGATGCAAAATCTTGCACAGTCCGTGATGACGTCATTACGTCAGCTGCCGTGAAGGTCATACATCACTGCACATAGGATTTCATCCGGGCTCTTCAAGCAAGATCCATTGCGAGAACCAGTCTGTTGTGAGCAAATGGATGAGGTAAGTATGATTTCTTTTTTTTAATGATATTTCGGGTAAAATAGATTTGCTACCACTTTGTGGACTTTGATTTACTACAACACTAATATAAATATATATATATATATATATATATATATATATATATATATTTATATTTAAATTTATTGTAACAGATCTCCTGGCACCCCGACTGGGTACCTCCGTTGATGGATGCTCCTAGTGCTTCCTGAGAGCTCCAAGCACTCAACTTGACACCAGAACCACCACAGACCCCACGAACCGCCGCAGCTTGGTTGGGGACTCACCATCCTCCACCCATGCAGGACACAAGTCCGGGCTTCAGCTTCCAGTGGGTGAACCTCTCCTAAATCCAGAGAGCAGGAACCATGAACAAGCTCTTACAAGAGCTTATACTCAGGGGAGTATTGTGATATAGCAATCCCCAAGAGTGTAGTTATCCCATGAGCCAAAACTTCATGAAGGGGTAAAGCAGGTCTCTCTATTGAACACACAAGCATTGATTTATATACACATTTTTTAACAAGGGTACCATCCCCGTGGACCTGGTTGGGAACTGAGGACATAACATAGCAGCCAATCCTTTACAGTTTTACAGTTTAAACACAAAAACTATATCTTCAACAAACACTATGGCATTGCTTGTGACACAATTAACAAGCACAATGGCATTGTCTTTGACGCAGTCAACAAAATACAATTACCCAAACACAATGGGCTCTGCCTGTGATACAATTACCAAACATAATGGGCTAACTTAATCACTCCCAGGTAGAAAACACACATTTTCCCACAAAACACGGAAAACACCTCAAAACCCCACATATCCCCATAATTTATACATCCATGGATAGCTATGATCTAGGTAAACAACATATCCAAAAATCACCCAGATCCGAGCAGGGGTTCCCGAATTCCATGGAAGTCATATTTGGCTGACCGCAAGCATGGCTTTCCTGCCCAAAACAGTTCCACAGATTTAGGCTGTGCGGTCAGTCTGTCTTCTCCTTCAAATTCAGTATATGGGCCATAATCCTAAGGCAAGAGGCTGGCACACAGGCCCCTCCAAAACCCAGTGGCAAGGTTTTTTTTGCCACATTTATATATACACATTTACTAATGCACCTCCATGTTCTCCTCAACCGACATTTTCCCATCCTCAACAGAAGCATGGCAGAGTTTTGTTTCCACTCCATTGTCTTAGAACTTAAAAGCATGGCTGAGAAAAGCCACACAAAGGATCAGTTGCTAATAAAGTGGAACGTTTCCCACTGGATATTTCCTTGCCAACTGAAACAGGGCAAGAGGTGACACGGCATGAAGATTGTGGTCACGCTACAGTTTTGGCATATAGAACATCCTACCTGCCTGGCTCATATGATAAATTTGGTGGTGCAACACTATTTTAAAATGTATGAAGAAGGTGCTGGCCATGTCCAGGAGAGTTTCTGCTCATTTTAGCACTTCTTATGTGGCTAAGAAGGCCCTACTGGACAGAACTATCATCTAGAACAAGTAACAGAACCCGCAATTGCAGTCAATTCAGTTTGCCAGACATATTTGTAAAGTTTAGCAGTTTTCAAAGTGCTGCACCATCCTGAAGCACATCAGCAAATTAATATGTGCTGCCTAAACAACCAGGCTCAATCATTCCTGGACTGTCCGCTTTCCCTGGTACATACCCTGTCCTCTGACCAGATGGACTTCTAGGGAGGCAGATTGGAACCATGGCCAGAATTGGCTCAGTTTGCTATTGGTATACTGTCTTGTCAAGCCTCCAGTGTACTCTCAGAGTGGGTACTCATCACAGCAGGAGGTGTAAACACACCAAAGATGGCAAAATTGTCCTCTGCAAGTATAGAAAACATCACATTTATGAAAATGAATCATTACTCTGACAGCTTTTTTACATATCTCCAGCTCATGCCAACGAATATGTCTGTTATTGCTAACAGTGGATGTCTAGTGTCATCTGCCACTGCCACTGCCTGCATGTCCATCGTGTTCTATACTGCATTGCTGCTGCCGCCAAGTTGCTGCTACCCCCTACTAATACTACTACCCATACATAGCTGCACCTCTTCTGCCTTGTCTGTCAAGTTCCATGCTGTACTGCTGCCTTGGCTACTGCTGCTGCTACTATCTCTACACACTCGCACATTTCCTCCCTTTTTCGATCAGGTTCCATACTGTGCTGCACCTGCTGCTGAATTTTGATCTTGTTCAGAACAAGCAAATGCTTTTTATGATACTACTGTGTGTATAAACAAGGGCAGACATCTCCCCCCTTTAAAGCATCTTTTGGACCGCTTGCTCATAACAAGCTTTTATTTATTCAATGCCATTGTGTGTATAAACACCTTCTTGCATTTGACCCAATAAGGGACATTTTTTTAGAGAGAGAGAGAGAGAGAGAGAGATAAAACTAAAGAGAGAAAAAGAGAATAAGTCCTAGGAGACCTCAGAGTATCACACACAACCTTTTAGGGCAATCTGAGCACTTTTGGTTCAGGTTTAATTTATTAAAACCAGAATTACATCTTCCAGCCAATTTGTTAGAATTGGACCTGAATTAATTTTAAGATATTTGATCATGTCAAAATAATACTGGACATTTTCCTCATAAGAGCCCCAATGTAAATTTCCTGTGATAAAATCTGTAATTGCTGCTGTAATTGCACAGTAATTTGTGTAATGTGCAAGACTGTTGCTAATAATCCTCAAGTTAAAAAATAAATAAAAAAATTGTATTTTGTATGTTTGTTCCAAGAAAAAAATGAAGACTTTTTTGTATGACATGAATTTCTTTGCCTACCTTCAAAATGTTATCTATATCAAGCCACTTATATGTCAATCATTACAAATAGTACAATTTTCAGCAAAATTGTTGTGCATTATGGTAATTTGCCTGAATTTCTTTTCGTTCACTTTAAAAGCAGTGATGTTCTTACAAATAGTCAACCATGGAACCAAAGCACAGAGGATTATGACCGCTAGCCTGAATTGCTGCCTATAACGGATAGCATTTTTATGTTATTAGACTTTTCTTCTTCTTTCTGTTAACAAAACAGAAAAGGTATTTCTAACTTTATTTAATATCAAAGGATTTGAATAATTTTAAATGTGTCACAAGTGATATAAGCCATGGTAGTTTACAAAGTGATTTTAGTTTTTTTGAAAAGCTAACCTGTAATAAATAATGGTATTAAAAATCAAGAGAAAACCAGTAATTGAACATAAGAGGCATATCCTCCACATTTCTACAGATCGACTCAATTAAAGAGAAGGAAGGCCTGTTATTAGAATTCTGTCAGCAGTTTTGACCTTGTTAAACAGCTGACAGCACCAGGTAGGGGCTGAGGTGAGCAGTACACCGTGTCATTTGTGAAACATTTATTATCAGGAGTAGCGATAATCGTTAATTTCTAACGATAATTTGTTTTCCCTTAGTCCTAACAGCAGCACAGATGGGGTTAACTGCCCCCCGTGGACTGGTAGGACCGGCGGAATGTTTAATGAGCCCAAAGAATAAACCAATAAAAGAACTCCAGCTCCCTTAAAGGGAGGGGTTCATCCCCCAGCCCACCTTGTATATCACAAGAAAAAAATGATTTAGGGCGGGAAATTTGTGTGCTGCTGTTAGGACTAAGGGAAAACAAATTATCGTTAGAAATTAACGATTCCCTTACGTCCTACCAGCAGCACAGATGGGGAGATAGCAAGAAGAATCCCCTAGGGAGGGTCCTCATGCTCGGCAGAAGCAAGAACTGTCTGCCCAAAGGCCGAAAACTCTGATACCCTAGCATCAATCCTATAATGGGAGATGAAGGTTGATTCAGAGCTCCAGGAAGCTGCCTTACAGATCAACTCTAGGGGGAGAAGACTTCTCTCCGCAACAGAGGTAGCTACGGCCCTTGTAGAATGGGCCCTCACAAACTCCGGAGGATCTAAGGATTGAGAGGTGAAAGCTTCCCTGATAGCTTCCTTGACCCAGCGACTAATAGTCGTTTTAGACGCCTTACGGCCTTTAGACTTACCGGCAAACAGGATAAAGAGATTTTCATCCAACCTGAATTCTTTGGATCTATCCACATAGATCTGAAGGCATCTAGATATATCCAGTGGATGTCGCACTGGAACATCAGAGGAGGAGGCAGAGAGTAATACAGGTAGAGAGACTACCTGATTAATATTCTGAAAGGTTGAAACCTTAGGTCTAAAGTAAGGTAGAAATTTTAAAAGGACCCTATCCTGTAGAAACATGGTATATGGGTATAACGCGGAGAAAGCTTGTAGCTCCGAAATTCTTTTGGCCGAGGTTATGGCCAGAAGAAAGACCATCTTAAGTGTTAAAAATTTAAAACTTGCCTCCTCCAAGGGTTCAAAGGGGGGGGGATGCTAGCCCCCTGAGAACAACTGACAAATCCCATTGAGGGACGGGTTTCAGTATTGTAGGCTTCAATCTTTCCGCTCCTTTAAGGAAGCGCTTGATGAGAGGGTCCCGAGAATATGGTCTGTTAAGACAGGCCGAGATGGCAAACACTTGGACCTTTAGGGTAGATGGGGCGAGACCTCTGTCCATCCCATCCTGAAGGAACTGTAAGATCGCTGCGAGGGGCGGATCTGCAAACGCCACCTGGTTGGAGCTACACCAAGAGGTGAAGATCCTCATGATCCGGGAGTAGGCCTTTTTAGTAGACTCTGCTCTGGAATGCGATAAAGTTCTCAGGACCGACTCAGAGAGCCCATCCACTCTGGGAAGGGACTGATCAACCTCCAGGCTGTCAGGTTGAGTCTGTGCAGATCTGGGCAGAGATGCGTGTCCCATGACACCAGGGTCTGCTCCGGGGGGAGTCTCCAATATTGTCCCCGACTCATCTGAATGAGCTGGGTAAACCAGGATCTCTTGGGCCAAAATGGTATGATGGCTATTACCGAGGCCTGATCCTGACGGATTTTCATCAATACCCTCGGAATCATGGAAAGGGGAGGGAAGATGTACGCCAGCCTGAACCTCCACGGTGTTGTCAGAGCGCCTATCGCCAGGGGGTTGTCCTCCCTGTCTAGGGAACAGAACCTCTGTACCTTGGCGTTGAACTTGGTTGCCATGAGATACTCCTATGGCATCCCCCATCTGAGGACTAACTATTTGAAGATCTCCGGATGTAGTGACCATTCCATGGTCGATAGGCCGCAATTTAGGCGGTACGTGATGACGTTGAAGGAGCCTCAGATGTGAGTGGCGGATAGATGGGATAAGTTCAGCTCTGGCCACCGCAGAATTACCCCGATCACAGACGGAAGGGGTAAGAATCTTGTGCCTCCCTGCTTGTCTATATAAAGCACGACAGTCCTGTTGTCTGACGGGACTTTCACTGCTTTGCCCCGAATCTGAGGGGCGAAGTGAAGGAGGGCTAGCCGGATAGCACACATCTCGTGGAGATTTGAAGAAAGATGCCACTCCTGAGGAGACCAGGATCCCTGA
The DNA here is from genome assembly GCF_014858855.1 of Bufo gargarizans. NCBI lineage: Eukaryota > Metazoa > Chordata > Amphibia > Anura > Bufonidae > Bufo > Bufo gargarizans. Next base: position 82,917,533 of record NC_058080.1, on the reverse strand, counting down.
ACTGGGGACCCGTCTATATGAGCGTCCCAGCCTACTAGGGACGCGTCCATGGTCAATATGAGCCAAGCTGGTTGGGTCATAGACTTCCCCTGTGGTAGATAAAACCACCATGTGGGGGAAAGTTGGGACTGGTTGAATAGGGGGCACAGGGAATCTAGCCCCAGGGGGCTGCCGTTCCGTTTGTTTAAGACCTCCGACTAAAGGGGCCGGAGGTGCTATAAAGCTCAAGGGACTGCATCCGCAGCCGCTGACACGAGCCCCACCATCTTCATGAGGGTCCATATGGAGACTCGTTGTGATACATAAGGGAACCTTGCTAGGTCCTGAATCCGCATTCTTCTTTCTGGTGTCAACTGGAGGGACATCTCCAGAGAGTCGACTATGAATCCTAGATGACGGATAGAAGTCGAAGGGCTCACGTTCGACTTCAGCCAGTTGACAATCCAACCTAGGTGGAGCAGAAGAAAAATTGCGACATGAAGAAGATGGGAAAGTAGAGGCCAGATGTCCAAGTAAGGGACAATGGTCAGATCTTGGAGTCTCAATGCTGCCACTACCGATACTATGACCTTGGTGAAGGTCAGGGGGGCAGACGAGATTCCGAAGGGAGGGGCGGCAAACTGGAGATGTCTGCCTACTCCTAGTATCTGGACCGTGATCCTGAGAAATTTCCCGGATGATGGGTGGATCGGGATATGGAGATAAGTGTCTTTGAGGTCCAGAATGGCCATCACCTCCCCAGAGCTGAGGAGGTGGCTGACTGACCTTATAGTTTCCGTGTGGAATCTGGTCCTCCTTAAAAAGGGATTGAGAAGTATCCAATCTATGATCGTCCGAAGATCTCCCGTCTTCTTGGGAACCAGGAATACTGGAGAATAAATCCCTAGACCCTTCTCCCCTGCCGGTACCTCCTCCAGGGTTCCCTTGGAAAGGTAGTCTTGAATATAGACCTCCAAGATTCTTTGCCTGGCCGGCAAAAAACTGCGAGTAGCAATGAGTCTTCCTGGGGGGAGAAAAACAAGGTCTATTAGATTGCCTATGGCAACGATATTTTGGACCCAAGGATGCGGGATTTCTTGGGCCCATAAGAGTCTGGATAAAAGACGCCCCCTTAGAGGGAGGTGGAGAAGGGGTACGGGAAAAACCAGAGGCGTAACGACAGGGATAGCAGGGCTTATCCAAGAGCCTCAGAGAGGCCCATAGTCAGGAGGTTTGTTTTGCCTCCCTGGTGGGTTTACGGGAGCGTCTAGAAAATTTTCTAGGCGGCCCCCCCCAATCTCTGCGTCCAACCTGCTGTCCTGGCCGGCCCCCGCGGGCTTGTCTACCCCTGCCTCGAAAGGATTGTTGGGGGAGACTCTTCCCCTTTTTATCTGAAAGACCCTCCATAATGGTGTCTAATTCAGATCCAAACAGACGGCCAGGTTCAAAGGGGAGCCCACAGAGGTTATACTTGGACGCATTATCTGCGTTCCAAGGTTTCAGCCACAGAGGTCTCCTAGCAGCAGATACTAAAGCCATTGTTTTGGCTGCCAACTTTAACTGAAGTTGGGCTGTGTCACATAGGAAATCCATGGCCAAATTGACGGACTTGAAGGCAGCGAGGATATCATCGCGAGAGACACTCTGGTCGACATCCGTCTGGATCTGATTCAACCTGGCTCTGAGGAAGGACGAGACCTCTGTGGCAGCAATGGAAGTCGAGGCGGAAGCGGCGGCAGCCGAGTAACCTCGTCTAAGGGTGCACTCTGTCCTTCTATCTAGAGGGTCCTGCAGGCTAGACCCATCGTCTGCAGGAACCAGAGTGCGCCTGGACAACTTGGCGATTGCCATGTCCACCTTAGGAATGGAACCCCACGATTCCACTAAGGGTTTAGCCATTGGGAACATTTGTTTGAATTTCCTGGTAAGGACTGGGCCTTTTTCCGGCTTTTTCCACTCTGTGCGCATCACAGAGAGAAGGGTCTCATCTGCCCTAAAGACCCGCTGGGTCCGGTAGGCGGGATCGGAAGACTCCCCTACGTCAACATCATGGTCCCCCGACCTGATGGACCTTAGAAGCTTCTGAGTCTTTTCCGGTGGAAAAAAGCCAGAAGTCGATTCTTCTTCCTCAGAAGAAGATGACCCCACAGAAAGGGGTAAAGGCCTATCGGGGCCCCCGCTCACCTCCATAGGAGCTTGGGAGGGAACAGGTAGCCTCTCATTAAGGAGACGTACGACCCCTTGAATGGAATCGTCAACATAAGTCTTGGCCCACTGGTACATGTCCTGCATCGAAGGCTCAGTAGCAGTGGTGGAACGACAACTGTCACACCTGGAGAAAGGGCAGCTCTCATCAAGAGGCGTATTGCAGTCATAGCAAGCCAGGTGTTTCCTCTTGGTAGCTGCTTTCCGTAGCTGATTGGGCTCTCTGGGAGAGGCCATAGCTGAAAAATAGAAAGGGAAAACAATTAAAACATCCTAAAAAAGAAGAAATAAGGGAAAAAACCCTCCATGATTTTTAGGAGCACGAACCAGAGGAGTCAGTAATAAGCTCTGAAAGGCAAAAAAATCCCGTCTGGATAGTGAAATATCACACAAAGGCAGGAGACTCTGGAGCTTGCTTGTAAAAGCAGCGCAGCCAGAGACCGACTGAATGGAAGCAGGGAGCTTAAATAGAGTAGCTCCGCCCAGGGGAGTGGTCTTTGTTAAAATAATCCTCCCCCTAACGATACTGCCATTCAATGCTGTTACCTTCTCTAAAGAGAAGGTTAATGAATAAGTGGTGATCCCCACCACACCTCCATCCCCCCTAGAGAAAGAAAAAACCGGCCGATAACTCTTTATCCTGAATTACTGCAGTCAGGACCGAACGGCCGGCTGAGGGACCGGAAGTGACGCCGCGGCTAGGCCCGCGTCACTTCCGGTCATGGCGGCGCCCATACTAGGCATGCAGCGGAGCGCTGCCGACTCACAGGGGGAGACAGAGGCAAGTAGACTAATCCACTTGAAAAATGAGGCGCAAAATATAAGCGCACTAACAAGGAAAAAAAGGGGGACACTCATGGCTCTAAGAGTCAAGAAAAACGTCCCCAATTCTCAACAAGGAGAGAGTGAAAAAACTCGCCAGTCCACCTGTCCAAAGGACAGAAAAAAACACGGTGGGCTGGGGGATGAACCCCTCCCTTTAAGGGAGCTGGAGTTCTTTTATTGGTTTATTCTTTGGGCTCATTAAACATTCCGCCGGTCCTACCAGTCCACGGGGGGCAGTTAACCCCATCTGTGCTGCTGGTAGGACGTAAGGGAATAACAACTTTTATTCTGCCATATTCATCTCCTACATGTGTGTAGGAAGTGTATCTTCACTGTAAAATGTTCTTGCATTGAGATGCTTTACAACCCCTTCCCTTTTTTCTGAGTGACAGTTGTAGTGGTCTCCTAATTGGATGCATTGCCTGGCCTATAAGACCCTCTGTGCTGGTTCCGGTTTTCTCCACTTCCATGATGTTTATCATATTAATGAAACTACTACCATACGGAAGTGAAATTAACTTTGGCTAAAGGGTTTGGATAGTCTATTTTTATTAGAAAGATCATTTGTTTTTTAGAAGGTCCTGGTTCCGGGATCTCCAGCAATCTGTTTCAATTTAAAGGCAAACCTGGCAATAAGGCCTTATGAGCACTGGGACAGAATCTGCATAAAAGCACACAGAACCTGTATCTCTGTTAGTATGAAGCTTCTCATTGTGGTACTTGCCTCTGTGTACAGAGATATTCTCCTCATGCTCCCAATGTACTGCTTCTAAGGTACAGACACCCAGGCCCGTCGCTACCCAACAGGCAAAACAAGCAATTGCTTGGGGCCCCGAGCTGGTTGGGGCCCCGAGCTGGTTGGGGCCCCGAGCTGGCCCGGGGCCAAGCAGAGCTGAGTAACTCAGAAGATCCGATGGTATAGTCTAACCCCCAGGCGTTCCCATGGTGACGGGGACGCTTGCCTGTGGGTTAGAATATACCATTGGATCTGAGTTTTACAAGCTCAGTGAGATCGTAAAAACTCAAATCCGATGGTATATTCTAACCCCCAGGCGTTCCCATGGTGACAGGGACGCTTGCCTGGGGGTTAGAATATACAAACAGGGCCACGCCGCTCACAGCAGTATATTTATAAACTAATCAGTAACTACTTTAACTTTAATCATTGCTCATTGCTGAGCTCTTTACTTGGATTATTTGGATATCTTACTTTGTCTTAGCTCCGGTAATAGGCGGCGCAGGCTTGCTGTTACCGGAGCTAAGACAGAGTAAGATATCCAAATAATCCAAGTAAAGAGCTCAGCAATGAGCAATGATTAAAGTTAAAGTAGTTACTGATTAGTTTATAAATATACTGCTGTGAGCGTCGGGGAAGGGGATCTGTGGATTGCACTGTAGGGGGATCTGTGGATGGCAGTGCCATCCACAGATCCCCCTACAGTGCCATCCACAGATCCCCCCTCCCCTAAACAGTGGATCTGAGGGGGGATCTGTGGATGGCACTGTTTAGGGGGGATCTGTGGATGGCACTGTTTAGGGGGATCTGTGGATGGCACTGTTTAGGGGGGAGATCTGTGGATGGCACTGTTTAGGGGGGAGATCTGTGGATGGCACTGTTTAGGGGAGGGGGATCTGTGGATGGCACTGTTTAGGGCAGGAGGGATCTGTGGATGGAACTGTTTAGGGGGGAGATCTGTGGATGGCACTGTTTAGGAGAGGGGGGATCTGTGGATGGCACTGTTTAGGGGGTAGATCTGTGGATGGCACTGATTAGGGGGATCTGTGGATGGCACTGTTTAGGGGAGGGGGATCTGTGGATGGCACTGTTTAGGGGACGGGGGATCTGTGGATGGCACTGTTTAGGGGAGGGGGGATCTGTGGATGGCACTGTTTAGGGGGGGATCTGTGGATGGCACTGTTTAGGGGGATCTGTGGATGGCACTGTTTAGGGGGGACATCTGTGGATGGCACTGTTTTGGGGAGGGGGGATCTGTGGATGGCACTGTTTAGGGGAGGAGGGATCTGTGGATGGCACTGTTTAGGGGAGGGGGGATCTGTGGATGGCACTGTTTAGGGGGGATCTGTGGATGGCACTGTTTAGGGGAGGGGGATCTGTGGATGGCTCTGTTTAGGGGGGATCTGTGGATGGCACTGTTTAGGGGAGGGGGGATCTGTGGATGGCACTGTTTAGGGGGGAGATCTGTGGGTGGCACTGTTTAGGGGGGAGATCTGTGGATGGCATTGTTTAGGGGGGAGATCTGTGGATGGCACTGTTTAGGGGGGAGATCTGTGGATGGCACTGTTTAGGGGGGGATCTGTGGATGGCACTGTTTAGGGGAGGGGGATCTGTGGATGACACTGTTCAAATTTCATGCACATTAAATGCAACAGCAGTATTTGCACTGTAAACCTCTTTTTTATTTATATAAAGTGTGGGTGAACTTAAACTGTATGGCTATACTGTGGTTCCTGTAGGCTTTGCGTGCGTAAGGTGTGGAGGGGGGGGGGGGGGGGCTCCATGTCTATTTTGCTTGGGGCCCCCAAATTCCTTCAAACTGCCCTGCAGACTCCCAGTCCAATAGCACCTGCTACTATTTTAATTATTTTTAAAGATTTTTTCACATGCCTCCTTATAAAATTGGAAGCATGCAGAGTACAGTAAAGACTGTATAAACCTCTATCGAAACCATATCATGGCTCAGTTCAAAATTGAGCCACAATATGACTGTGTGCATGATCCCTAAGCGCTATTTCACAAATGTGAGTCCATTGCGGGAATCACGCTCCAGTGTACTTTTTCCATAGACGGTGTCCGCTGCGGACAGTGACATTAGCTGCGCCACATCACCTGTGTAAAGTGTGCACATCCCAAAAATATCTGTGACATACATTGTACTTTTTCCATAGACGGTGTCCGCTGCGGGCAGTAACATTAGCTGTGGCACATCTGCAGTGTAACGTGTGCGCTTCAAAAATTTATCTGTGACATCCAGTGTACTTTTTCCGTAGACGGTGTCTGCTGCGGACAGTGACATTACCAGCGCCTCATCTGCAATGTAACGTGTGCGCTTCTAAAATGTATCTGTGACATACAGTGTACTTTTTCCGTAGACGGTGTCTGCTGCGGACAGTAACATTAGCTGCGCAACTTCTCCTGTGTAAATTGTGAGCATCTGAAAAATATTTGCGACATACAGTGTACTTTTTCAATAGACGGTGTCCTCTTCTGACAGTGATATTTCCAGGGTTGCATCTCCAGTGTAAAGTTTGCAGTTAAAAATGTATCTGTGACATACAGTGTACTTTGTCAATAGACGGTGTCCGCTTCTGACAGTGGCATTACCAGGGCCACATCTGCAGTGTAACGTGTGCGCTTCAAAAATGTATCTGTGACATACAGTGTACATTTTTGCGTAGACACTGCGTATAGTGACATTACCAGTGGTACCTCTCCTGTGTAACGTTTCCTCATTCCAAATACCTGTGGTATTTCATGTAATTTTTCATTAGCCGCTGGTGACAGCATTGACCTTATCTGTAGGATATCTCCTGTGTGATGTTTCCACATCTAAAATACCTTTTTAAATTTGTTTGCACATACACATCCAAATCCTATGCTACTGTACATGTGACAGACTTTCAATCATATATAACATTTAATATGAAGAAGGCAAGCAGTAAGGGACTAGGCAGTGGCTGTGATGCTGATGGTGCACGCAGAGGCCGTGGCCCTGGGCACTGTGCCTGCTGCCAGAGCACAAGAAAAACAATCATCCACGAGACCTAGCTTCATGTACCAATTTGCAGGGCGGCACAGGACACCACTCTTGAAGTCAGACCAGTGCAACCAGGTGGTTGGTTGGATTGCAGCAGATAATGCTTCCATTCGATTAAACACCACCCTGTCTTCAACCAATCTCAGTAGCCAAGAGTCTGCTCAACCCAATCCTCACCCTGATCCTCCTTCCTTCCACCATGGAGAGTCTGGGCAAACAACTGATCCCACACTAGGATTTTCCGAGGAACTCTTTTCAGCGCCATTCCTTAATTTGGCCCTCTCACCAAGCACGCTTGAAGAGGGACAGATCTTGTGCCCTGATTCCTAAACTCTTGAGCATCCACAATCACAAGAAGATAACGGTGGGGAACGGAAATTACTGTTTAATGAGGTGGATGATGATGAGACACAGATGCCAATAACTAAACAGCAATTACTGTCTCAAGAGGTTGATGAAGAGGATGAGATACTGTTGTCTATCACTGAGGTAGTATTAAGGTCAACAAGTCAGGAGGATGAGCAGAGTGAAGAAGTGGAAGAGGAGGTGGTGGACGATTAAATCACTAACCCAACCTGGGTAGTTGGAAAGCCGAACAAGGACAGCAGTACAGAGGGGGGTGGAATCTGCTGCACTGCAACAGGATGGAAGAGGCAGTGGGGTGGCAAAAGGGAGAAGGCGGGCCACACGAAACAGGCCCGCAACTGTTCCCCGGAGCACCCCCTTGCGGCAATCTCCCGTGCCAAAGTGTGGGTGTTCCACAGTCTGATGCTTTTTTGAGAAAAGTGCGGATGGCAAAAGAATTGTAATTTGCCACCTGTGACATACAAGAATGAGCCGGGGTGTGAACACTAGCAGCTTTACCACCACCAGCATGATCCGCCACATGGCATCAAAGCACTTTAATAGGTGGAATGAATGCCTAGGTCCACAATCTGTGTCTGCGGGTCACACCACTGCCTCATCTTTCCCTAAGTTAGGTGCTGGCCAATCCACTGTCCAAGACGCAGGCCTGGATGCCTTCTGCCCTGCAACTGGATCTTTGCAAGCACCATCTGTGACCACATCCATTTCCGTGACCCAGCGCAGCATCAAAATGTCCTTACCCCAGGCATTTGAATGCAAGCCAAATACCCAGCCACCCACCCATAGGCCATAGCACTAAATGCGTAACGTTCCAAATTACTGGCCCTGTAAATGTTGCCATTTAGGCTTGCGGACGCTAAGGCCTTCCGCAGCCTGATTTCGGTGGCCTTCCCTCGTTACGCAGTCCCCAGTATCCACATTTTCAAGGTGTGCCATGCCCGCCTTACACCAGCATGTGTCCCGTAACATCACTCGTGCCCTGACCAACGCAGTTACTGGGAAGGTCCACATAACCACTGACAAACGTTAGTGGCTCCAATCCCCACTTCTCCTACTCTGCCCCCCCCCCCCCGCTTCCACCCCAGAATTATCCTTTTGAAACACGAGTCAGCCATCAGTAGCTGGAAGCAGTGTAGCACTTCAGTGAGGAAGTGGCAACAGGCCGTGCTGAAGCTGATATGCTTAGGGGACAAACAGCACACCGCAGAGCTGTGGTAGGGGATAAGAGACCAGACTGAGCTGTTACTCTCACCACTCTGCCTAGAACCAGGCATGGTTGTGTATGATAATGGCCGTAACTTGGTGGCGGCTTTGGAGCTTGGCAAGCTCACACACATCCCATGCCTAGCCCACATCTTAAACTTAGTGGTTCAGTGGTTTCTCAAAACCTATCCCAATTTGCCTGAGCTACTGGTGAAGGTGTGCTGCGTGTGTGCACGTTTCCCCAAGTCACCAATAGCTTCAGCCGGTCTGTCAACGCTGCAGCAGCGCTTGAAATTGCCAGCTTACTGGCTGTTGTGCGACGTAAGCATGCGCTGGAACTCGACGTTCCACATGTTGGCCAGGCTTTGTGAGCAGCAGAGGGCTGTAGCGGAATAGCAGATGCAACATGGGCGTCACCTTTCCAGTTAGCTTCCGCTTTTCACAAGCGAGGAGTGGGCATGGATATCTGAGGAGAAGGAGCAGTAAAAGGTTGCCTCCGCTACAGAGGGTAGTACCCATGGAAGTTTAATTCCATATGTTCAGCATCGGTGGGCAAAAGAGGAGTAAGAGGATGAGAGTGCTCGACCCCCGCTACAAAGATAACTTCTCACCTCTCATTCCTCTGGTGGAGAGGACAAGCAAAATGGTGCAATACCAGAAGATCCTTGTTGAAAAATTGCTCCAAAAATTTAAATATGACAACGCTGGCAGCGTCTGTAGTTCCTTGGCCAACCGAGGAGGGGAGACAAGGGGAACCCACAGCAACTCCAACAGAGGCAGGACAACACTCTCCAAAGCCTGGGACAGTTTCATGACACCCCGCCAACACCCTCACCCTGATGCGTGGCCTAGTGTCACAAGGAGGGAAACATTTTTGGAAGATGGTAAAGGAGTACATAGCAGACCATGTCAGCATCCTCAATGATCCCTCAGTGCCTTACAACTACTTGGTGTCCAAGCTAGACACATGGCACGACCTGGCGATCTATGCCTTGGAGGTGCTGGCCTGCCCTGCCGCCAGCGTTTTGTCTGAGCGGGTATTTAGTGCTGCGGGTGGCATTATAACAGATAAGCGTATCCGCCTGTGAACTGAAAATGCTGCCAGGTCGACTCGAAAAATTAACAAGGCCTGGATTGCCCCTGCCTTCTCTACTCCACCAAAGGAAAACGGCTGCACATAAAGGCACTTTAAAAGTGTTTTTTTTTTTAAGTACTGAATACACTGTATTCCCATGTATCCATTCCACCACAAACAATGGTATATGGTTAAATCTTCCTTTTCTCATCCTCCTTCTCCTCTTCCATCATTTCAACATGTTTATTCATCGCATATAATACCCTTGCATATATGCCCTTTGCATATAATGTTTTACAGGGTCAGCTCAGCTGGAGGCCCTCGTATATAATTTTTTAGAGAGTCAGCTCACCAGCAGGCCCTCGCATATAATTTTTTAGAGGGTCAGATCACCAGCGGACCCTCGCATATATTGTTTTACAGGGTCAGCTCACCAGATGGCCCTCATCTACAATGTTTTACAGGGTCAGCTCACCAGCAGGCAGGGCCGGTAACACCCATAAGTAAAGTAGGCCACCGCGTAGAGCGAATTCTTGCTGGGGGCACCTGTGGCGGCCTACTTTGCTTAATGGTCACGCCTCCTGGAATCACATGACTGGAGTGAAGGTTAAGTGACCGGAGATCCTGTCCTGTGTACTGGACCTGTGACTACAATCCCATAATGCTTCAGGACCAGCCCCAGATGCAGGGCCGTCTTTACCAAGGGGCAAAAGGGGGAGCTGCCCTGGGCCCAGTTGCTCCTGGGGGGCCCAAGGCAGCTGCATCTTGAGCCCTGCTAGCTACTGCCCCGGGTGTCAGGCTGTCGGCTACACAGGCATCATGATCGTACTGTGTTAATGATCTTAATTCTAGGACCTTAATGAGTTTTGATCTAGGACCTTAATGACATCATTACCATGTGACCAGTAACCTAGCAATTACTGGTCACATGGCTGTGAGGTCATCACAGGTCCTGTGGAGTGTTGCAGAAGTTAACTGTAGAGCTTTTTTGTGTAAAGATTACATCAGAAAAAGGTGACAGGGGCTGTTATGTTAATATACTGTAAACTACTGTATAGTGGGGGGCTGTATACTGTGTGGGACTGTATACTGTGTGGTGGGCTGTATATTGTGTGGTGGGCTATATATTGTGTAATGGGCTGTATATTGTGTGGTGGGCTGTATACTGTGGGGGGGGGGGGTGGCCTGTATAGTGGGGGGGGGGGGAGTGCTATACTGCTGTACTGTATAGTGTGGGGGGCTGTATACTGTGGGTGCGGTATAGTGTGGAGTGCTATATTGCTGTACTGTATAGTGTGGGGGGCTGTATCGTGTATAGTTTGGGGTGCTGTATACAGTGAGGTGTTGTATACCGTGAGGTGCTGTATACTGTGGGCTGCTATACTGCTCTACTATATACTGTGGGGTACTGTATAGTGTGGGGTGCTAAACTGCATACTGTGTGGTGCTGTATACTATAGGGTGCTATACTGCATACTGTGGGGTGCTGGGGTGCACTGTAACACTAGGGTGAGCCGAGCCCTGGTCTCCTTCCTGCAGAGCGGTGCCCACTTCCAGCCTGAGCCCAGCTGCCCAGAGCACTGATTCTGAGTCTTCAGAACTGGAAGTATTTACAGTAATTCACTGGAATCTACCAGGTGTGTGGATTTTTTGTGTGTGTGTTGTGGTGGAGGCGTGATTGCATGCTAAGGTGTGAGAAGGCGGGATCCAGGGGGCCCAAGTAAATTTTTGCCCAGGATCCAATCAATATTAAAGACGGCCCTGCCCAGATGTCATTATCCCCAGATGTCATTATAGGGTTAAACAGAAGAGGAGAATAGAGGGAGATTAGTGTGTGTGTGTGCAGGCAGAAGGGGGAGTAGTGTGTGTGTGTACAAGCAGCAGGGGGAGCGGTGTGTGTGTGTGTGTGTGCAGACAGCAGGGGGAGCAGTGTGTGTGCAGGCAGCAGGAGGAGCAGTGTGTGTGTGTCAGTGTGTGCAGGCAGCAGGGGGAGCAGTGTGTGTGTGTGTAGGCAGCAGGGCGAGCAGTGTGTGTGTGTGCCGGCAGCAGGGAGTGCAGAGTGTGTGTGTGCCGGCAGCAGGGAGTGCAGTGTGTGTGTGCAGGCAGCAGTGGATGCAGTGTGTGTGCAGGCAGCAGGGGGTGCAGTGTGTATGTGCAGGCAGCAGGGGGAGCAGTGTGTGTGTGTATGTGCAGGCAGCAGGGGGAGCAGTATGTGTGTGTGTATGTGCAGGCAGCAGGGGGAGCAGTGTGTGTGTGTATGAGCAGGCAGCAGGGGGAGCAGTGTGTGTGTGTGCAGGCTGCGGGGAGAGCAGTGTGTGTGTGTGCAGGCAGCAGGGAGAGCAGTGTGTGTGCAGGCAGCAGGGGGAGCAGTGTGTGTGCAGGCAGCAGGGGGAGCAATGTGTGTGTGTGCAGGCAGCAGGGAGTGCAGTGTGTGTGCAGGCAGCAGGGGGTGAAGCATGTATGTGCAGGCAGCAGGAAGAGCAGTGTGTGTATGTGCAGGCAGCAGGGGGAGCAGTGTATGTGCAGGCAGCAGGGGGAGCAATGTGTGTGTGTATGTGCAGGCAGCAGGGGGAGCAATGTGTGTGTGTGCAGGCAGCGGGGAGTGCAGTGTGTGTGTGTGTGTGTGTGTGCAGGCAGCAGGGGGTGCAGTGTGTGTGTGCAGGCAGCAGGGGGACAAGTGTGTGTGTGTGTATGTGCAGGCAGCAGAGGGAGCAGTGTGTGTGTGTATGTGCAGGCAGCAGGGGGAGCAGTGTGTGTGTGCAGGCAGCAGGAGGAGCAGTGTGTGTGTTTGGAGTGTATTAGCAGAAAACAAAAAGTATTATTTGCCGTTGAGCGGTGCAGTTATATATTCTAAAGCCTTTTTTGGTGTGTACAAGTGTAAAAAAAAATAAGAGCTTATTTGCCATTCAGCAGTGCAGTTACAGTCAGGTCCATAAATATTAGTGGGAAAGAAAGGGCTTATAAGCCGACGTGTGGTGAAGTGAGAAAATTACAGCCTTCTTTAGCGTGTATTAATGGAAAAGAATAAGGGCTTTTTTGCCATTCAGCGGTGCAGTTACAGTCAGGTCCATAAATATTGGAACATCGACACAATTGTAACATTTTTGGCTCTATACACCATCACAATGGAAATGAAATGAAACAAACAAGATGTGCTTTAACTGCAGACTGTCAGCTTTAATTTGAGGGTATTTACATCCAAATCAGGTGACCGGTGTAGGAATTACAACAGTTTGCATATGTGCCTCCCACTTGTTAAGGGACCAGAAGTAATGGGAAAATTGGCTTCTCAGCTGTTCCATGGCCAGGTGTGTGTTATTCCCTCATTATCCCAATTACAATGAGCAGATAAAAGATCCAGAGTTCATTTCAAGTGTGCTGTTTGTATTTGGAATCTGTTGCTGTCAACTCTCAAGATGAGATCCAAAGAGCTGTCACTATCAGTGAAGCAAGCCATCATTAGGCTGAAAAAAAAACAAAAAAAAAACATCAGAGAGATAGCAAAAACATTAGGTGTGACCAAAACAACTGTTTGGAACATTTTTAAAAAGAAGGAACACACCGGTGAGCTTAGTAACACCAAAAGACCCAGAAGACCACGGAAAACAACTGTGGTGGATGACTGAAGAATTCTTTCCCTGGTGAAGAAAACACCCTACACAACAGTTGGCCAGATCAAGAACACTCTCCAGGAGGTAGGTGTATGTGCGTCAAAGTCAACAATCAAGAGAAGACTTCACCAGAGTGAATACAGAGGGTTCACCACAAGATGTAAACCATTGGTGAGCCTCAAAAACAGGAAGGCCAGATTAGAGTTTGCCAAACAACATCTAAAAAAGCTTCACAGTTCTGGAACAACATCCTATGGACAGATGAGACCAAGATCAACTTGTACCAGACTGATGGGAAGAGAAGAGTATGGAGAAGGAAAGGAACTGCTCATGATCCTAAGCATACCACCTCATCAGTGAAGCATGGTGGTGGTAGTGTCATGGCATGGGCATGTATGTCTGCCAATGGAACTGGTTCTCTTGTATTTATTGATGATGTGACTGTTGACAAAAGCAGCAGGATGAATTCTGAAGTGTTTCTGGCAATATTATCTGCTCATATTCAGCCAAATGCTTCAGAACTCACTCTTCACAGTGCAGATGGACAATGACCCAAAGCATACTGCAAAAGCAACCAAAGAGTTTTTTAAGGGAAAGAAGTGGAATGTTATGCAATGGCCAAGTCAATCACCTGACCTGAATCCGATTGAGCATGCATTTCACTTGCTGTTGTAATGCCTACACCATTCACCTGATTTGGATGTAAATACCCTCAAATTAAAGCTGACATTCTGCAGTTAAAGCGCATCTTTTTTGTTTCATTTCAAATCCATTGTGGTGGTGTATGGAGCCAAAAATGTTAGAATTGTGTCAATGTCCCAATATTTATGGACCTGACTGTATATATTCTAAAGCCTTTTTTGGGGTGTATTAGTGGGAAAAAAGGGGGCTTATTAGCTGTTGTGTGGTGAAGTGAGAAGATTTCATCCTTTTGTGGGGAGTATTCATTTCCTTTTTATTTATTTATTTGATCTAACAGTATGTCAGACAGAGACATTAAAGACCATGTACAGGGGAGGGGCAGAGGCCTAAATGTTTCTGGAGCAGGGACAGGTCGCAGCAGAGTAAGGGGGGCGTGGCATCAACCCAGCAGTTCTTAAATTATTGACTCGGTCATTCACTTCTACCCAAGTGACATCAGACACCCCCAGCCAAGAGTCGGTGGGTTCATCTGACACAACCCATAGTTGACATGGCCTTGTGCCCTCACCTGTCCTCTACCTGCCTCTGTCCTTTTCTGTTCCCTCAGCCAGAGAAGTATTACATGCTGTGGGCTAAGCTCCACTATACTTAGAGGACGAGCTACTAAAGGACAGTCAGCAGCTACTATCCAGCCAAGATGTGGAGGAGACATCCACCGCTTCCTCTGCTAGGCGGGCAAGTAGTGATGAGGAGAGTGGCGTGGGAGCTGCAGTTGCAAGCGGTCAGGCTCCTGACCCAGAGACGGTTGAGTAGTACATCAGTGACATGTAGAATGTACTTGATGATGTAGCTGATCGCATTTGAGAGCCGGGTAATTAAGGGGCATCATCATCATCGGGAGAAGAGGGTAGCAGCTTGCCCGTGATGGCAGCAGTGGAGCCAGCAGGTCACAAGCATGCCCGGGAGAAGACCACCCACTTCGCAGGAGCCTACCTGCCCAGAAGTAGCGGTGCACGTGTTCAGAGAGGCAGCGTGTTCAGAGAGGCAGCCAAGATGTGGAGGAGACATCCACCGCTTCCTCTGCTAGGCGGGCAAGTAGTGATGAGGAGAGTGGCGTGGGAGCTGCCGTTGCAAGCGGTCAGGCTCCTGACCCAGAGACGGTTGAGTAGTACATCAGTGACATGTAGAATGTACTTGATGATGTAGCTGATCGCATTTGAGAGCCGGGTAATTAAGGGGCATCATCATCATCGGGAGAAGAGGGTAGCAGCTTGCCCGTGAGGCAGCAGTGGAGCCAGCAGGTCACTAGCATGCCCGGGAGAAGACCACCCACTTTGCAGGAGCCTACCTGCCCAGAAGTAGCGGTGCATGTGTTCAGAGAGGCAGCGGCGGTAGCAGTCAGTCAGTGCATAGTGTTGGTGGTTAAATCACCTACTCTGTGGTGTGGCAGTTTTTTGTTAAGCCGCCGGAGGAGGTAAACATGGCCATATATGGAATCTGTGGGCAGAAGATAAAGCGTGGCCAGAGTGCCAATGTTGGCACCACGGCCCTGAGTCAACATCTGGAGTGTCACAATAAAGTGGCCTAGGAGAATGGTGGCTCCGATGTGGTGGTCTAGCCTGCCGCAGCAACCGCTTCTCACCCAGGGGCACAAACCCGATTTCAGGTAGTCAAGGCTTTACCACCTCAGCCGAAGAGAGCCGTATGTCCTTTCGATCTGCTACTGGTCCTGATGATCCTGCTCCTCGCACTCCCACTCGTCAGTCATTCCATCAGCAATCGATCACCAAAGCAATTGCCGAGAGACAAAAAGACAGTACCAACCCTGCACAAATATGTAGAACAGAAGTTAAGCCAGTCCTTGTGCCTGTCGGTGTCTACCAAAGTGCATGGCAGTGCCGACGTGTGGATCTGTAACTACGGTTAAGAACAATATATGTTCTTTATGGCCCATTGCGTAAATGTGGTTCCTACCCAGCCACACAAGCAATTTGGCCAGGTGACGCCACTTCCGCCTCCACGTTCTCGCACCGTTAGTCCGTCGACAATGTCTGCCGCTGCCTCTTTATCCTCCACCGTGTCCTCAGCCTCCATTGCACTTCACAGTGCCACAACAGCAGACCATATGTGCAGGGAACGGCAATTTCACGCTGTTCTGCACCTAGTTTGCCTGGGCAAACGGAGTCAAACAGGGGAGGAACTACTCAGCTTTTTTCATCAAGAAATCGAATACTGGCTTTCTCTGCGACAACTCAAAATCGAAACCATGGTTACAGACAACGGGAAGAACATGGTGTTGGTGCTGCGTCAAGGAGGGATGGGTCATGAGCTCTGCATGGCTCATGAGTTCAATCTGGTTGTCAAGCATTTCCCGAAGTTTTCCACCCATCTGCGAGACATCCTTAAAATGGACAGGAAACTTTGCATGAACTTCAGCCACTCGTACACCGCAAATCACACCCTCCTTGAACTGCATTGGCAGAACGGCATCCCCCAACATCAGCTAATATGCAATGTTTCCACCCTCCATATGTTGGACTGGACTATACAAGCAGATAAAGGCCATAAACGATTTCTTGATGATCCAAGCAGACAGGAGTACTCCTCTGTGTAACTTTGATGTCAGCCAGTGGCAGCTCATGCGTGACACCTGCCATTTGCTCGAGCCCTTTGAGGAGGCCACTTTATTTTCAGTCGCCAGGACTACGGGATGAACAATGCAATTCCACTGATTCACATCCTGGAAAAGATGGTGGTAAATCTGGCTGGTCAGGAGACTAGAGACGTGGCGCTTACATCTCACATCCACATGAGCCCTGTGGGGGCTGAACTGGAGGAGGAGGACATTGGAGCACAATGTGTAGCGAAATGGATGGTTTTTCTAAACCAGTGACAGGAAAGGAGAAGCAGCAGCAGCCGGAGGAGAAAGAAGGAGATGAGGAAGAGGAGACAGAGGACTCAGACACAACATGGCAGTATGCAGTGGAGATGGAGGCAGGGAGTCCCTCCGAGTCACTTGCGCAAATGGCCCGATGCATGCTCGCTTGCTTGTATAGTGACATCTGAATTGTCACTATTCAGCAGAAGGATGAATATTGGCTCTCTACCATGTTAGGCCCGAGCTACCGGTCCAAAATGGGGGCCTTTTTGACACCCACTAAAAGGGAGGACAAACTGAACTACTATAGAGCCATCCTATGTAGTCAGTTGGCCGCTGCCTATCTGCGCCATTGTCCATCTTCTTCATTGTCCAGGTCTGACTGGGGGTCCCTCTGCGCTCACATTCCTCTGCCATGGCTTCTGTGGCATGGTGGGGTGGTAGGAGTAGTTTCAGCTCCATCATCAGCAACTTGAGTCTAGAGTCGCTGATGATCAGCTTTATTCACCTGCCTAGTGAAGAAACTACTCACCAGCAGTAACAGCTAGACCTGGATGAGGACCTGAACCAGAAGGTGGTGGCATACTTGGACAGCACCCTTCCAACCCACATTGAAGATATGCTGGACTACTGAGCAGCAAAACTGGATTTGTGACCGGAACTGGAAGAGTTTGCCCTGGAAAAGCTGTCCTTCCTGGCCAGTAGTGTGGCATCAGAGAGGAGGTTTAATGCAGCGGGGGACATAGTTAGCCAAAGAAGAACTCGCCTGTCCACCCAAAATGTGGAGAGGCTCACCTTTGTCAAGATGAATCAGGCGTGGATCAGCCAGGATTTCCACCCACCAATGCCTTATCCATCAGATTAGATTGTCCATGCTGCCTCACCGAAACCTTGACAAAAGAGACCGGTTACTTCTGGCTACCTACCTCAGCTACTATTTTGATGCTACCACCTGCTTGATGCCACACATCTGATGCCAAGTGCTCCTTCTTACACCCACCATCGTCAGCAGGTACTGTTATTGCTACCCACCTCGCCACTCTGTCACCGGGTCACTCTGTGTTCTTCTGATGCTGCTGCCACCTCACCACTCAGGTCTCTTCATGCTGATGCTGCCACCTCCACACTCTGTTATTGTGCCACTCTGTGGCCTCCTCATGCTGCTGCCACTGCCACCTGTACATTATGTCACCTTCCACTCTGTGGCCTCCTCATGCTGCTGCTAACTCAACACTATGTCACTGGGCCACTCTGTGGCCTCCTCATGTTGTTGTTAACTCAACAATATGTCACTAGGCCACTCTGTGGCTTCCTTATGTTGCTGCTGCTGCCACCTCCACACTACAGTATGTCACCTTGCCAGTCTTTGGCCTCCCAATGCTGCTGCTAACTCAACACTATGTCTCTGGGCCACTCTGTGGCTTCCTCGTGCTGCTGCCACCCCAATGCTATGTAAATGGCCCACTCTATGCTCTCCTCATGATGCTGCCACCTTACCACTATGTCACTGGGCCACTCTATGTTCTTCTCATGCTGCTTTTACCTCAACACTATGTCATTGGGCCACTCTGTGGACTTCTCAAGCTGTTCTCCCAGAGTACCCACTCCATGATGACTGGGCCATTATTTAGCCTTTTTGGCCTAGTTGACATCATCATTTATTTTACCCCTCTTCTGATCTGTCAGAAGGAAGGAAAAATGAGACACACAATGAATCCTGTCTGTGTAGCAACTGTAAGGCCTGTATGGTCCCATCAGAATTGTCTTATGATTTGGTAGGCAAAAGCATAAGTGATTACAAAACACAGAAGCAATACTGATGGATTACTGACCAAATGCTGACCGAGTGAAGAAGGATGCTGAACAGACAGGATCCGTTTTTTGGGGGTTATTGTTCTGACGGATCAGAGGAAGGGCAAAATAATCAGCGACCTCAACACAAACTTACTGCTGACACCCTCTCCACTCTTGAGTTATTTGGTCAGTTTTGTCCCCGTATTTGACCAAATAAGTGAAGTGTGCAGTGATTCTAAGAGTTTGCCATACTGACTCACAGTATTGTTTCACTACTACAGCAGACTCCCTATGCATGTTACTGCAAGGCACAGTGTTCTAAACCACTATACGGGCTCTCTGAAGCCAGGAAATAGCTGTTTTTTAACGTGATTCTCCGAAATAAATTCAGATCGAATATTTTCGGAAGGTTCAGCGAACTGGCCAAAACAAATTTTTTGATCATCTCTCATGGGTATGTGTGATGTCTGTGAAGAACACGCACAGCACACTACAAGGCTTAAAGTCTCAATCACACAAATGCATTTTTTTCTATTTTTATGCCTTTTTTTTGTGGACTGTATAGAAATTTACAGATCCATTCACTTCCATGGGTCAGAATAAAAATTAAGATGAAACCAAAGTTGAGTTGTTTGGAAGAAACACACAACACTATGTGTGGAGAAAAAGAGGCACAGCACACCAACATCAAAACCTCATCCCAACTGTGAAGTATGGTGGTGGGGGCATCAGGTTTGGGGCTGCTTTGCTGCGTCAGGGCCTGGATGGATTGCTATCATCGAAGGAAAAATGAATTCCCAAGTTTGTCAAGACATTTTGCAGGAGAACTTAAGGCCATCTGTCCACCAGCTGAAGCTCAACAGAAGATGGGTGTTGCAACAGGACAACAACCCAAAGCATAGAAGTAAATCAGCAACAGAATGGCTTAAACAGAAGAAATATACGCCTTTTGGAGTTGCACAGTCAGAGTCCTGACCTCAACCCGATTGAGATGCTGTGGCATGACCTCAAGAAAGTGATTCACACCAGACATCCTAAGAATATTGCTGAACTGAAACAGTTCTGTAAAGAGGAATGGTCAAGAATTACTCCTGACCTTCAGGAAACGTTTGGTTGAGTTATTGCTGCCAAAGGAGATTCAACTAGTTATTAAATCCAAGGGTTCACATACTTTTTCCACCTACACTGTGAATGTTTACATGGTGTGTTCAATAAAAACATGGTAACATTTAATTATTTGCTTGTTATTATTTTAAACAGACTGCAATTGTCTATTGTTGTGACTTAGATGAAGATCAGATCACATTTTATGACCAATTTGTGCAGAAATCCATATCATTCCAAAGGGTTCACATACTTTTTCTTGCAACTGTACCTTCAGTCACATAATCACTTGATCTTTTCTGTTCGGAGAATGCCTAATGTTTGGGGCCTATACTCCACTGGCCTTTAGTAAAATTGATATCCAAAGACTGTCTAATATACCTCCAGCCACATAATCACTTGATCTATTCTGTAAAGTGAATGCATAATATTTGGGGCCTATAATCTTACTGGCCAATAGTAAAAATGTTATACGGTTACCGCCTAATGTAACTCCGGCCACATAATCACTTGATCTTTTTGGTACGGTGAATGCCTAATTGTTGGGGCCTGGAAGGAATTCAACACCTGTGATGACCACGTGTTATCGAATTTCACCTATTATCATTTGGGGTTTATTCAAGAGTGGGGATTTTGTTAACCATGTTTTTAATCCAATTTTATATTTTTAGTTATTTTAAACGTATCTATTTGACATGTATTTGTACTGGACTACAGTAAAATCGTTATCCAATCACCATCTAATACACTTCAAACCACATAATCACTTGATCTTTTCTGTACGGTGAATGCATATTTTTAGGGGCCTGTACTCCACTGGCCTGCAGTAAAATTGTTATCCACTGACCGTCTAATATACCTCCAGAAACATAATGATAGATCACAATTTATCACCAATTTGTGCAGAAATCCATATCATTCCAAAGGGTTCACATACTTTTTATTGCAACTGTAGGTCTGTTCTATTATGAGTCAGACATTTTATTCTGCAAATTGCAGAATGCACATGGCCTGTATCTGCGTTTTGCGGATCCGAAATTTGCTGAGCACAAAACAGGTTGTGTACATGAACCCTGAGTTGTGTTGGCAGGTAATTGAGCAGATTGAGGGAAATGAGAATGAAGGGTTTAATTGCAAATAGTTACTGCAACATATGGTATATTGGATTGTTAAATTGGAGACAAGGCAACGGCAGAGACTGAATGAAGCCTGCTACAGTATATCAGAGTGTTTTTTCATGATAACTGGATTTATATGTATATTTATATAAGAATTGATGCATAGGATGCAACAAAAGTTCTCGTTGTCAATGATGTTAAAATTGTATAGTTTACTTTGCATGTAACTCATTATGTTACAATTGAGATTGATATCAGGTATATTAAAAATGGGGAGGATCCTGCTTGTTACACATAAAGAAGGGGGAAGGGCCCCCTGAAACATCACATGGCAGTATCTGATAGATTATACTCCTCACTAAATGTAGACATATTTTATGGAAGTGATATGAATAAAAAAGTTTTCTGTTTGGACTAAACGCGAGTGATCTGACATATGTAGATAGTCCAGAGGAAGGAGTGGTTCTGATTGTTTTGGACATTGTTCCCTTGCAAATGTGGTGGAACCATGACCTACTTGGGCAGAAAAACATTAAGTATTGGTGCAGCAACAACATTTTGAAAGTAAGGAAGTTTAGAGGTGCTGGTCTTGTTTTGTTTTCTGCATTGTACATTTGGGGGGAGTAGCTGCTCCTTTTGGACTGTGCACTCCCTGTCCACCCGCTTAGGGGTTTCTAATCAGAGTGTAATGTAGCTAGATTCTATATTGTGCTAAAACATTTTAGACCAAAAGCCCAGTAGAGGCAAGTCCGTTAGTGTAGCTCCCATCTGTTGGAAGCCACCTTGTCGCTGGAAGATGGGACCAACACAATTTTGATCGAAAATGTGTACAAAGAGGTTCTAATTTTCATGCAGTAAATATAGCAGTAATGCAGTATTCTAATAATGTTTTATCATGACCGGTGTGCCGATCACATACGTGACTCAAAGGGAGGGAAATGGGAAGGCCCTGTCCAAGGGAGAGGGAAAGGTGGTGACCCCTAACTCACCTTGAGGCTGGCACCTGACTGCCAGGACGTCCCTAGACGGGTTCCTCACCCGTACGCCGATCACGTGGCTAAACCCTGGCTTTCCCTGAGATGATCCCTACGTAGTGAATTGGGGCGGTGGGAACACTAGTCCGCACCACTAACACTGAAGGAAAACACCAAGGAGAGGACAGACAATACAGACAAAACATATAATCCCAGGTTGGCGACAACAGAGGTCAACAAAAGCCCAACAGGGATCCGGAGGGTAACGCTCTGGAACAACAACCAGGAATCACAGCTACACAGCTTCAGTGGGTCAGTATAGAAGTCCAGGCAGGAAGCTCTATATCTGGCAACCAGAGAAGTGGGAGAGGGGTATATAAGGAGGTTGGGATAGCTGGACAAGAAACAGCTGAGGAGAAGAAGCTACGGATCCCTGAGTGAGCCAAAAAGGATTGCAAGGCAAACCCAGAAAGCTACCATTAAGAAACAGCACTATCTTTAGACATAGAGCACACAGCCATCCGCTGCGACTTCCTGGCCCCGGGTATAACGGAGTCAGACGTGGCTCTTGACACCCTCGTGACATGTTTCCAGTGTTTGCATGTGTCTTTGTGCATGGCAGAGTGCTGCTACTTATAGTCCTATTTTGAAAGTAAGGAAGGACACAGTCTGTAACATAATTCATGAATTTAGATTAGGGATCAGCGAATCGACTTCGGATGATTCATCCAAAGTCGATTTGCATAAAAAAACTTTGAAGCGGGAACTCCGTACAGTATTAGAATGTATTGGCTCCGATGAGCTGAAGTTATTACTTCGCGAAGTCTCGAGAGACTAAGTATAATAAATTTTTACTTTAAAAAACCTTTGATACAGAACTCTGTTTTGGTTTGAAGGTACCACTTGGAACTGACCCAGAGTTCTGTATCAAAGTTTTTTAAAACCATCCGAAGTTGATTCGCTCATCCCTAATTTAGATATTAGTGACAAAAATAAAAGTATAAAACACATTTAAAGTAGTGATTAATAGAATTATGTACAGTGCCTTGAAAAACTATTCATACCCCTTGAACATTTGTGCATTTTTTCATGTTACACCCAAACTTAAACATATTTTATTGGATTTGTATGTGAAAGATCAACACAAAGTGCAAAGTAAGTATGTGTGAAGTGAAAAGAAAATGATATACTGTTTTAAAAATGTTTATTAAATGAAAATCTAGAAAATGTGGTATGCATTTGTATTCAGCCCCCCGAGTTAATACTTTGTAGAACAATTACAGCTACAAGTACTGTATTTTGGGATATATACCAACTTTGTACATCAAGAAGCTTTTTTGCCCATTCTTCTTTGCAAAATAGCTCAAGCTGATTCAGATTGGACGGAGAGCGACTGGACTTTGACTAAGCCATTCTAACACATGAATATGCTTTGATTTAAACCATTCCATTGTAGCTCTGGCTGTGTGTTTAGGGTAGTTGTCCTGCTGGAAGGAGACCCTCTGCCCCAGTCTCAAGTCTTTTGCAGCCTCTAACAGGTTTTCCTCCAGGATTGCCCTGAATTTAGCTCTATCCATCTTCCCAT
Source organism: Bufo gargarizans (assembly GCF_014858855.1). Lineage (NCBI taxonomy): Eukaryota > Metazoa > Chordata > Amphibia > Anura > Bufonidae > Bufo > Bufo gargarizans. The sequence goes on along the minus strand of NC_058080.1, from coordinate 82,894,398 downwards.
CAACTCTCACCAGCTTTCCTGGCCATACTGAAGAAAAGCATCCCCACAGCATTATACTGCCATCACCATGTTTCACAGTGGGGATGGTGTTTTTAGGGTGATGTGCAGTGTTAGTTTTCCGCCACACATAGCATTTGCATTTAGGCCAAAAGTTCAACTTTGGTCTTATCTGACCAGAGCACCTTCTTCCACATCTTTGCTGTGTCCCCTACATGGCTTATGGCTGATTGCAAATGGGTGTCACAACCAGACATCTGAGAAGCTCTGACAGATGCCTTTCAGAACCTCCTCCTTGAGCTTCTTTGTTTTGGTTTCTAGTTCCTCATCTCGTTAGCCTCTCTCAGCTGTCTTGTAGTTGGACTGATTGCATCCCTTTAAATTCCTCCCCATAATGCATTAGTGTGCGGTTTATACAACTTCCTGGAGTGTGTGTGCATGCTGATCCATTTCCCAGTCTGCTACAAGATAAGTGTTACATTCATTTGTGATTTTATGTTTGCTGGATCCCAGGTGACCCTGACTCCCTCCGTGTCTAGAGTAGGGAGCCGGTGGTCGTGTCCCCTCACTATTGTAGGGTGTTAAGGTGTTATATAGTCGAGGTTCGTGGATATGCGATCATCCACCATTGGGGTGTTTGCATAGGCTGAGCAGAGTCAGGGAGAGTGCCAGGTCTTATGCAGGGGTCTCCCTTTTGTTCCTTAGTTTTGGCTCCAGTGAGTCATATATTCATTTTTGCATTGTCTTGTTTCCTGTACACCTTCCGTGACAATGGGACTACTTATGGCTTGCTTTCAAAAATGTCTTTCTTCTTGCCAATGTTTAATAAAGGCCAGATTTGTGGAGTACAAAACTAATACTTGTCCTGTGGGCAGATTCTCCCACCTAGTTTTTTTATTTATTCTGTTTGATCACTAAAGATATCTAACAGACATCTTCAGAAAACAGTTGTAGTTATACTGAGAATAAATTACTCAAAGGTGGACTCTATTTACTAATGAGGTGAACTCTGAAGGCAATTGGTCACACTGAATTTTATTTAGGGTATCAGAGTACAGGGGGCTAAATACAAATCCCACTTTTCAGATTTTTATTTATAAAAAAACATATAATTTCCTTTCACTTTACATATACTTGCTACTCTGAGTTGGTCTATCACATAAAATCCCAATTTTATACACTGGTTTGTGGTCTTAATGTAAATAAAATGTGAAAAAAAGTTGAAAATAAAGTTTAAGAGTTGTGAATACTTTCTATCTCTCACTATATATACATATATATATATATATATATATATATATATATATACACACATATAGTGACACAGTAAAGGGTTTTGTCTGGGAAAACAGGTATTTTCTGCCCAGCATGTGCTGATAAGCTGATTTACAGCCAGGTGAGGTTAAATACCGAACCTGATTTTAAGTGCCGATCTGGGTTTAGGCAGCACCTGGCTGTCCCTAAATAGGCAGCTGGGCTCAGAAGCCAGGTCTTTGTGTTGGGATCTGGGAGCCTTGTGTCTGTATGATGGCTTGCTACCTCTTTGGCATGAAAAGAAGTGGGTGCTGCTATGGTCAAAGACTCTTTGAGGCAGAATAGCCACATGGTGTGAATTACCACCAACTCCGCAAGGTGACTTTTTGTTTGAATATGACTGCTTGTAGTGATGGACAAACATCGGCCGGGACAGTTTGCAAACGCGATCAAATGTCCACGAACCGCAAGTTTGCGGCTGGTCCCTTTCACTTTAATGGCGTGCGGAACCTGGGAAACCTTCAGGTCATATTTGCAGGCACTAACTATTTACTAGAAGTGCACAAATAGTCCCACAACATGGACAGTGACATACTAGAGGGGGATCAATGACAAAAATTCCCACAAAAAAATATGTATTTTAATTAGCGGCCATTTTTATGAATCTTAAAGGGAAATTCTCAAAAGTGTGCCCTACTGGATGCTAGAAATTTTAAAATATTTATTTTAGGCCACGGGATTACGAGCCCTAAAAATGTGGCATTCACCTGACATAAAAGAACAATTGATTATGTGGCTCGAGGTACATTATGTGGTCAATGGAGTACAGACCCCAAACATTAGGCATTCACCATACAGAAAAGTACAAGTAATTGTGTGGCTGAAGGTACATTAGGCGGTCACCATATAACAATTTAAATTGTTGCCCATAATCAAGTGATTATGTGGCCACAGGTATATTACACGGTCAGTGAATAACGATTTTTCTGTAGGCCAGCACAAATACATGTCAAATACATATGTTTGAAAGAACTAAAAATATAAAATTGGAATTAAAACATGGCTAACAAAATCCCTCCTCTTGAATAAACCCCAAATGATAATAGGTGTTGAATTCCTCCTAGGCCCCAACAATTTGGCATTCACCATGCAGAAAAGATCAAGTGATTATGTGGCTGTAGGTATATTAGACGGTCATTGGATATCAATTTTACTACAGGCCAGTGGCGTATAGGCCCCAAACATTAGGCATTTACCGGACAGAACAGATCAAGTGATTATGTGGCAGGAGGTATGATAGACGGTCAGTGGATAGCAATTGTGCTGCAGGCCAGTAGAGTATAGGCCCCAAACATTAGGCATTAACCATACAGAAAAGATCAAGTGGGGGCGGAGCCTAGCCGGGACTGCAGATGGCTGTGTGAGACCTCGGCTCCTCCACACTCAGGCGATTTAAACCATTTAATCAGCAGTGACCCACCTCAAAAATGGTCAAATATGGGAGAGATAGGAGTTCTGACACTCCTGATACGCCAAGAACACAAAAAAGTCAGCAAGCAATGCAGCGCTTTCTCAAGAAAAAAGCGCTCCTCTCACCAGGCGTGGGCTCTAAGATGGCGGCGGCAGCTGCAAGCGCTGAAGAAGGGGAGGACTCCGATGCAGACAGCGCGCAGGGAGACACAGCAGACTCTAGAGACCCCTCACCCGTCTCGAAGTCCTTACTCACCAAGGTACTAGGGCAAGCACTAGAAAAATCCATAAAGCCAGTGCTGTCGGAACTTTCCGATATAAAATCAGAGATTACTCAAGTGGGGAACAGAGTCGAGTCTCTGGAAACGGCAGCACAAGAACTTGTGTCGCACGTTACGGGAGTGGAGGAATACCTCAACCTCCGCACTACAGAGCTAAACAGAGCGATGCTAATGTTGGAAGACCAAGAAAACAGAAGCAGAAGACGGAACATCCGTCTCAAGGGCCTTCCTGAATCCTGGGCCGCCGAAGCTCTGAATAAAGTGGCCATGGAAATTTTAAAACATGACAGGAGGCTTCCTATTTTGCATTAACTCTCTTTACTAACTCCACAGCAGTAAAGAAAAATGTAAAGAGTAACAAGTAGATCACTGTGCCACATAGTATATAAGGGTCATGCTGCCTGTGCACTTCCTCTTTCTTTACTGCTCCATCACAGACAGGTCAGACTTTTTGCTCCCCTGGAACTATATTACTTCTTGTACATTTATTCTTACTATATTGTATTATTATCATTTACCTCGGGTTCCTCAGGTCCCCCTCTAGCCTGGAGTGCCTCCTGGCTTCCTCCTTTTAGCGCCATTTCGCGGCCGTTTTTCCCGCCATTTTCGCGGCCGTTTTCCCGCCATTTTCGCGGCCGTTTTTCGTGCCAGCCCAGTTCCAAATCACGGCTGGCCTCAAAAAATTTAGTCTCCGGCTTACGGCCATCTTAATTTTACCTCATACCATCTCACTGGGGATTCAGTGTGACTGTACTAATTAGCTGTTACTCCCTCATTACTGGTTTTCACCCCTGGGCCTATCTCAGACTACTATTCAGTTCTCTCTGTGCCTCATGTGGCTGGGTCAGTCAGGTCAGTGCTGCTGCCTGTTTATTATTGTGACCTGCATTTAAGGGTTTCAACCCTGTGCAAACCGGGGTGATCCCCCACTATTAATACGCTGCTTATTGGGAGACTAGCTGTTGCAGTTCTCTCTAACTGGGTGAGCCCCAGTTTTTAAGGTCACTTACGCCTGTTCTCAAGACCTGGGTGCCCGTTTATTACTGTACCTTTCAGTGACATACCAGCCGACCCTTATTATGGAGAATTCCCAGAATGTCCCTGTAGACTTCCAGGCTATGATTAACGCAGCTGTCGCTGCCTCTGTGGAGAAGGCACTCTCCAAGGCCCGAGCTTCGGCTCCTGACGTACCTAAAACTCGCAGGCGTCCACGGCACGAGTCGGAAGCCGACCTGTCCGACTATCAGACAGGGGATGAATCCCGCCCTACGAAACGCCATGACAAAGGCGAGGACTATACACCCAAACCACCCAAGGGTAAGACACCTGCCAAGCGTAAACCTGCCAAACTTCACACTCCGGCCCCGCGTCAGGAGTACTCTTCAGAAGAAGAACAGGACCCTACCCACTCCATGTCAGTGCTAGATGAGTGGCAAGCTGACGCTTCAGAGTCGGATTACGACGCATGGGGCTCGGACGAGAAGTCTGTTTCTGCTTTCATGCAGGAGACCCTCCTGGGTGCGGTCCAGGCAAGAGGTATCGAAGACACTGCTGACGCAGAACCTCCTCTTGACTCAGACACCATTATGGACCCCTCAGGTCAGGCGATGTTCGATCCTCGCAACATACGACACCCCAGATCGGGTGAATGGTCGCCTCCAGAACACCTTTCCAGGTTCATGCACCTGTGGCTCTGCAAACCTCTGGAGAAAGAGGTCCGCAACCGACTCAGGTCTGAATGCCCACGCCCTTCCCTGCCGGATAAGGTCGCTCAGACCCCAGAATTTGACAAAGTTATGACAACCTTTATGATGCGCAGTGGCAGAGACCCTCGACGGGGCTTAGAGAAAGGCCTATGGGGCGCCCAAGATAACCTACTGGATTCCGTAGGCCCCCTGGCTCGCATTATGTATCTGGCGGATGATGCCTACGCCAAAGCCGATTCCTTCTCCACCGAGGACTTCAGGGAATGGGCACATGACATTCGTGAGTGGGCACAACGTTGTTTTTGTTTCATCGGAAACGCCAATGTTACGCTCTCTTCGGAGAGACGAAAAGCAGCGTTATTCCGTATTAACGGTAAATTGGCAGACCTTGGCACAAAAGAGATTGGGCCCCAGGCGCAAGGAAAACTTTTCGGTGAACCATTCCTCAAGGAATTAAACAAACATGTCAACGTGTTCACCTCCCTTAATAAGGCGCAATCCTCAATGCGCAGTGTCTTCAGGAGCAACCCTACCAGAGGGGTTTTTGGAAGGGCTGGCCGGCAACGGGGCCGTGCCGCCAGCCGATTTTGGCCTTCAGGCCCCCGTACTCAACCAACACCATTTTATCCGACAAGGGACTATCAACAACGACCCTTTTCCAGAGGCTCGGATAGAGGCCGTGGAATCCGCGGACGCGGACGTTCCCGCTTTACTGCAGGTAAGGACCCATATTCCTCCGTTGTTACCATGTACCCGCATTGCGGGCCGTATTTCCCTTTCTTTCCACAATTGGGCATCCCTTTGCTCAGACGCATGGATTCTACAAACAGTGCAGGGATATATCATAGACCTAGTGGGAACCCCCTTTCAGGTTCAGCACCCTCACCCCATCCACATGTCGTCTTTCGACCACAACCTCGTCAACGCGGAGCTACGCGAGCTTCGGGACAAAGGGGCTATTCATCCAGTCCACGAACAGGGAGGTTACTTCAGCAACATCTTCCTCGTGCGGAAGAAGTCGGGAGAATACCGCCCAGTTATCAATCTTCGCGCCCTCAACGCGTACGTGGTCTACCGCCACTTCAAGATGGAGGGCATCCACCTCCTGCGGGACCTTCTTCGGAGCAACGACTGGTTCGCCAGGCTCGATCTAAAAGATGCATACCTGTCAGTCCCGGTGCACCCGGACTGTCGAGCACTCCTACGTTTCCTCTGGCATGGTCGCCCTTGGCAATTCACTTGCCTCCCTTTCGGGCTCAGCTCAGCCCCATGGTGTTTCACCAAACTCCTAAAACCGGTGGTGGCCCACCTGAGGTCCAGCGGCATTCGATGCATCATCTACTTGGACGACCTCCTCCTGTTCTGCTCCGACAAACGCAGACTACGCCAACACACTCACCTGGCAGTATCCCTACTGGAATCTCTGGGCTTCGTGGTGAACCAACAGAAATCGGAGCTGACCCCTACCCAGATGATACAATTCCTCGGCTTCGAGATCGACTCGACGACGTGCACTCTGAGGCTACCAACCTCAAAGATCGCAACCATTCGCAAGGAGATTCGCAGAGTTCTCCGACTCGATTCCATCCCTCTACGCAACCTGGCCAGGATTGTAGGTCTCCTCTCAGCTTCCATTCAAGCCATATTTCCGGGTCCTCTCCACTACAGGGCCATGCAACGACTCAAGGCAAAATACCTTCGCCACAGACCTACCTACGATCAACCCGTCCCGGTGACGACAGAAGTTCGCGAAGAGCTGTCATGGTGGCTGGACAGCATGCAAGCCTGGAACGGCAAGGCCATTTTCGGAGACACTCCAGATTTCGTTTTAGAGTCAGACGCCAGCTTGTGGGGATGGGGTGCCACCAATGGAACCATCTCCACGGGAGGAGCATGGATGACGCAGGAGCTCTCCATGCACATCAATTGCCTCGAACTCCTAGCAGGATCCTTTGCGATTCGCAGCCTGGCTCGGGAGAGCTCCAATTGTTGCATCCTCCTTCGCATGGACAACATCTCTGCAGTCCAGTACATCAACCGCCTAGGAGGCGCTCGCTCACGCCTACTGTCGGATATCACGAGGGACATCTTCGACTACTGCCTCCCTCGCAACATCACGTTACAAGCGGAATACTTGCCGGGAGAAATCAACCTCACAGCCGACTGGTTCTCTCGCCACTGGAGAGACGTCAGCGACTGGAAGCTGAACACGAGAATCTTCAGGGCCCTGGCAGCCCGGAGGGGTCCCTTTCACCTGGATCTGTTCACCTCTCGCAACAATCACCAGACCCCGGAGTTCTTCAGCTGGCTCCCGGACCCGGAGAGCAAGGCGACAGACGCATTTCTCCAACAATGGCCGGCGACAGGAGCCTACGCTTTTCCCCCATTCTCCATGATTGCGAGAACACTACACCAGATGCGGACGCAGCAAATCAAACTGGTTCTCATAACGCCCTTGTGGCAGAGTCAACCATGGTTCCCGGACCTCCTGGCCTCCTCCTACATGGATCCTCTCCTCCTTCCATCCTTCCAGGACCTGCTCACGGATCCCAAAGGATGTCTCCACCCGCTCATCCTGGAAGATCGACTACCCCTGGTGGCTTGGTCTCTTTCCGGGGTTCTTGGCGAGTCAGCGGACTATCGCAGACTGCTAGGGACCTCCTATGGGACTCATGGGCCCCGGGAACTAGACGCTGCTACCTTTCAGCTTGGGCCTCCTGGTCTACTTGGTGCATGGAACGGGACTCCGATCCATTTACGGCACCTGTTCCCATGATTCTCAATTTTCTTTCCTCCTTGTTTTCTTCTGGCCGCTCTTATCGCTCTATCAACGTCGTTCGCTCCGCGATTTCGGCAGCCCATACTCCCGTCGGGGACCTCCCGGTCGGCAAAGATCCTCTGGTCTGTCGCCTACTCCGCGGCATGCGGCTCCGCCGCCCCCCAGCCCCCAAATACCATCACCTATGGGACGTGGGACTGGTTCTCCGTTTTTTCAGGGATTGGCCTCCGAATGACCGCCTCTCCCTTCGCCAACTATCCGCTAAGTGCGCTTTTCTCCTTTGTCTTGTGTCTTTCCGACGGGTGTCGGACGTTCGGGCCTTCGATGTCGATGCCTTTGAGGTGACCCCTGAAGGGGTCACATTCCATATCTCTCGTCGCACTAAATCAGGTTCGACGTCGGTCTCTTATCCCTTTTTTCCAGACGACCCGCAGCTCTGTGTTGTTTCCACCCTTCGCAGTTATGTTTCTGTTACCTCCTCACTCCGTTCCTCTACGTCGGGTCAACTCCTAGTTTCCTACGTGCGCCCTTACGCCCCAGTCTCTGTCACCACGCTGGCCCGTTGGATCCGCTGGATCCTTTCCCTCACAGGTATAGACCCCGCTTTCGGCGCCCACTCCGTTCGCGGAGTGGCGGCTTCATCAGCCCTAATGGCAGGGGCGTCCCTTTCGGATATTCTCGGACTGGTCTAGGGAATCTACTTTCCGTACCTTTTATTTTCGCGCTCCCCCTTCTGCTGGGACATCTCTTCTTCAGCGTTAAAATTGCAAAATAGGAAGCCTCCTGTCATGTTTTAAAATTGAAGATTATGCTAGCTTTAGTGTACTAATAATCTTAATTTTAATAAAGACAGGAGGCGAGTATTTTCCCTCCCTTCTATTCCCTACCCTGACTCTTTGGGGGAGTGAATCTCAAGGTGTCGGATATGGGGCTTGATTTTAATAATTTCTCTGTTTTGGGACATATTTGGAATTTCTCACCCTAAGTATTGCCACCTTGACGGACAGTTCTTAGTTGTATTACATACTTACACCTACCATACATTTAGCCACTAGATAATTTGCACCCTATTTGTAATGATTTAACTTTACACTATTCCGTTAAAGCCCATAAGCGTGAATAGTTAAGATTCTATACCTAACCTATTTTATACTCTCCTTTCAGCGTAACCCTCTTCAGGTCCTCCACTGGTCGCTGGTTTGTTAATCTTACGACCCGATAGGATGAGATGAGAACTTTGTTCGGTCTTACCTCCAACCTCGTTTACCAGAAGTCTCCTCCAGTTCTACTCGCCAGAAACCGCTGTTACAGTTTTCGTTGAATTTCTGGATGTTCGAGCTCAACCTGGACTTTGATGTCGCTTTTAGAAAGAGGAAGTGCACAGGCAGCATGACCCTTATATACTATGTGGCGCAGTGATCTACTTGTTACTCTTTACATTTTTCTTTACTGCTGTGGAGTTAGTAAAGAGAGTTAATGCAAAATACTCGCCTCCTGTCTTTATTAAAATTAAGATTATTAGTACACTAAAGCTAGCATAATCTTCAATTTTCGCCGACTTGTTGGGCCAGGAATCGGCTACCTCGATTATAATAGAGCGGATACATAGGGCCCTAAGACCAACTCCGAGGCCGGAAGAGAGACCCAGAGACGTGGTATGCGGCCTACTGTCATTTGTAGACACTGCCCGTATATTGGCAGCAGCCAGAGAAAAAAGGCAAATATCGTATGATGGGGTAGACATTGCCCTCTACCAGGACATTGCGCCCTCCACATTCGCGAAACGGCGCACCATGAAACCCCATGCTGGATGCGCTGAGAGCCCAGAAGATACAATGTACCTCTTCGGTATCGCGATTATAAAGAATGGCAAACGCATTGCGATTCATACCCCGGACGACCTGGAGAGAGCCTGGGAAACCATAGGTATCCAAGGGCGTTTCCATAGCTATCCATCAGTCCATTCCTTTCTCGCTCTCTCAACAGCTTACAGATGAGGAAGGGAGACTCCTGATATTAAAAGGGGAGATCACATCAAGGAAATACACTCTAGCTAACTTTTATGCTCCAAATACAGCCACTGTACAATGTCTTCTTAAGGCACTAGACACTCTAAAGCAGTTTGCAGAAGGACAGGTGATCCTGGGGGCAGACCTTAACCTGGTGCTAAACCCAGACCTTGATTCCTCCACGTCTAGGTCTCACATAGCGCAGAAACATATCAGTAGATTAAACAGAAAGTTTCAGGACCTCAAGCTGATAGATGTTTGGAGAAATAGCAATCCGACAGCTAGAGACTACTCCTTCTTTTCTAACCCACATGGCTCATATCAGAGACTTGATCACATCTTGACATCCTCTTCTTTTTTGCCTGTTTCTAGCGAAGCCGAGATTGGGAATATCACCATTTCTGATCACGCACCATGTCATCTGACCCTCGCCCTGGCCTCCCTACCAAGGAGGGAATGGAATTGGAGACTCAACGAATCTCTGTTGAACAACAAACTACATCGGGATCAGGTCAGATCTCACTTAGAGTTGTATTTCGGTATCAACTCCTCTGCACACAGCACTTCACCTATGTAGTGGGAAGCACACAAAGCATACGTGAGGGGATGCCTTATCTCGATTGGTACTAAGGTAAAAAAGGAACACCAGAAAAAGGTGGATTCCATACTAACCCAGATAATGTCTTTAGAGAAAATAGACAAACTATCCACATGTAAACAGAAGCAGGAGGAATTAACAGATCTTAGACTCCAACTCAAAAACCTCTTAGCCCAGAAAGTGAAAAAGCAAATGCTAAACTTTCAACACAAAGTGTACGCGCATGGGGACAAGGGGGGCAAGCTGATGACCTCTCTTCTAAAAATGACCAAAAATGTAACTTATATCCCCAAAATAAAACACCCCAATGGAGAGGTTGCCCAAGACACGCCAGAGATAGCAAGAGCCTTTCAACAATTTTATGAGGGTTTATATAACCTAAACAAATCAATGTCTCCAAACCAATCTGAAATCAGACAGTCACATATTAGAGAATTCCTAAGCTCCCTCAAACTTCCAACAGTCCAACAAGCTCACATAGACGTTCTAACCACTACAATTACTCTGGAGGAGGTATCCGCTATTATACACAGTTTCCCCCCTGGCAAGAGCCCAGGACCGGACGGTCTGCCCTTACTCTACTATAGAAGCTTTCAGGACATCTTAACCCCCCGACTTACTGATGTTTGTAATGCACTTCTACAAGGAGGGTCATTGCCTAGACAGACACAGGAATCGTATGTAACACTTATCCCTAAAGAAGGCAAGGATCCCCAGAACTGTGGAAGTTATAGGCCAATCTCCCTCCTGAACTTAGATTTGAAAATCTGGGCCAAAATACTTGCCACCAGACTAAACAAACTACTGCCTTATTTGATAGGTTCAGAGCAATCGGGGTTCATTCAAGGCAGAGAGGGGAAAGATAACACACACCGGATCTTCCACGCAATCCAGGCAGCCAGGGCTAAGGGATTCCCGTTGACCCTGTTGAGCATCAATGCCGAAAAGGCGTTTGACAGGGTCAACTGGGACTTCATGAAACTAACTTTGGAAAGATTTGCCATACCAGATCCCTTCATACACTCAATCTTTACACTTTACAGACAACCGCATGCTAGACTGAAAGTCAATGGAACATTATCCCCAGTATTTGAGATATCTAATGGAACAAGACAAGGGTGTCCACTGTCCCCCTCCCTATTCATACTAGTAGTTGAGACACCTATTCAGTTGGTTAGACAGACCCAATAAATTGAGGGAGTAAAACATGACAGAGGAGAGCTCAAATGCACTGCCTTTGCCGATGATCTTCTATTCCTGGTGACCAATCCGGATAGAGGACTAGACCAACTAGTCAAAAAGATTGAGCTATTTAGCCAGATATCAGACTTCAAGGTCAATCATTCTAAATCCGAAATATTGAACATCTCACTCTCAGATTCCAGAGCAACCCCCCTACAGAATCGCCTTCCCTTTCACTGGACTAAGGGCCCGATAAAATATTTAGGAATAAAGATCCCAAGAAACTTAGACGATCTATTTAAATGCAATTACGCTCCCCTTAAAAAGGATATGACACAACTCCTACTGAAGTACAACCTGCCTTATCTGTCTTGGATGGCCAGGAAAAATGTGATTAAGGCTTACATTTCCCCAAGATCCTTTACGTCATGCAACTGGTCCCGATATACCTACCAAAAACCATTCTTCCAGGAGATCAGGAAACTCTTTCTGAAGTTTCTATGGAATGGGAAGAAACCCAGGCTCGCACATGATCTCTTGGTTAGGAATAGAACTGGCGGTGGTCTGGGATTTCCAGATGTCTTGAGATACTATCAAGCGATACAGCTAAATAGATGGCTGGAGTCGGTAGACCCTCAGAGACAACCAGACGTAGCAGATCTCATGCGACATAGTGTAGGGCCTACACTTCAACAGCTTCTCTGGTTACCTGACATCAGTCAAACTAAGAATAAGGATAGTGACCCCCTACTGAAAGGGATAAGAGAGACGTGGAAAGAACTGAGCAAAAAACTAGCCCCGGAACCATCCCCTCTATTGCCTGCAAGCCTCATTCCGGACCTTCTAGGAAAAAATGGGGATATTCACCAGGAAGTGTGGTCACCATTAGTGCAAGTAAGACTGGGAGAGTTAAACCCAGACACAGAAACATCCATAGTGAACAGACTACCAGAACGAATAAAAAATTCCCCTAGCTTCTTTCTCACAAGGGCTTATATAGGTGCTGTGTGCAGAGGATTGAGAGAGAGGTCCAACCCAGCGAGACAATTGACAGAGTTTGAAAAAACTCTTCTGTCCCCACTCCGCAAACAGAGGAAAATTTTGGCCTTATACGCCTTGGTGGGAGCTGAGAGTGAGGCCAGAAAACCTTTATATGTTAGAGATTGGGAGAAGGAGCTTGGTATTATTTTCTCAGACCAGGAACTCAAAAAGCTATTGGCTTCTCGCATGGACCATCACCTTGTATAAGATTACAGGAAAATCATTTCAAGCTTCTCTCCAGGTGGTACAGAACTCCAGAGTTCTTGCACAAATGTGGCTTGTCCCCTGACTGACTTTGCTGGAGATGTGGCAATGGAGAGGGATCTCTATCCCATATTTGGTGGTCATGCTCTCTAATCACCCCATTCTGGGAAAACGTCAATAAAACAATTAATAAAGTCTTGGCCACTGACCTAAAGATCACACCCGAAATGGTGTTCTTTTCACTCCCATCCGGCCTCTACAGACCATCCAAACACAATTTGGTGACTCATCTTATAGCGGCGGCCAAATCTATCATTCCTCTACACTGGAGAGACACACAGGCCCCCTCAATAAAGGAGTGGATAGCCAAGGCAAATCAAATATGTAATTTTGAAGAAATGTCAAGTTGGATCAACAGAAACCACGAAAAATATCTGAAAACTTGGCACCCTTGGAGGTCTTGGGACGACGGGCAGTAATGTGTAACAAATTGGCAACTCCACAATGCAACCTGGCATAGGTAGATTGGCGCAAACTGATTGACACCCTATTCTCAAGCTTAGTCTTCCAACCCATATACAGACTTACCGAGCATCGAGGCAGCTCAACCTGGCTTCCCTTTCTCCTCCCCCCCTTCCCCCTTCTTTCTTCTCCCCTCTCTCCCTCCCCACTTTTTTTTTTCTCTCTCTTTCTTCTTCTCTCTCTCTTTGTTATGTATAAATTGTATATGATCCAGATAGCCATTGTCTCCCTTGTAGTGCTATGCTACCATTTGAATAACGTCTCATACCCTCAGAAGCCACACAGGAGATTGTGAGCTTTGCTATGTTATGAGTTACTGATTATGGATCGGAGATATTGCGTCATTTAGCTGTTAAATGTTGTGTCTATGACCTGTGACATCATCACTGTATACCACTAATTTATGGTCAAAAGACCATTGTTTGTACATATTTGATTGAAATACTCTGAAAATAAAGAACTTATAAAAAAAAAAAAAAAAAAAAAAGAAAGTGATTATGTGGCTGGAGGTACATTAGGCGGACACTGTATAACAATTTTACTGTTGGCCAGTTAGATTACAGGCCACAACAATTATGCATTCAACGTACAGAAAAGATCAAATCATTATGTTTCTGGAGGTATATTAGACGGTCAGTGGATAACAATTTTACTGCAGGCCAGTGGAGTACAGGCCCCCAAAAATATGCATTCACCGTACAGAAAAGATCAAGTGATTATGTGGTTTGAGATGTATTAGATGGTGATTGGATAACGATTTTACTGTAGTCCAGTACAAATACATGTCAAATACATACGTTTAAAATAACTAAAAATATAAAATTGGATTAAAAACATGGTTAACAAAATCCCCACTCTTGAATAAACCCCAAATGATAATAGGTGGAATTCGATAACACGTGGTCATCACAGGTGTTGAATTCCTTCCAGGCCCCAACAATTAGGCATTCACCGTACAAAAAAGATCAAGTGATTATGTGGCCGGAGTTACATTAGGCGGTAACCGTATAACATTTTTACTATTGGCCAGTTAGATTATAGGCCCCAAATATTATGCATTCACTTTACAGAATAGATCAAGTGATTATGTGGCTGGAGGTATATTAGACAGTCTTTGGATATCAATTTTACTAAAGGCCAGTGGAGTATAGGCCCCAAACATTAGGCATTCTCCGAACAGAAAAGATCAAGTGATTATGTGACTGAAGGTACAGTTGCAAGAAAAAGTATGTGAACCCTTTGGAATGATATGGATTTCTGCACAAATTGGTCATAAAACGTGATCTGATCTTCATCTAAGTCACAACAATAGACAATCACAGTCTGCTTAAACTAATAACATACAAGTAATTAAATGTTACCATGTTTTTATTGAACACACCATGTAAACATTCACAGTGCAGGTGGAAAAAGTATGTGAACCCCTAGACTAATGACATCTCCAAGAGCTAATTGGAGTGAGGTGTCAGCCAACTGGAGTCCAATCAATGAGATGAGATTGGAGGTGTTGGTTACAGCTGCCCTGCCCTATAAAAAACACACACCAGTTCTGGGTTTGCTTTTCACAAGAAGCATTGCCTTATGTGAATGATGACTCACACAAAAGAGCTCTCAGAAGACCTACGATTAAGAATTGTTGACTTGCATAAAGCTGGAAAGCGTTATAAAAGTATCTCCAAAAGCCTTGCTGTTCATCAGTCCATGGTAAGACAAATTGTCAATAAATGGAGAAAGTTCAGCACTGCTGCTACTCTCCCTGGGAGTGGCCATCCTGTAAAGATGACTGCAAGAGCACAGAGCAGACTGCTCAATGAGGTGAAGAAGAATCCCAGAGTGTCAGCTAAAGACTTACAAAAGTCTGTGGCATATGCTAATATCTCTGTTAGCGAATCTACGATACGTAAAACACTTAACAAGAATGGATTTCATGGGAGGAGACCACAGAGGAAGCCACTGCTGTCCAAAAAAAATTACTGCACATTTACAGTTTGCACAAGAGCACCTGGATGTTCCACAGCAGTACTGGCAAAATATTCTGTGGACAGATGAAACCAAATTTGAGTTGTTTAGAAGAAACACACAACACTACGTGTGGGGAAAAAGAGGCACAGCACACCAACATCAAAACCTCATCCCAACTGTGAAGTATGGTGGTGGGGGCATCATGGTTTGGGGCTGCCGTGCTGCGTCAGGGCCTGGACGGATTGCTATCATCGAAGGAAAAATGAATTCCTACGTTTATAAAGACATTTTGCAGGAGAACTTAAGGCCATCTGTCCACCAGCTGAAGCTCAACAGAAGATGGGTGTTGCAAGAGGACAACAACCCAAAGCAGAGAAGTAAATCAACAACAGAATGGCTTAAACAGAAGAAAATACTCCTTCTGGAGAGGCCCAGTCAGAGTCCTGACTTCAACCCGATTGAGATGCTGAGGCATGAACTCAAGAAAGCGATTCACACCAGACATCCCAAGAATATTGCTGAACTGAAACAGTTCTGTAAAGAGGAATGGTCAAGAATTACTCCTGACCGTTGTGCATGTCTGATCTGCAACTACAGGAAACGTTTGGTTGAAGTTATTGCTGCCAAAGGAGGTTCAACCAGTTATTAAATCCAAGGGTTCACATACTTTTTCCACCTGCACTGTAAATGTTTGCATGGTGTGTTCAATAAAAACATGGTAACATTTAATTCTTTGTGTGTTATTAGTTTAAGCAGACTGTGATTGTCTATTGTTGTGACTTAGATGAAGATCAGATCACATTTTATGACCAATTTGTGCAGAAATCCATATCATTCCAAAGGGTTCACATACTTTTTCTTGCAACTGTATATTAGACTGTCATTGGATGACAATTTTACTGTTGGCCAGTTAGATTACAGACCCCAAAAATTTGCATTCACCGTACAGAAAAGATCATGTGATTATGTGGCTGGAGGTATATTAGATGGTCATTGGATATCAATTTTACTGCAGGCCAGTGGAGTACAGGCCCCAAAAATTATGCATTCGCTGCACAGAAAACATCAATTGATTATGTGGCTGGAGGTAAATTACACGTCATTGGATATCAATATTACTGCAGGCCAGTGTAGTATAGGCTCCAAATATTAGGCATTCACCGGACACAAAAGATCAAGTGATTATGCACCTGGAGGTATATAAGATGGTCATTGGACAATTTTACTGCAGGCCAGTGGAGTACAGGTCCTAAACATTAGGCATTCACAGTACAGAAAAAAACAACTGATTATGTGGCTGGAGGTACATACAGTATATTAGACAGTCAGTGGATAACAATTTTACTGCAGGCCAGTGGAGTACAGGCCCCAAAAAATATGCATTCACCGTACAGAATAGATCAAGTGATTATGTGGTTTGTGGTATATTAGATGGTCATTGGCAAACGATTTTACTGTAGTCCAGTACAAATACATGTCAAACACATATTTTTAAAAGAACTAAAAATATAAAATTGGATTAAAAACATGGCTAACAAAATCCCCCCTCTTAAATAAACCCCAAATGATAATAGGTTAAATTCAATAACACGTGGTCATCACAGGTGTTGAATTCCTTCCAGGCCTCAACAATTAAGCATTCACCATAGAGAGAAAAGATCAAGTGATTATGTGGCCTGAGGTACATTAGGAGGTAACCGTATAACAATTTTACTATTGGCCAGTTAGATTATAGGCCCCAAATATTATGCATTCACTTTACAGAATAGATCAAGTGATTATGTGGCTAGAGGTATTTTAGACAGTCTTTGGATATCAATTTTACTACAGGCCAGTGGAGTATAGGCCCCAAACATTAGGCATTCTCCGAACAGAAAAGATCAAGTGATTATGTAGCTGAAGGTATATTAGACGGTCATTGGATGACAATTTTACTGCAGGCTAGGGGAGTACAGGCCCCAAACATTAGGCATTCATCATTCAGAAAAAAACAAGTGATTATGTGGCTGGAAGTACATTAGACGGTAACCGTATAACTATTTTACAGTTGGCCAGTTAGGATACAGGCCCCGAAAATTTGCATTCACCGTACAGAAAAGATCAAGTGATTATGTTTCTGGAGGTATATTAGATGGTCATTGGATATCAATTTTACTGCAGGCCAGTGGAGTAGAGGCCCCAAAAATTATGCATTCACTGTGCAGAAAACATTAATTGATTATGTGGCTGGAGGTATATTACACGTCATTGGATATCAATATTACTGCAGGCCAGTGTAGTATAGGCTCCAAATATTAGGCATTCACCGGACACAAAAGATCAAGTGATTATGTGCCTGGAGGTATATTAGATGGTCATTGGATGACAATTTTACTGCAGGCCAGTGGAGTATAGGTCCTAAACATTAGGCATTCACCGTAAAGAAAAGAACAACTGATTATGTGGCTGGAGGTACATTAGGCGGTCACCGTATAACAATTTTACTGTTGGCCAGTTAGATTTCAGGCCCCAAAAATTATGCATTCACCGTACAGAAAAGATCAAGTGATTATGTGGCTGGAGGTATATTAGACGGTCATTGGATATCAATTTTACTGCAGGCCAGTGGAGTATAGGCCCAAAACATTAGGCATTCATCGGACACAAAAGATCAAGGGATTATGTGGCTGGAGGTATATTAGAACGGTCAGTGGATAACAATTTTACTGCAGGTCAGTGGAGTACAGGCCCCAAAAAATATGCATTCACAGTACAGAAAAGATCAAGTGATTATGTGGTTTGAGGTGTATTAGATGGTCATTGGATAACGATTTTACTGTAGTCCAGTACAAATGCATGTCAAGCACATATGTTTAAAAGAACTAAAATTATAAAATTGGATTAAAAACATGGTTAACGAAATACCCCCTCTTGAATAAACCCCAAATGATAATTGCTGAAATTCAATAACACGTGGTCATCACAGGTGTTGAATTCCTTCCAGGCCCCAAACATTCGGCATTCTCCGAACAGAAAAGATAAAGTGATTATGTGGCTGGAGGTATATTAGATGGTCATTGGATAACAATTTTACTGCAGGACAGTGGAGGACAGGCCACAAACATTAGGCATTCACCATACAGAAAAGAATAAGTGATTATGTGGCGGGAGGTACATTAGGCAGTAACCGTATAACAATTTTACTATTGGCCAATTAGATTATAGGCCCCAAATATTATGCATTAAAGGGAACCTGTCACCGGGATTTTGTGTATAGAGTTGAGGACATGGGTTGCTAGGTGGCCGCTAGCACATCCGCAATACCCAGTCCCCATAGCTCTGTGTGCTTTTATTGTGTAGATAAAAAACATTTGATACATATGCAAATTAACATAAATGAGTCATATCTTACTTGTGTGACCAGAGAAGAGTCATATTTTCAAGCTTTGACTAATCTCAGGTTAATTTGCATATGTATCAAATCGGTTTTTATACACAATAAAAGCACACAGAGCTATGGGGACTGGGTATTGCAGATGTGCTAGCGCAGATCTAGCATCCCATGTCCTCAACTCTATACACAAAATTCCGGTGACAGGTTCACTTTAACTTTACAGAATAGATCAAGTGATTATGTGGCTGGAGGTATATTAGACAGTCTTTGGATATCAAATTTACTACAGGCCAGTGGAGTATAGGCCCCAAACATTAGGCATTTGCAGTACAGAAAAGATCAAGTTATTATGTGGCTGGAGGTATATTAGACGGTCAGTGGATAATGATTTTACTGTAGTCCAGTACAAATAAATGTCAAATACATAAGTTTAAAATAACTAAAAATATAAAATTGGATTGAAAACATGGCTAATGAAATCCCCCCTCTTGAATAAACCCCAAATGATAATAGGTGAAATTCGATAAAACGTGGTCGTCACAGGTGTTGAATTCCTACGATGCCCCAACAATTAGGCATTCACCGTACAGAAAATATCAAGTGATTATGTGGCTGGAGGTATATTAGACGTTCACTGGATAACAATTTTACTCCAGGCCAGTGGAGTATAGGCCCCAAACATTATTCATTCACCAGACAGAAAAGGCCTTTTATGCCGCTGTATTTACATAAGAGAGGGACCATTCTTTGTTCTGAATGGTGAAGGATATGTGTCGGCTGGCTTGAGGAAATTCATTTAAACATGGTCATCACAGGTGTTGAATTCCTCCGAGATCCATGCCTCATTAAGTTTTAGAAATGTGAGGTAGTCCACACTGTCATGAGCTAGGCGAGTGCGCTTATCGTTCATGATCCCCCCTGCTGCGCGGAACGTTTTTTCGGACAGGACACTCGACGAGGGACAAGCCAAGAGTTCCATGGCAAATTGTGCAAGCTCTGGCCACAGGTCAAGCTTGCACACCCAGTAGTCCAGGGGTTCCTTGCTTCTCAGAGCGTCCACATCGGCTGTTAACCCGATGTAGTCGGACACCTGACGGTCTAGGCGTTCTGTGAGGCTGGATCTGGAGGGCAGCTGTCGAGGGGTTGGCTGGAAGAATGACCTCATATCCGAAGTGACACACATCTTCAACCGCCCTCTTCCTGCAGGGGCGATAGGATTGGTACCCGCACCTGTTTCGCTGTGGGTGGAAATTCCTCTGCCAGATCCCGCAACAGCAGAATGCATGATCTCTCTCAGCAAGACCTGGAAACTCTGCATTCTGACATCCCTCTGTGATGCTGGTAACATGTCCGCCATTTTGTGTTTGTACTGGGGTTATAAGTACGTTGCCACTCAGTACTGGTCCTTGGTCTTTATGCTTTTTATACGATGGTCCCTCTTCAAACACTGGAGCATGAAGGCCCCCATTTGCACTAAATTTAAAGCAGTGTAGCGCCCTGGCTCCTGCTTATTGCCCAGGAGAATGTTGTCCTCGGTCTCTTCCCAATGGACAACACCAGGGATCCCAGAAAAGTTTTGTTGTAGCAGTTTTAAGCCTGCTCTTGCTCGTCTTCCTCCTCCTCCCCCAGACACCATCCTCCTCTGACTCCTTTTTCAGCCTCCTGCTGACTTGTCTCAGAAGTAGTTATCCACCCTGGGAATTCATTCAGCATTGCGACTTCCTCATATTCCTGCTCCTGCTCCTCGACGGCTTGATTAATGACATAATGCAATGCACGCTCCAGAAAGAAGGCGTAATTTATGATGTTACTGATGGTGTCCTGGCTGTGACTAACCAGTTTGGTGATCTCATCAAATGGCCGCAGAAGTCTGCATGAGTCGTGTATCAGCAGCCACTGGCGCGGTGAAAAAAAAACAAGCTACCCAGAATCTGTCCTGCCGCAGAGTTTGTACAGGTAGTCGTTAATGGCACGTTTCTGCTGGAGAAGCCTATCAAGCATATACAAGGTGGAGTTCCAGCGCGTTAGGCAATCGCAAATCAGACGTCTGATGGGCAAGTAGTGTCATCGCTGAACATCAGCAAGGCGATCCATGGTCGTGTAAGATCTTCTAAAATGGGCAGAGATTTTCCTGGCCTGCCGCAAGATCTACTGGACCGCAGGCTATTTGGCAACAAATCGCTGCACGACTAAGTTCAGGACGTGTGCCATGCACGGCATGTGTGTCATTTTTGCCCTGTTTCAGCACGCTTAGCAAATTGGCACCGTTGTCGCATACCACTTCACCAACTGTAAAATTGAGCAGGGTTAGCCTCTGATTGGCCTGTGACTGCAGAGCTGAAAGGAGTGCAGGACCGGTGTGGCTCTTGGCTTCCAGGCACCACAGCCACAGCACAGCATGTCAACGTCTTAACCTGGCACGTCAAATAGGTTCTGGGGAGCTGGGGGGTGCAGCGGAAGAGGCAGTAGCAGTGGAAAAGGAGGAGTCAGCCAATGAGTAGACGGAGGATGGAGTAAGAGGAGGAGAAAAAGAGGCAGGCCTGCATGCAATCCGTGGCGGTAACACCAAATCAACACGGGTGCCACGGGTTGCATGGTTGACACACGTCAGACGGTTCACCCAGTGGGCAGTAAAAGTCATGTACCTTCACTGCCCGTGTTTGCTAGACCATGTGTGTCTGTGGTCATATGTATCTTGGCACCGACACTGTGTGCCAGAGATACATTAACTTGCGCTGATTGTGGCCATAGAGCTCTGGGATGCCCTTCTGGGAGAAATATTTCCTCCCGGGGACCTTTCATTGCGGTGTACCAATGGCAACAAATTTTCTAAAGGCCTCTGAGTCCCCCAGTCCATATGGTAGTAGTTGGTGGGCTAGCAGTTCCGACAAGCCAGCGGACAGCCATTGGGCAAGAGGGTTATCCGGTGTCATCAACTTTTTACGTTCGAACATTTGGGCCACGGAAGCACACCTTTTTCCAGATGAACGCAACGACGGCACGGTGGAAGGTGGAGTGGAGGACAAATGAAAGGAGAGAGAAGAAAAAGAATAGGCAGGGTGTGGAGGCTTTGAGGGTTCTGATGGTGTTGCTCCCAGGGAGGCCAGATGCCTTCTTTTTTTTTTAAACAAATATCTGTTTATTGATTTTCACAATAATAGAATAAGCATCTTATGACATATTACAGGTATAGCAGAAAGCAAGTTTTACAAGAATTGCAGATACAGAGAAAATATACAGATATAGCTACAGACCCCCAAGTTACATCCATTTGGGGTTCGTAAAGTAAAAAGTTAAGATCATATTACATTCATATGACCCTACCATGGAGCGTAGCTAAGTTGTCAAGGTATACAGACAAAATGTTTAGCCCAGCTGGCTTTAGTGGGGAACGTTAATCTACATACAACATATCGAACGAACTGAGGCTTAGAACATCCTCCTAACAGCACTCAGATCGCAAATCACATTCAGGTCACTTGTCTCATACAGGTGGGATGAGGATTGTGAGTAAGCAAAGGTTAGCTTCCTTCCTAGATTAGGAGACTCCATTGTCATGGCAAACCACATCAGTGAACGGTTCAACCACAGATATTCCATGTGACTGACGCTACCACATTGATGTCAATCAAAATGGCAATGATATTTGGAAGTGCTAAACATGAGGTCCTTAACATAGTTGTCTTGTTAGTGTGGTGCCAACAGATAAGTGTGAGAGTGTATAAGTGCATGAGTAGGCTAAAATGGGTGAGACAGTATAGCCTAGGAACATATGACGTTATTAGGGATTTCTATATTTCTTCCAAGGGCTCCACAGTTGTAGGAACTTGGAGTGAGACCTATTAGCCCAGCTACTGAGTTCTTCCATGAGGTAAAGTTGGTCTACTTTCACTTTCCACTGGGTAATGGAGGGAGGATCTGGGCTAAGCCATCGCAGCGGGATAAGCGATCTAGCTGCCTGGACAAGCCATGTGGGGAGATCAAACGGTCTAGGGGACCAGCCTTTAGAGGGTAGCCACAGAAGAACTGAGATTGCTGAAAGCTGAAGGGAGGAGTCACATATCCGGTTGATTTCCTTTTCATGGTGAGACCAGTAACTGGTGATTAGCGGGCAAGACCAAAATATGTGACCAAGTGTGCCTTTACCCTGAGAACAACGCCAGCATACATTCGTGTTTGATAAACCCATTTTGTGGAGTTTGCTAGGGTCGTTATACCATCTGACCATCGTTTTGTATGAATGTTCTTGGATTTTTACACACCTAGAGAAACCATGAGACCTTAGATGTATATGGTCGATATCCGCCATGCTAAAGGACACTCCCAGATCATCTTCCCACTGGACAATGTAGGCTGGTTTGTTTATTTTTAGTGAACCTAGTAGATTTTTGTAAATAGTAGAGATTACATGTTTAAGTGATGTACGTCTTAGTATCAACTGTTCAAACCAGGTAGATTCCTTTAAAGTAGCATATTTATCCTGAAGTTTATGGCAAATATCTTTGAAGATTTTTATATCTAAGAAGGTAGCATGTTTCAAACGTTGGGAAAAGAATGCTTTCAATTCTGATGTTGTTTTCGTATGGGTTAGTAACTCCTTGATATTCAAGTCTTTAAATGTTTTCCAGAAATCTGGAGGGTTGGTGACATTAGGATATATCAGGAATGGACTAAGTGAAGAAGGCATGAGTTCAGGGGGATCTGAGAGAAGATGTGAGTGACTAGATAGGGTGTTGAAGACCGAGTAGATCCCTTTGGTCAAACCCTCTATGGGGGGGTTGAGGTTTTCGGACTCCCCATAATCCCGCAAGCTGGCAATTGGTTAGCGTGTTTAATTCTATATCTGAGCTGAAATCCTGAATTGAGGGATGCATAATTGCAACCACCTTTTCAGTTGGACCGCTTTGTAGTATAGCTGAGCGTCAGGCAGACCCATACCCCCGTGTGTACGATTTCTGGTTAGTTTATTGTACGCTATACGCGGTTTTCTACCTTTCCATAGAAAAGATGCAAATAATGACTGGATGGAGACAAAGAAGGAATTTGGCAAATGAATAGGAACCATTTGGAGGAGGTACAGGAGTTGGGGCATAATATAGGTTTGTAAAAGGTTCTTTCTGCCAAGCCATGAGACAAAGGGGAGCGACAGAGAATTCAATTGGTCTTTGACTTTCTTCAGTAGAGGGCCATAATTTATGGAATACGGCATCGTTGGTAAATTTGTAAGATATATCCCCAGGTATTTAATTTCCTCCTGTTGCCATGTGAAGGGGTAGGAGGTACGCAGCTTATGGATTTGAGAAGTTGGGATAGTAATGTTGAGAGCTTCTGATTTGGAGTAATTAATTTTAAAATTTGATAGTATACCAAATTGTTCAAACATGTGATCAGGAGCAGAAGGTCGTCCACAAAGGCGGCGCATTTATGTTCAGTTTGGTTAGTTTTCAGTCCCTTTATCAATGGATCGTCTCTTATTGCTTGTAGTAAAGTTTCCATAGTGATAATGAACAGAGTGGGGGACAAAGGGGAACCCTGGTGAGTGCCGTTGCTTATGTTAAAAGGGGTGCATAAAGTGCCGTTGACCCTCACTCTGGCACTAGGTTGATGGTAGAGAGACATAATCACGGTGATGAAGGGGTGGGGTACACCAAATCTGTGTAGGGTCCTTTGTATATATAACCAATTGACTCGGTCAAACGCCTTCTCGGCATCTGTACTGAGAAGGATGAGAGGGAGTTTTTTGTCTTTTGCTAGCTTGACCGCATGAAGGATCCTACAAGAGTGGAAATTGCCTTCTCTGCCCGCCACAAAACCAGCTTGGTCAGGGTGAATTATTTTTGGAACTACTTTATTCAGTCTATTTGCTAAGATCTTTGCCCATATCTTGACATCTAAGTTAAGAAGTCAAATTGGCCTATAGCTACCGCATTCCATTTTATTTTTGCCTTCTTTTGCTATCACAGTTATAGTAGCTTCTAAGGTTTGCTTTGGGGGAAGGGCTCCCGTCATCAGTGACTGGCACCACGCTGTAATATGAGGGAGCAGTATTGGTAGGAATTTTTTGTAGTAACCAGTGGGAAGCCCATCTGGTCCTGGAGCTTTCCCATTGGGTAGGGATTTGACTATATCCGAAATGTCATTGCTACAGATAGGGGCTAGTAAGGATAGGCTATCTTCATTGGATAGAGTAGGTAGGTTAAGTTTAGATAGAAACCCATCAATTGAATGCTTGTCTACTTCTTTTAATGGATCTGAGGCAATATTATATAATTGACTGTAAAAATGGGTGAATTCAGTTGCTATATCCTTAGTTTCACTGGTTACAGTGCCAGAGTGAGTTTTAATGGATTTGATGAATTGGGCGGCTTTCCTTTTCTTAATTAAATGGGTCGTCAGTTTACTGCCTTTGTCCCCATGCGCATAGTGCTTGAATTGTGCATATTGATATGCCTTGGCGCATTTGATATTGAGATGTTCTTTCAGTTTGTGGCGAAAGGCCGTCAGGTCTTCCTGCATGACTCTCGCTTTGGATTGTTTTTGGATTGATTCCAGAGCTGCAATTTGTGAAAGCAGGGAGTTTAAGATTTTTTGTCTATCTTTTTTTACCCTGGTGTCCAACGCCACAAACTCACCTCTGATGAAGGCCTTATGTGCCTCCCACACTATGGTCTGGGAGGTATCTGCTGGACTATTGTCCTGAAAGTATAGGGTCAATTTTTGTGTAAGATCTGCTAGGGATTGATCAGAGTCCAATAAAGTTTCATTTAGTCTCCAAGTCCATTCCCTCACTGGGAGGGAGGAAAAGGACATGGATGCCGAAACTGGGGCATGGTCCGAAATCGTTATAGAACCTATACTGGCTCTTTTAAGGGTATCTAGGTGGTTGTTAGGAATAAATATATAATCTATTCTTTGAAAAGAGTAGTGGACTTGTGAAAAATATGAAAAATCCTTAGTTGAGGCGTTAAGGGTTCTCCAAGTATCCGTTAACTGATTTCTGGATAGTAGTTGTTGAATATTTCCCAAAGTCTTCTGCGAAAGGGCTGAAAGGCCTCTGCAAGTATCTAGAATAGGGTTAAGGGATATGTTCAGGTCTCCTCCTATTAACTTCAGACCTTCCGCAAAATCCCGAAATCTATCTAGTGTGTATTTGAGCCATTGATATTGGTTACTGTTAGGAGCGTAAATACTTGCTATTGACACAAGAGTGTGACCAATCCTGCCTTTCACGAATATGTATCTCCCCTCAGTATCCGCTAGTGTTAGAACAAGTTCAAAGGGTATATGTTTGGCTATAGCTATACTAACTCCCTGTCACGGCCATGCCTATGACCGTGACTCCTGCACCGCATGCGGTTGTCAGAGGTGTTGGTTTCGTTGTCAATCACAGGTGAGGGCTTTGGTTTTTGCCTCACCTGTGGTTGCCGCTGGCAACAGTTTTTATGTGGCAGCGATGCAGCCTGAGTTGTTTCGTGGCTGCTTGCTGTGTGGTGTGTGCGGTTGCATCTGGCAACTTGTGTGTTTGGTGTGCACTTCCCATGTCTGGTGTGCATGGGGTTTATTTGCCTGTATTCCCCTTTAAGTTGCTGTCTTCCCTTCCCTGGTGGTGGAAGGGTTAATTCCCTTCCCAGTGTGTGTGTGTGTCTCACTGGGTGTGTCCGACTGTGGGGTGTGGCTTCTTGGCCTTTAAAGTCTCACTGTTTTCTCAGGTCTGGAGGTTGCTTCAGCCATGCTTTGCTGGAGCAGCCTCCTGTGTTTTCCACCTGCCAGTGAGAGCCACCCCTGTGGTCATAACCATTATGTCACATTTAAGTTTATGTCTAGTTATGTGTGATGTCTATTTGATGTTTCCTTGTGATTTTGTGCAGCTATGGATCTGGGTCCCTGTGTGTGGATGCGTTGTGAACTTCACCTTGCCAGCACAGAGATCCAGTCAGCAAGGCTGTGGCAGGTAGGTGGAACTCCTTGTTCACCTGCCATATCCATAGAGCTGTTTATGTTCCCCCTTTTCCAGCAGCTTGGCCATTGAGACTCCTGCTCCTCCGTGCCTAGGAGGAGTAGGTTGTCTTACCCTGACTCTTAGCTAGGGACCGGACGGAGGGTAAGTCAGGGCTCCTAGGTTCCTGCGCATGGGTCCTCCTACCTTTAAGGTCGGCCCATGCAGGTAGGAGTTAGGGTCAGGTTAGGGACGCTGTAGGAGGTGACCTGCTCCCTAATCCTGTTGTCCTGGCCGAGCAGCCATAGCATCATTGGGCATCGCACGGCTGAGGGTTTCCCCCATCCTCAGCCGTGACACTCCCCTAGCAGCTTTCTTGTATGTGGAATGAAACCATTTGTTGTAGTGAGTGTGTGGTAAGTTAGGAATTTTGTTGTTTTTTAGGTGTGTCTCTTGAAGAAAGCAAATATCTGATTTGCTCTTCCTCAAAAGAGAGATTACCTGAGACCTCTTTTGAGGTGAGTTGAAGCCTCTGATGTTGAAGGAGGTTGTGGTTATGGTTGCCATGACAATGGAGATTGAGAGGGTGTGGTTCCTTCAGAGTTGTGTATCCCTGGAGCAACCTGCGACAAAGTGCGAACAAAAGGAACAGCAAAAAAAGTCAACAAAGGTAGGTCCTATCATGATTGCTCTAGCAGCTGTTTGCGACTGGGACCTTTTTACTCTGTATAGCAGAGAGCGACCATTGTGTTGGTCGCTATTCCTCATACAGAGGGGGTATGCAGGGACAGAGGATCGAATCCGATACCTGATCTGGCTCCGCAGACCCGTACTTATAAGAGGAAGACATGGTAAACATATTTTCTACTACATTTTCTCCACATTGTTGTAATTCTAAACAGTAAGATATAGATAATATCCTGATTGGAAGGGTGGAGGGGGGGTAAAAGGAGGGAAGGGGTAATGGGGGGAAGGGGTAATGGGGGGAAAGGGAGAGGTGAGGAAGGGAGAGGAATGGGGGAGAATAAGGGAACCAACCCAATAATTGGACAATATCTAACTGTTTATACGACCACTATGAGTAGTAACTGAGGGAGTGCTCAGCATCGGTCATAGCAGCATTACAGTATATTTTGGTTTATACATGTCTAAATTTGAATACTCAAAGACACCTGTGCGCTTGATTCTAATGACACCTGCAAGGGCTACATCTGGAGGGCCCCGATCGGAACCCACCAGATGCAGACTTGTGTATACTTATGGCCTCGTGTTAGGAAAAGGTGTCACGTTAACAGCAATATAGAAGACAGCAGTCATCTTTAAATAAAAAAGGAAAACTTTTGATGGTAGTATATGAACCTGTGATCAGACTTAGAGATGATGATAAGCAAAGAAGTAGGGAATGGAGAGATGAAAGTGAGATTTGGTCATTCAGAGGAGGGAGAGAGACAAGAAGTATGGATAAGGAAAGATAGAAAGGAGACGAAAAAAACAACAAGAGGGAGAGGACAACACTCTGGCAGTGTGGCCCATGCCTGCGACAACGGAAAGAAAGAACATTAGTGTAAAGGTAAGAGACTTCACGATTCAGAAGTAAGATGTGACTCCTGATGTTGTTTGAAGAAAGTTAACCCTTCTGGAGCTGAAGTCCGGGCTCATCTTCTATTTGATCTGGAATGTTTGTTCCGTGCAGGAGTGGACCACGGCTCAAAACGTGGAAGTGGAGGTAGCTGTTTGACAGAATTGTCCAGAGGCATCCACGAGTCCATCGGAATGGGATCCACGTTGAGCTGGTTCCAGGCTTCTGGTAAGTCCGATGGGGTTCGTATGGTGCAGCGCCTCTCCTCCTTGCTGAACGTGAGGCCGAACGGAAAGAGCCAGCGGTAGAGGATTTTCTGGTCCCTTAGATAATCTGTCAGGGGTTTCATGACTCTTCTTTTGTATAATGTGGACGGAGCAATGTCCTGGTACATAGAAATTTTCGCACCGTCAAATCGCAGCTCCTTTCTCTCTCTTGTCGCTTGTAGTAGGGCCGCAGTACTTCTGAAGCTGAGTAGGGCGCATATAACATCGTGCGGCGACTCATCTTTTTTTGGAACCGGACGCAGGGATCTATGGATCCTTTCAATGGTGATACTTTGGGCTTTGTCTTCGCCAAGTAAGTCTTTAAACAGCTTCTCTGCAGCCTCTTGTAGTTCAGTCGCGCCGACTGATTCCGGCAGGCCTTTTAGTCTGATGTTTTTTCGTCTGCTCCGATTCTCCTGGTCCTCTATTTGCAGCAAGGCGTTGTTTTGAGAATTGGTTTGGACTTCCAGGAGATCGGAAACAGCAGATGCCCGGTCTGTTAGTAGGGTCTGGTTGCTTTCCAGGGATTCGACTCTGTAGCCCAGAGATTTTACATCCTCCCTCATGTCTCTTACCTCCTGTAATAGGGGCGCCATCGCTTGTGCTAGGGAGTCTTTCAGGAAGGATCTCGTTAGGAGAGAGTCATTATCGTCTGTGTGCAAGGAAATGACCTCGCTTCTCCCTCCCGCTGCTTCTGTATATTGCTCCCCGTCCTCTTTGTCTGAGTCCGGTATAGAGGGCTGCGGCGCCATTTTGTTCAGGCGCGCTGGTGAGAGCCCCAACTTCTTTCTTATGAAACGATCCATTTCTGTTTGCCCCTTCTTATGTTTAGGGGTAGCCTGATGGTCTTTAGGCTTGTCTCTCCCGATCTTGACCATTTCGGACTGCTTCTGGGTGTCTATTTGTTGAGAAGCACGGGTCTTAGCGGCAGGAGCTCTGTCTCAGACCTCCATCTCGCTCAGCGGTCAGGCTCCGCCCCCGGCGAGATGCCTTCTTAAAGCGGTCTTTCCTAGGTGAGTGTTGGGCTTACCACGACTTATGCGTTGACAGCACAGGCTGCAGATGGCAAAACTATTGTCAGCAGCTGACACGTTAAAGAAAGCCCACTCTGCGGAGCCATGTGCCAGCGTCCGGGGAGCGCCAGATGTGACCGTGCATGGTAGACTGCTTTTTGCCTCCTGTGCACCTGCTGCTCTGTCTCTCCCTCTGAACTCCCCTCCTCTTCATCTCCTGTGGGCACCCATATGACATCCATCAACAAGTCATCATCTTCATTTTCACCACCACTGACATTAGAGATGTCAGAGTAGCCAGCAACACAGGGGACCTCCGTCCTTGGGCTGGTATGGGTACTGTCATCAGACCGCAGGGTGGCGCCGTCGCTACCTCCTATTCCTGTTCCAATGCCAAAAATGGCCGCGCGACGATAAGGTCTGGCAATGGATACAAAAATAATTCCTTTGACTCGAGTGGAGGGGTTATGGTGGTGGTGTCTTTAGGGTGAACACAGCAGAGAGTGAGG
This sequence comes from Bufo gargarizans, assembly GCF_014858855.1. Lineage (NCBI taxonomy): Eukaryota > Metazoa > Chordata > Amphibia > Anura > Bufonidae > Bufo > Bufo gargarizans. The sequence goes on along the minus strand of NC_058080.1, from coordinate 82,864,717 downwards.
AGGGTGCAGATACAGAGGATGAGGAGGTTGCAGAAGTGGAAGGCTGAGTGAGCCACTCATCCAACTCTGATGCGACCTTTGACATAATCGCACGCACCTTCTGCAACTTCCCCACCCCTGCAGAATGGCCTGCCATATTTTCAAAAGGACCCTGTAACAAAGTCCCTATAGAAGAGCAGTATTTGTGGAAGAAGGTATATTGCAGGCTTCAATCAATATTTAGTGGAAGCCAGTATATCAATCCACTCTATCAGTATTTTGCGGAAACAGGTATATAGAATCCAATAATGAGTATTTGCTGGAAGCTGATATATCAAACCCCTTAATCGATATTTGGGAAAGGCCGGTGTATAGCAGGCCTCAGTCAATATTTGCTGGAAGCCGGTATATCAATCCCCTCTATCAGTATTTTGTGGAAACAGGTATAGAACCCCTTAATGAGAATTTTCTGTAAGCCAGTAAATCAAACCTCTTAATCAATATTTGGTGGAAGCCGGTGTATTGCAGGTCTCAATAAACATTTTGTGGAAGTCGGTGTATCAATCCCCTCAATCAATATTTTGAGGAAGCTGGTGTATCATACCCCTCAATCAGTATTTTGTGGAAGCAGGTATTTCAAACCCCTTAATCAAGATTTTATGGAAACTGGTGTATCGCAGGCCTCAATCAATATTTGGTGAGAACTGATATATAGAGTTGAGCGAACACCTGGATGTTCGGGTTCAAGAAGTTCGGCCGAACTTCCCGGAAATGTTCGGGTTCGGGATCCGAACCCGACCCGAACTTCGTCCCGAACCCGAACCCCATTGAAGTAAATGGGGACCCAAACTTTTTGGCACTAAAAAGGCTGTAAAACAGCCCACGAAAGGGCTAGAGGGCTGCAAAAGGCAGCAACATGTAGGTAAATCCCCTGCAAACAAATGTGGATAGGGAAATGAATTAAAATAAAAATAAAAAAAATAAAAATTAACCAATATCAATTGGAGAGAGGTCCCATAGCAGAGAATCTGGCTTCATGTCAGCAGAGAATCAGTCTTCATGTCATAGCAGAGAATCATGCTTCACGTCACCCTCCACTGGAACAGTCCATTGTCAGATATTTAGGCCCCGGCATCCAGGCAGAGGAGAGAGGTCTCGTAACAGAGAATCTGGCTTCATGTCAGCAGAGAATCAGTCTTCATGTCATAGTAGAGAATCATGCTTCACGTCACCCAACACTGGAACAGTCCATTGTCATATATTTAGGCCCAGGCACCCAGGCAGAGGATAGAGGTCCCATAACAGAGAATCTGGCTTCATGTCAGCAGAGAATCAGTCTGCATGTCATAGCAGAGAATCAGGCTTCACGTCACCCACCACTGTAATAGTCCATTGTCATATATTTAGGCCCAGGCACCCAGGCAGAGGAGAGAGGTCCCATAACAGAGAATCTGGCTTCATGTCAGCAGGGAATCAGTCTGCATGTCATAGCAGAGAATCAGGCTTCACGTTACCCACCACTGCAACAGTCCATTGTCAGATATTTAGGCCCAGGCACCCAGGCAGAGGAGAGAGGTCCCAGTAACAGAGAATCTGGCTTCATGTCAGCAGAGAATCAGTCTGCATGTCATAGCAGAGAATCAGGCTTCACGTCACCCACCACTGTAATAGTCCATTGTCATATATTTAGGCCCAGGCACCCAGGCAGAGGAGAGAGGTCCCATAACAGAGAATCTGGCTTCATGTCAGCAGAGAATCAGTCTGCATGTCATAGCAGAGAATCAGGCTTCACGTCACCCACCACTGTAACAGTCAATTGTCATATATTTAGGCCCAGGCAGCCAGGCAGAGGAGAGAGGTCCCATAACAGAGAATCTGGCTTCATGTCAGCAGAGAATCAGTCTGCATTTCATAGCAGAGAATCAGGCTTCACGTCACCCAACACTGATACAGTCCATTGTCAGATATTTAGGTCCCGGCACCCAGGCAGAGGAGAGAGGTCCCGTAACAGAGAATCTGGCTTCATGTCAGCAGAGAATCAGTCTGCATGTCATAGCAGAGAATCAGGCTTCACGTCACCCACCACTGTAACAGTCCATTGTCATATATTTAGGCCCCGGCACCCAGGCAGAGGAGAGAGGTCACATAACAGAGAATCTGGCTTCATGTCAGCAGAGAATCAGTCTGCATGTCATAGCAGAGAATCAGGCTTCACGTCACCCACCACTGGAACAGTCCATTGTCAGATATTTAGGCCCCGTCACCCAGACAGAGGAGAGGTTCATTCAACTTTGGGTTGCCCCGCAATATAATGGTAAAATAAAAAAAATAAAAATAGGATTGAATGAGGAAGTGCCCTGGAGTACAATAATATATGGTTAAGGGGAGGTAGTTAATGTCTAATCTGCACAAGGGATGGACAGGTCCTGTGGGATCCATGCCTGGTTCATTTTTATGAACGTCAGCTTGTCCACATTGGCTGTAGACAGGCGGCTGCGTTTGTCTGTAATGACGCCCCCTGCCGTGCTGAATACACGTTCAGACAAAACACTGGCCGCCGGGCAGGCCAGCACCTCCAAGGCATAAAAGGCTAGCTCTGGCCACGTAGACAATTTAGAGACCCAGAAGTTGAATGGGGCCGAACCATCAGTCAGTACGTGGAGGGGTGTGCACACGTACTGTTCCACCATGTTAGTGAAATGTTGCCTCCTGCTAACACGTTGCGTATCAGGTGGTGGTGCAGTTAGCTGTGGCTGTGTTGACAAAACTTTTCCACATCTCTGCCATGCTAACCCTGCCCTCAGAGGAGCTGGCCGTGACACAGCTGCCTTGGCGACCTCTTGCTCCTCCTCTGCCTTGGCCTTGGGCTTCCACTTGTTCCCCTGTGACATTTGGGAATGCTCTCAGTAGCACGTCTACTAACGTGCGCTTGTACTCGCGCATCTTCCTATCACGCTCCAGTGCAGGACGTAAGGTGGGCACATTGTCTTTGTGCCGTGGATCCAGCAGGGTGGCGACCCAGTAGTCCGCACACGTTAAAATGTGGCCAACTCTGCTGTCGTTGCGCAGGCACTGCAGCATGTAGTCGCTCATGTGTGCCAGGCTGCCCAGAGGTAAGGACAAGCTGTCCTCTGTGGGAGGCGTATCGTCATCGTCCTGCGTTTCCCCCCAGCCACGCACCAGTGATGGGCCCGAGCTGCGTTGGGTGCCACCCCGCTGTGACCATGCTTCATCCTCATCCTCCTCCACCTCCTCCTCATCCTCGTCCTCCTCGTCATCCAGTAGTGGGCCCTGGCTGGCCACATTTGTACCTGGCCTCTGCTGTTGCAAAAAACCTCCCTCTGAGTCACTTCGAAGAGACTGGCCTGAAAGTGCTAAAAATGACCCCTTTTCCTCCTCCTCCTCCTCCTGGGCCACCTCCTCTTCCATCATCGCCCTAAGTGTTTTCTCAAGGAGACATAGAAGTGGTATTGTAACGCTGATAACGGCGTCATCGCCACTGGCCATGTTGGTGGAGTACTCGAAACAGCGCAACAGGGCACACAGGTCTCGCATGGAGGCCCAGTCACTGGTGGTGAAGTGGTGCTGTTCCGCAGTGCGACTGACCCGTGCGTGCTGCAGCTGAAACTCCACTATGGCCTGCTGCTGCTCGCACAGTCTGTCCAGCATGTGCAAGGTGGAGTTCCACCTGGTGGGCATGTCGCATTTGAGGCGGTGAGCGGGAAGGCCGAAGTTACGCTGTAGCGCAGACAGGCGAGCAGCAGCAGGATGTGAACGCCGGAAGCGCGAACAGACGGCCCGCACTTTATGCAGCAGCTCTGACATGTCGGGGTAGTTGTGAATGACCTTCTGCACCACCAAATTCAGCACATGCGCCAGTCAAGGGATGTGCATCAAACCGGCTAGTCCCAGAGCTGAAACGAGATTTCGCCCATTATCGCATACCACCAGGCCGGGCTTGAGGCTCACCGGCAGCAACCACTCGTCGGTCTGTTGTTCTATACCCCGCCACAACTCCTGTGCGGTGTGGGGCCTGTCCCCCAAACATATGAGTTTCAGAATGGCCTGCTGATGTTTACCCCGGGCTGTGCTGAACTTGGTGGTGAAGGTGTGTGGCTGACTGGATGAGCAGGTGGAAGAAGAGGAGGAGGAAGCCGAATAGGAGGAGGAGGCAACAGGAGGCAAAGAATGTTGCCCTGCGATCCTTGGCGGCGGAAGGACGTGCGCTAAACAGCTCTCCGCCTGGGGTCCAGCCGCCACTACATTTACCCAGTGTGCAGTTAGGGAGATATAGCGTCCCTGGCCGTGCTTACTGGTCCACGTATCTGTGGTTAGGTGGACCTTGCCACAGATGGCGTTGCGCAGTGCACACTTGTGCAGGGAAGGCACGGCTCTCTTGGAGAAGTAGTGCCGGCTGGGAACAACATACTGTGGGACAGCAAGCGACATGAGCTGTTTGAAGCTGTCTGTGTCCACCAGCCTAAATGACAGCATTTCATAGGCCAGTAGTTTAGAAATGCTGGCATTCAGGGCCAGGGATCGAGGGTGGCTAGGTGGGAATTTACGCTTTCTCTCAAATGTTTGTGGGATGGAGAGCTGAACGCTGGCGTGTGACATGGTTGAGATGCTTGGTGACGGAGGTGGTGGTGTTGGTGGTACATCCTCTGTTTGCTGGGCGGCAGATGCCAACGTTCCTCCAGAGGCGGAGGAAGAGGCCGAGGCGGCAGCAGCAAAAGAGGCCGAGGCTGCAGCAGCAGAAGAGGTAGCAGGGGGAGCCTGAGTGACTTCCTTGTTTTTAAGGTGATTACTCCACTGCAGTTCATGCTTTGCATGCAGTTGCCTGGTCATGCAGGTTGTGCTAAGGTTCAGAACGTTAATGCCTCGCTTCAGGCTCTGATGGCACAGCGTGCAAACCACTCGGGTCTTGTCGTCAGCACATTGTTTGAAGAAGTGCCATGCCAGGGAACTCCTTGAAGCTGCCTTTGGGGTGCTCGGTCCCAGATGGCGGCAGTCAGTAGCAGGCGGAGTCTCTTGGCGGCGGGTGTTCTGCTTTTGCCCACTGCTCCCTCTTTTGCTACGCTGTTGGCTCGGTCTCACCACTGCCTCTTCCTCCGAACTGTGAAAGTCAGTGGCATGACCTTCATTCCATGTGGGGTCTAGGACCTCATCGTCCCCTGTATCGTCTTCCACCCAGTCTTGATCCCTGACCTCCTGTTCAGTCTGCACACTGCAGAAAGATGCAGCAGTTGGCACCTGTGTTTCGTCATTCATCAGAGACAGTGCTGAGGTGGTATTCCCATGTCCTCATCATCAGGAAACATAAGTGGTTGTGCGTCAGTGCATTCTAGGTCTTCCACAGCTGGGGAAGGGCTAGGTGGATGCCCTTGGGAAACCCTGCCAGCGGAGTCTTCAAACAGCATAAGAGACTGCTGCATAACTTGAGGCTCAGACAGTTTCCCTGGTATGCATGGGGGTGATGTGACAGACTGATGGGCTTGGTTTTCAGGTGCCATCTGTGCGCTTTCTGCAGAAGACTGGGTAAGAGATAATGTGAACGTGCTGGATCCACTGTAGGCCACCCAATTGACTAATGCCTGTACCTGCTCAGGCCTTACCATCCTTAGAACGGCATTGGGCCCCACAAAATATTGCTGTAAATTATGGCGGCTACTGGGACCTGAGGTAGTTGGTACACTAGGACGTGTGGCTGTGGCAGAACGGCCACGTCCTCTCCCAGCACCAGAGGGTCCACTAACACCACCACAACCATGTCCGCGTCCCTTACTAGATGTTTTCCTCATTGTTACCGTTCACCACAATAAGAAAAATATTATTTGGCCCAATGTATTGAATTCAAATTCAGGCATTTTTTTTACAGACACCTAACACTATCTGGCTATCTATTTAGTTACCGTATTACACTAATAAAGGCACAGCAGTAACGACAGATTTAGCTGAATATAAATTTGAGGCCTAGTATTTAGGCGCTGGATGACAGGTATACGTTTACGGACAGAATTAGACTTGGAATTGCACAATAGTGTGTGTGTGAAGTTATTGAGAATAACCCGTATCTGCACCGTGAATCTTATATACCCTTTTAGGGATAGATTTAAAGTAGGTCTGATACAGCAGAAACCACTAAATTAGGAAATTGCTAAATTGGGAATTGTATTTCAACCCAGAACAAAAACTGTGCTTTGACGGACACTAAATAACTTGACCAGCTACAGCAATAATGACAGATTTGAATGACTATAAATTTGAGGCCTATTTTTTAGGCGCTGGGTGACAGGTATACGTTTACACACAGAAATAGACTTGGAATTGCACAGTATCGTGTGTGTGAAGTTATTGAGAATGACCCTATCTGCACCTTGAATCTTATATACCCTTTTAGGGATAGATTTAAAGTAGGTCTGATACAGCAGAAAACACTAATTTAGGAAATTGCTAAATTGGGAATTGTATTTCAACCCAGAACAAAAACTGTGCTTTGGCGGACACTAAATGAATTGACCAGCCTCAGCAATAAACACAGATTTAGCAGAATATAAATCTGTGGCCTAGTATTTAGACGCTGGGTGACAGATATACGTTTACGGACAGAATTAGACTTGGAAATGCACAGTAGCGTGTGTGTGAAGTTATTGAGAATGACCCTATCTGCACCTTCAATCTAATATACCCTTTTAGGGATAGATTTAAAGTAGGTCTGATACAGAAGAAAACACTAATTTAGGAAATTGCTGAATTGGGAATTGTATTTTAACCCAGAACAAAAACTGTGCTTTGGCGGACACTAAATGAATTAACCAGCCTCAGCAATAAACACAGATTTAGCAGAATATAAATTTGAGGCCTAGTATTTAGACGCTGGGTGACAGGTATACGTTTACGGACAGAATTAGACTTGGAAATGCACAGTAGCGTGTGTGTAAAGTTATTGAGAATGACCCTATCTGCACCTTCAATCTAATATACCCTTTTAGGGATAGATTTAAAGTAGGTCTGATACAGCAGAAACCACTAATTTAGGAAATTGCTAAATTGGGAATTGTATTTTAACCCAGAACAAAAACTGTGCTTTGACGGACACTAAATAACTTGACCAGCCACAGCAATAACCACAGATTTAGATTAATGTAATTTTGAGGCCTATTATTTAGGCGCTGAGTGAAAGGTATACGTTTACAGACAGAATTAGACTTGGAAATGCACAGTAGCGTGTGTGTGAAGTTATTGAGAATTACCCTATCTGCTCCTTCAATCTAATATACCCTTTTAGGGATAGATTTAAAGTAGGTCTGATACAGCAGAAAACACTAATTTAGGAAATTGCTAAATTGGGAATTGTATTTCAACCCAGAACAAAAACTGTGCTTTGGCGGACACTAAATGAATTGACCAGCCTCAGCAATAAACACAGATTTAGCAGAATATAAATTTGTGGCCTAGTATTTAGGCGCTGGATGACAGGTATACGTTTACGGACAGAATTAGACTTGGAAATGCACGGTAGCGTGTGAAGTTATTGTGGATGATCCTATCTGCACCTTCAATCTAATATACCCTTTTAGGGATAGATTTAAAGTAGGTCTGATACAGCAGAAACCACTAATTTAGGGAATTGCTAAGTTGGCAATTGTAATTCAACCCAGAACAAAAACTGTGCTTTGGCGGACACTAAATGAATTGACCAGCCTCAGCAATAAATACAGATTTAGCAGAATATAAATTTGAGGCCTATTAATTAGGCGCTGGTTGACAGGTATACATTTACGGACAGAATTAGACTTGGAAATGCACGGTAGCTTGTGTGTGAAGCACAGCCAAGCCCCTAATGTAGGATATAGCCAAAAAACAACCACACTATTGAGGGTTAAATGCACTTGGTGACAGGCTCAGCTTGCCCCAGATGTAGTATATGGCCAAAAAATAAGCACACTATTGATGGTTAAATGCACTTGGTGGCAGCTTGTGCTGGCCCACCACAAGATACAAAATGGCCGCCGATCACCCCAGAAAAAAGTGAATGAAAAACGCTCTGGGCAGCCTAAAAACAGTGAGCAGCAGCAGTTCAATGATCCACAGCTGCAGATCGATCACTGAATGAAGTCTTTTGGAGGAGTTAATCACTGCCTAATCTCGCCCTAACGTCGCAGCTGCAACCTCTCCGTACACTAATCAGAGCAGAGTGACGTGCGGCGCTACGTGACTCCAGCTTAAATAGAGGCTGGGTCACATGCTGCACTGGCCAATCACAGCCATGCCAATAGTAGGCATGGCTGTGACGGCCTCTTGGGGCAAGTAGTATGACGCTTGTTGATTGGCTGCTTTGCAGCCTTTCAAAAAGCGCCAAGAAAGCGACGAACACCGAACCCGAACCCGGACTTTTACTAAAATGTTCGGGTTCGCTCATTCCTACCGATATATCAATCCCCTCTAGCATTATTTTGTGGAAACAGGCATATATAACCCCTTAATGAGTATTTGCTGGAAGCTTCTATATCAAACCCCTTAATCAATATTTGGTGGAAGCTGGTGTATCGCAGGCCTCAATCAATATTTGGTGGATTCCGGTATATCAATCCCCTCTATCAGTATTTTGTGGAAACAGGTATATAGAACCCATTAATGAGAATTTTTTGGAATCTGGTAAATCAAACCTCTTGATCAATATTTGGTGGAAGCCGGTGTATCAATCCCCTCTATCAGTATTTTGTGGAAGCAACCCCTAGGCATCTTGCTATGTGGTCATGCTGCGGCCCGCAAATTGCAGGCCACAATGCACAATTACCAACTGTGGGTCCGTGATCTGCCTGTTCCACAAAAATATAGGACATGTTTTATCTTTTTGCGGAACGGAATGTTTTAGAAATCCGCTTGTGTCAGACGCACATATCCAAGCTGCGCTAAAAGTATGACAAATTACGCCAACCACAAAGATTTTCTCCCGTGCTTAAAAGCATCCAGAGTCAGACAAGGTGTTTCATCGTAGAGCTTCTGTTGAGCACTCCCCCTGCCCAGTCTCTTTTCTTTATTTAATAGCCAGAAAAGGGGTAACAATAGGAAGGGGCAGGCCTGTCACCCAATCACTTCCTTCATTCACAGTAACAAACATACAGGAAGTGATGATATACAGGAAAATGAGAAATTACCATCACTTCTTCAATAGAATACAATAACATAACCAGCTAACAAAACACATGTATACAATAATCTCCCATTACCACTGGAGTGAACTGTATCCAGCCTTGCTAAGTGATCAATGCCCAATAAAGTTCACTATGTTTCTCATGCGTGCTTATTTACAGGGACAACGTCATTATCTCCAGCGGTTGATCAGGCACACTAGAGACAACAAACGCATGTTCCTCTCATATATTGTTCTCTTAACAAATGCATCCACGCCAAGCCAAAATATCTGCGCTTTGCGCAGGGGCCCTAGCCGGCGTCCATACATTCGCCAAGAAAACACAGTGTCTCCTGGACCACAGCCCTGTGTCCAAACATTCGCCAAGAAAATCAGTCTCCCCCGCCTCACAGCCCAGCGCATAGCACATGGACCATTCATCAACGGAGACCTCTGCGCCCGGCGGCTGCGTCTCCACATCCACAGGAAGATATCCACTCCAATGGTTTAACCTGACATTGAGAAACATGATGACAATATATAATATAATAAAAACACATCCTAATAAAATTTCCACAACATGCACCAGCATACCACATGGACAGGGCACGGCATTGTCACGATGTTCTGCACCTAGTTTGCCTGGGCAAACGGAGTCACACAGGGGAGGAACTGTTCTGCGTCCTTTATCAAGGAATCAAATCCTGGCTTCCTCCTCGACAACTCTAAATCGGAGCCATGTTGACCGACAACGGGAAGAGCATGGTGTTGGTGCTGCATCGAAGAGGGCTGAGCCATCCGCCCTGCTTGGCACATGTGTTCAATTTGATTGTAAAGCGGTTTCTGAATTCTCCGCCCATCTGCAAGACTTCATGCAAATGGCAAGTAAAACTTTGCATGCACTTCAGTCACTCATACACATCAAAGCAAACCCCCCTTGAGCTGCAGTGGCAGAATGGCATCCCCCAACATAGGCTGATATACAATGTTTTTACCCATAGGAATTCCACCCTCTAAATGTTGGACTGAATATATAAACAGCTAAAGGCCATAAGCGGTTTATTGATGATACAGGCGGACAGAGGTACTCCCCTGTGTAACTTCGATGTTAGCCAGTGGCAGCTCATGCGTGACACCTGCCATTTGCTCGGGCCCTTTGAGGAGGCCACTTTATTTGTCAGTCGCCAGGACTACGGGACGAACAATGTCATTCCACTGATTCAAGTGCTGGAACAGATGCTGCTAAATCTGGCTGGTCATGGAACTGGAGACGTGGCAACTATATTTCATGGCCTCATGAAGAAGAGGAGGACATTCGTGCATAAGCAATGCGTAGAGAAATGGGTGGTTTTTCTACACAGGTGACAGGAGAGGAGAAGCAGGAGCAGCCGGAGGAGCTAGAATGAGATGAGGAAGAGGAGGCAGAGGAACCAGACACACTGTGGCAGTATGCAGTGGAGATGGAGGCAGGGAGTCCCTCTGTGTCACTTGCGCAAATGGCCCGATGCTTGCTCACTTGCTTGTGTAGTAACAGCCAAATTGTCACCATTTGCCAAAGGGATGACTACTGGCTCTGCACCATGTAAACCCTCGCTACTGGTCCAAAATGGGGGTCTTTTTCACACCCGCTGAGAGGGAGGACAAACTGGACTACTATTAAGATATCCTATGTAGTCAGTTGGCCGCTGCCTATATGCGTCATCACCCATCCTCAAGAAGGGCGCTCAAATTCCACTGCCATGCCTCCTGAAGGGGGTGGGTGGGGGCAGGAGCAGTACCAGCTCCATCAGAAACTTAAAGGGATTATGTCACCTCATTTTAGCCTATATAGCTGCGGACATGCGTTGCTAATTCGCCGCTAGCATGTCCGCAATATACCTGTCTCATAGCGCTGTGTGCATTTATTGTGTTTAAAAAATGATTTTATAGATATGTAAATGAGCCTGGTAAGAAGCCCAAGGGGCTGTACTAGCCTTCTTGGAGCCCTGCAACACCCCCTGTGAAGGAGCCCAGCACCGCCTGCGTCCTCGGAATCTCCTTGCTTACAAAGTTAGATCACTGTAATCTCGTGATGCGCGAGCTCGCGCATGCGCAATGTCGGCATAGTGTGCTGGCATCAGCATCAGTGAAGGAACTGTGCATGCGCGAGCTCGCGCATCGCGAGATTACAGCGATTTAACTTTGTGAGCAAGGAGATTCCGAGGACACAGGAGGTGCTGAGCTCCTTCACAGGGGGCGTGGCTGGGCTCCAAGAAGGCTAGTACAGCCCCATGGGCTCCTTACCAGGCTCATTTACATATCTATAAAATCATTTTTTAAACACAATAAATGCACACAGCGCTATGGGACAGGTATATTGCGGACATGCTGGCGGCGATCTAGTCGTGCATGTCCGCAGCTCTATAGGCTAAAAGGAGGTGACAGAATCCCTTTAAGTCTAGAGTCCCTGATGAGCAATTTTCTTCACCCGCCTACTGAAGAAACTACTCACCAGCAGGAGCAGGTAGACATAGAGCAGAACCTAAACCATCAGGTTGTGGCATACATGGAGTGCGCCTTGCCACTCCATATCTAAGATCCCCTGGACTACTGGGCAGCCAAACGCGATTTGTGGCCCCAACTAGCCGAGTTTGCCCTGGCCAAGCTTTTCTGACCGTCCAGCAGTGTGGCATCAGAGCAGGTGTTTAGTGCGGTGGGGCCATAGTTACCCCAAGGAGACCTCGACTGTCCACCCAAAATGTGGAGAAACTGACCTTTGTGAGGAGGAATCAGATGTGGATCAGCCAGAATTTTCAAACACCAGTGCTTGATTAGTGTTGAGAGTAAATATTTGAATTACGAATATTTATAGCTAATATCGCAACTTCGAGATTTTGCTAATATTTTGAATATAGTGCTATATATTAGTTTTTCGAATATTCGTCATTATTTTTACTTGAAAAATCGGCAATGTAGTGATCAATACAGGCGTGGGTCAAAAAGGAATATATAGCACTATAATCGATATAGTGCTATATATATATTTGTGAATATTTGTAATTTTTTTTTTCCATCTGAAGTTATGATTGCTCCCTGCTTAAGTTGCTTGTCAAGCAATTTAAGCAGGGAGGAATCATGACTTTAGATAGAAAAAAATGACGAATATTCTAAAAAACTAATATATTGCACTATATTCAATAAACTGCTATATATTTGTTTTTTAGAATATTCATCAGTGACAAATATTCTAAAAAACAAATATATAGCACTATATTCGATATAGTGTTATATATTCGTATTTTAGAATATTTAGCATTTTTTTTTCCATCTGAAGTCATGATTCCTCCCTGCTTAAGTTGCTTGGTCCCTATTCCATTTGCTATGGGGTCCTATAGCTCTCTTCAATAGTTTGGCTATTAATGCGCTAAAAAATAAAATCTAGTTGCTAATTTGTTTTAAAAAAGAGGATTCTTTCAGAAAGTGAACATTTATTAGCAAGCAAATTTATTCTAACATGATAATGACAAGAATGTCTTTCTAAAGTAAATTCATTTTGCAGGGGGAAAAAAGTGCTAGCTAGCCGAAATCAGACACCCATATGAGGCAGAGAGTATCATTTCAGCTGAAAGTGCTATAAAATAGTTACTATTCAGTGCAGTAAATCAAGAAAGTGCTGATTTAGGTACTATTAAATTTACTTCAATTCTTCCAGCATGTCAGAAGCAACTGCCATGGGTTGTCCTTATGCTAATTCACTCTTTGAAGTGTGTTGGCATATATTAAGCTAGAACAATAAAAATAACCTTCCCCTCTGCAACTAACGTTCATCGTGCCAGCCTAATTCATGCACTTTGGATTGACAAAGCAACTTGATAGGATCTGATTACGCTATAAACTGGAGTCCTGCCAGTTGCATTAAAACAAAAACTACTTACTGTATCAAAACACTTTTCATGTACTTTTCATTCTTTAACATCTTGACTTGTGCTTTATATACCAGACACAGTTTGCTATGAAATTGTGTTTATCTTATATATTTCCTTATTATTTTTACATTAGGAGATTTTATTCAAAAAAAAATTTCAGAAAATGTTAAGACGTCTTTATTAGTGTTGGGCGCGAATATTCAAATCGTGAATATTAATCAAGAAAATCGGCACTTCGAGAATTTGCAAATATTTAAAATATAATGATATATATTTCGTAATTTCGAATATTCTAGATTATTTTTTTCCACCGATAACCTCCCTTCTTGCTTTTGGGCCAATGAGAATGTGTTTGTCTGAGCTTAGCAACATCACTAGCAACCAATAGGAAAGTTGCCTACCCCTTACTATGTAAGAACCTCCCCAGCAGCCATTTTCTACAGTTTTTTAAAGTTCTGAGAGAGAGAGCAGTGACATTGCTGTGCTCTGTGCTTTCCACACTACATTAGATAGATAGCTTATATATATATAATACAGATAGTTAGTGGGAGATAGTCAGTGTAGGTTATATCCTGATATAGTGTAGCTGATAGGTTCCAGTGCAGGGTGTTAGGTAGGTTCTGCTGTCCATACATACCATACATGCTACAGAGATAGTGCTGTGATTTCACAATACTTAGTGCACCGATCAGTAATATGTAGTCAGACCTGCTAAAATGTGATGTTTCACATATTGCGCCAAAATATGTGCATCATTAATTGCCGACTAGCGCAATCGCAAATATATTGGAGCACTCTATCTGCATATAAAGCCATTTTTAATGTTCTGCCGTGCCAACTATTTTCTCCAGTCTCTGTAAACTTCTAGCAGCTCGGAAAATGTAGCAAAAGTGACCCACACCTGTATTTCGCACTCATTACGCAAATATTGCATTGCCGATTTTTCGCAATCAAAAAAATAGTCTCAAGTAAAATAAAATCTTGAATTTGCGAATATATCACGAATATTCACCCAAAAATTCATGAAATATTGCCAATTCTAATATAGTCCCTGCTGCTCACCCCTAGTCTTTATGTCTTATAACTAGGGGCAGACAAAAACATCAACAACAGATGGTCACTGTACAAGAACACAATATGGGCCCTTTGTTTTCCAACTTGATGACATTGGAGTGCTATCTACATTAATGTTCTCTAGAAAGTCCTTCACTGGTATGCCAATCACCAGTAATTGTGAGACAGACAGATGTGTCCTTTCTTATTGTTCATCCTGGCTCAACATATTCTGGGATACATATAGCAAAATGAGCAGCTTTGAATAGAAAAACATTTTGTGATACTCTCTCTGAGATGTTAGCTGTAGAGGTACTGCGCATCATTATTACATGCCACTGTATCTTTTAGGCAGATTGGCCTGGGTATACCTGATTCATAGCGATTTGTGACAATTTACAGTATTTTTTGTTTTATAAGACACACTTTTTTAGCAAGAAAAAATCTTGCCAAAGAGTGCCTGCATCTTATAAACGGCAGTCAGGGAGATTCAGTATGGCCAGATGCCCTGGCTAGATGCCCTGGCTAATCAGGTATACCCAGGCAGAGCTCCCATTAAGCTCTTTGCCAGATTAGTGAGAGAACTATGCATCTACATACATCTCACTCTTCCAGCCAACACTGAGCAGGAGAGCAGGAAAGTGATCTCTTCAGCATGTGGGGAGGAAGGTCCTGTGCTGTAGTGAAAGTAGATGACAACTCCAAGTACAGGTTAAGGACCTTTGATGATGTCATCAATGGGAGGAGCTACAGCAGGATAACTCTACAGCAGGCACTAGTGCAGGTAAATTTTAATTTTCATTAAAGATGAGTGTGTGTATATGTGCATAGCGGATCTGTATGTGTGTAGCAGACCTCTATGTGTCCAGTAGAACTGTATGTGTGTAACATAACATATATAGTTGTTAAGATTGGAAAAATAAGTCCATCAAATCCAACCTTTAATCCTGCTATACTGATTCATGGAACAAATCCCTGGATTAATGTCCATCTTACTTTTAAGGAGATATTGGGCCAAAGGAAAAGGGTGTGTAGAACATGATTGTCATAAGCCTCAAGGTTATTTTGAATTAAAATGTCATCTAAACCTTTTTTTAAGCCATCTCCTGTATTTGCTGTGACCAGTTCCTGTGGCTATTCTAGAGATTCACATCCCTTACTGTAAAGAATATATACACTCACCTAAAGAATTATTAGGAACACCTGTTCTATTTCTCATTAATGCAATTATCTAGTCAACCAATCACAAGGCAGTTGCTTCAATGCATGTAGGGTTGTGGTACTGTTCAAGACAATCTCCTGAACTCCAAACTTAATGTCAGAATAGGAAAGAAAGGTGATTTAAGAAATTTTGAGCGTGGCATGGTTGTTGGTGCCAGACGGGCCGGTCTGAGTATTTCACAATCTGCCCAGTTACTGGGATTTTCACGCACAACCATTTCTAGGGTTTACAAAGAATGGTGTGAAAAGGGAAAAACATCCAGTATGCGGCAGTCCTGTGGGCGAAAATGCCTTGTTGATGCTAGAGGTCAGAGGAGATTGGGCCGACTGATTCAAGCTGATAGAAGAGCAACGTTGACTGAAATAACCACTTGTTACAACCGAGATATGCAGCAAAGCATTTGTGAAGCCACAACATGCACAACCTTGAGGCGGATGGGCTACAACAGCAGATGACCCCACCGGGTACCACTCATCTCCATTACAATCAGGAAAAAGAGGCTACAATTTGCACGAGCTCACCAAAATTGGACTGTTGAAGACTGGAAAAATGTTGCCTGGTCTGATGAGTCTCGATTTCTGTTGAGACATTCAAATGGTAGAGTCTGAATTTGGCGTAAACAGAATGAGAACATTTATACATCATGCCTTGTTACCACTGTGCAGGCTGGTGGTGGTGGTGTAATGGTGTGGGGGATGTTTTCTGGGCACACTTTAGGCCCCTTAGTGCCAATTGTCAATTGTTTAAATGCCACGGGCTACCTGAGCATTGTTTCTGGCCATGTCCATCCCTTCATGACCACCATGTACCCATCCTCTGATGGCTACTTCCAGCAGGATAATGCACCATGTCACAAAGCTCGAATCATTTCAAATTGGTTTCTTGAACATGACAATGAGTTCATTGTACTAAAATGGCCCCCACAGTCACCAGATCTCAACCCAATAGAGCATCTTTGGGATGTGGTGGAACAGGAGCTTCGTGCCCTGGATGTGCATCCCACAAATCTCCATCAACTGCAAGATGCTATCCTATCAATATAGGCCAACATTTCTAAAGAATTCTATCAGCACCTTGTTGAATCAATGCCACGTAGAATTAAGGCAGTTCTGAAGGCAAAAGGGGGTCCAACACCGTATTAGTATGGGGCTCCTAATAATTCTTGAGGTGAGTGTGTATATATATATATATATATATATATATTGAGGCTCACCCAGCCTAAATCATGCAGTGGTGCTACAAGAACTGAATTGACCCGCCTAGTCAACAAGGGAAAAAAATAAATAAAAATTTGATATAGTACGAGCACTCACATACGGGCATATGGAACCAATATCATTAGTATGGAAAAAAACATTTTATAAACATCAAAATACAATACAATATAAGCAGAGGCAAAAAATAAAACTCAGATAATGAAACTCCGGTTAAGGGGGCTTGGTTGGAAATATACTCTATATAGAGTGCTTGTGCTTGAAAGTGTATTTCCCAAGAAAGACGATTAATAAAGTCAATATAACTTCAAACGGGCTGATGCATATGACACACCATGGATGTGCACAAATTGACTCTGAAAAAAACCTACCAGTCAGAGGGACCCACAGCAATAGTTAAATCCAAACAAAGTTCGGTAAATGTGGTGCGGTATTGGTAAACCACACACCGAGGCGTCCCACGACTGTGTGAGACTGACACCACTTGTTACCTTTCCCGAGGTCTTCAGGTGGAAATACCATCCTCACAGTAAGTAATGCATCCTGCTGTTACGGGCCCAAACAAAAGACACACCAAACGAAGGTAGGGAATACTAGCTTATCACGTGATATGTCTGCAGGAAGTGCAGGCTGGTCATGTGATGTATCACGTGGTTATAATGGTACTGGTATCCTCAATCGAATATGGAGGAGGTAAATCATCCAATGGTGTATACAAATAGCACAAAGTTTAAGTCCCGATTCATCCAGGGAATATCAAACTGACATGTCAGGATGGGTCTCTTGCAACCAAACACGTTTTGGGATATACAACTGCCCCTTCCTCAATGGTCACCACTGAGGAAGACATATGTACCCAAAAATTATAACAATAAAAACTACAGCCCATTCCTCAAAAATCAAGCCCCCACACAGCTACATTAATGAAAAACTATAAATGTTATGAATTTTAGTATATGGTGATACAAAATATCATTTATTTTTAACACCTTAAGGACCCGGCTCATTTTCACCTTAAGGACCAGGCCATTTTTTGCAAATCTGACCAGTGTCACTTTATGTGGTGATAACTTTAAAACGCTTTAACTTATCCAGGCCATTCTGACATTGTTTTTTCTGCACATATTGTACTTCATGACACCAAAATACCAAATTTACCCAAAATTTGCAAAAAAATTCAAATTTCCAAGTTTCAATTTCTCTACTTCGATAATACATAGTAATACCGCCAAACATATTTATTACTTTACATTCCCCATATGTCTACTTCATGTTTGCATCATTTTGGGAATTATATTTTATATTTTGGGGATGTTACAAGTAGAGTTGAGCGGACACCTGGATGTTCGGGTTCGAGAAGTTCGGCCGAACTTCCCGAAAATGTTCAGGTTCGGGATCCGAACCCGATCCGAACTTCGTCCCGAACCCGAACCCCATTGAAGTCAATGAGGACCCGAACTTTTCGGCACTAAAAAGGCTGTAAAACAGCCCAGGAAAGGGCTAGAGGGCTGCAAAAGGCAGCAACATGTAGGTAAATCCCCTGCAAACAAATGTGGATAGGGAAATTAATTAAAATAAAAATTAAATAAATAAAAATTAACCAAAATCAATTGGAGAGAGGTCCCATAGCAGAGAATCTGGCTTCACGTCACCCCCCACTGGAACAGTCCATTCTCAGATATTTAGGCCCCGGCACCCAGGCAGAGGAGAGAGGTCCCGTAACAGAGAATCTGGCTTCATGTCAGCAGAGAATCAGTCTTCATGTCATAGCAGAGAATCAGGCTTCACGTCACCCACCACTGCAACAGTCCATTTTCATAAATTTAGGCCCAGCACCCAGGCAGAGGAGAGAGGTCCCGTAACAGACAATCTGGCTTCATGTCAGCAGAGAATCAGTCTTCATGTCATAGCAGAGAATCAGGCTTCACGTCACCCACCACTGCAACAGTCCATTTTCATAAATTTAGGCCCAGCACCCAGGCAGAGGAGAGAGGTCCCGTAACAGACAATCTGGCTTCATGTCAGCAGAGAATCAGTCTTCATGTCATAGCAGAGAATCAGGCTTCACGTCAGCCACCAATGCAACAGTCCATTGTCAGATATTTAGGCCCAGCACCCAGGCAGAGGAGAGAGGTCCCGTAACAGAGAATCTGGCTTCATGTCAGCAGAGAATCAGTCTTCATGTCATAGCAGAGAATCAGGCTTCACGTCACCCACCACTGCAACAGTCCATTTTCATAAATTTAGGCCCAGCACCCAGGCAGAGGAGAGAGGTCCCGTAACAGACAATCTGGCTTCATGTCAGCAGAGAATCAGTCTTCATATCATAGCAGAGAATCAGGCTTCACGTCAGCCACGAATGCAACAGTCCATTGTCAGATATTTAGGCCCAGCACCCAGGCAGAGGAGAGAGGTCCCGTAACAGACAATCTGGCTTCATGTCAGCAGAGAATCAGTCTTCATGTCATAGCAGAGAATCAGGCTTCACGTCACCCACCACTGCAACAGTCCATTTTCATAAATTTAGGCCCAGCACCCAGGCAGAGGAGAGAGGTCCCGTAACAGACAATCTGGCTTCATGTCAGCAGAGAATCAGTCTTCATATCATAGCAGAGAATCAGGCTTCACGTCAGCCACCAATGCAACAGTCCATTGTCAGATATTTAGGCCCAGCACCCAGGCAGAGGAGAGAGGTCCCGTAACAGACAATCTGGCTTCATGTCAGCAGAGAATCAGTCTTCATATCATAGCAGAGAATCAGGCTTCACGTCAGCCACCAATGCAAGAGTCCATTGTCAGATATTTAGGCCCAGCACCCAGGCAGAGGAGAGAGGTCCCGTAACAGACAATCTGGCTTCATGTCAGCAGAGAATCAGTCTTCATGTCATAGCAGAGAATCAGGCTTCACGTCACCCACCACTGCAACAGTCCATTTTCATAAATTTAGGCCCAGCACCCAGGCAGAGGAGAGAGGTCCCGTAACAGACAATCTGGCTTCATGTCAGCAGAGAATCAGTCTTCATGTCATAGCAGAGAATCAGGCTTCACGTCAGCCACCAATGCAACAGTCCATTGTCAGATATTTAGGCCCAGCACCCAGGCAGAGGAGAGAGGTCCCGTAACAGAGAATCTGGCTTCATGTCAGCAGAGAATCAGTCTTCATGTCATAGCAGAGAATCAGGCTTCACGTCACCCACCACTGCAACAGTCCATTTTCATAAATTTAGGCCCAGCACCCAGGCAGAGGAGAGAGGTCCCGTAACAGACAATCTGGCTTCATGTCAGCAGAGAATCAGTCTTCATATCATAGCAGAGAATCAGGCTTCACGTCAGCCACCAATGTAACAGTCCATTTTCATAAATTTAGGCCCAGCACCCAGGCAGAGGAGAGAGGTCCCGTAACAGACAATCTGGCTTCATGTCAGCAGAGAATCAGTCTTCATGTCATAGCAGAGAATCAGGCTTCACGTCACCCACCACTGCAACAGTCCATTTTCATAAATTTAGGCCCAGCACCCAGGCAGAGGAGAGAGGTCCCGTAACAGACAATCTGGCTTCATGTCAGCAGAGAATCAGTCTTCATATCATAGCAGAGAATCAGGCTTCACGTCAGCCACCAATGCAACAGTCCATTGTCAGATATTTAGGCCCAGCACCCAGGCAGAGGAGAGAGGTCCCGTAACAGACAATCTGGCTTCATGTCAGCAGAGAATCAGTCTTCATATCATAGCAGAGAATCAGGCTTCACGTCAGCCACCAATGCAACAGTCCATTGTCAGATATTTAGGCCCAGCACCCAGGCAGAGGAGAGAGGTCCCATAACAGACAATCTGGCTTCATGTCAGCAGAAAATCAGTCTTCATATCATAGCAGAGAATCAGGCTTCACGTCAGCCACCAATGCAACAGTCCATTGTCAGATATTTAGGCCCAGCACCCAGGCAGAGGAGAGAGGTCCCGTAACAGACAATCTGGCTTCATGTCAGCAGAGAATCAGTCTTCATATCATAGCAGAGAATCAGGCTTCACGTCAGCCACCAATGCAACAGTCCATTGTCAGATATTTAGGCCCAGCACCCAGGCAGAGGAGAGAGGTCCCGTAACAGACAATCTGGCTTCATGTCAGCAGAGAATCAGTCTTCATGTCATAGCAGAGAATCAGGCTTCACGTCACCCACCAATGCAACAGTCCATTTTCATAAATTTAGGCCCAGCACCCAGGCAGAGGAGAGAGGTCCCGTAACAGACAATCTGGCTTCATGTCAGCAGAGAATCAGTCTTCATGTCATAGCAGAGAATCAGGCTTCACGTCAGCCACCAATGCAACAGTCCATTGTCAGATATTTAGGCCCAGCACCCAGGCAGAGAAGAGAGGTCCCGTAACAGAGAATCTGGCTTCATGTCAGCAGAGAATCAGTCTTCATGTCATAGCAGAGAATCAGGCTTCACGTCACCCACCACTGCAACAGTCCATTTTCATAAATTTAGGCCCAGCACCCAGGCAGAGGAGAGATGTCCCGTAACAGACAATCTGGCTTCATGTCAGCAGAGAATCAGTCTTCATATCATAGCAGAGAATCAGGCTTCACGTCAGCCACCAATGTAACAGTCCATTTTCATAAATTTAGGCCCAGCACCCAGGCAGAGGAGAGAGGTCCCGTAACAGACAATCTGGCTTCATGTCAGCAGAGAATCAGTCTTCATGTCATAGCAGAGAATCAGGCTTCACGTCACCCACCACTGCAACAGTCCATTTTCATAAATTTAGGCCCAGCACCCAGGCAGAGGAGAGAGGTCCCGTAACAGACAATCTGGCTTCATGTCAGCAGAGAATCAGTCTTCATATCATAGCAGAGAATCAGGCTTCACGTCAGCCACCAATGCAACAGTCCATTGTCAGATATTTAGGCCCAGCACCCAGGCAGAGGAGAGAGGTCCCGTAACAGACAATCTGGCTTCATGTCAGCAGAGAATCAGTCTTCATATCATAGCAGAGAATCAGGCTTCACGTCAGCCACCAATGCAACAGTCCATTGTCAGATATTTAGGCCCAGCACCCAGGCAGAGGAGAGAGGTCCCATAACAGACAATCTGGCTTCATGTCAGCAGAGAATCAGTCTTCATATCATAGCAGAGAATCAGGCTTCACGTCAGCCACCAATGCAACAGTCCATTTTCATAAATTTAGGCCCAGCACCCAGGCAGAGGAGAGAGGTCCCGTAACAGACAATCTGGCTTCATGTCAGCAGAAAATCAGTCTTCATATCATAGCAGAGAATCAGGCTTCACGTCAGCCACCAATGCAACAGTCCATTGTCAGATATTTAGGCCCAGCACCCAGGCAGAGGAGAGAGGTCCCATAACAGACAATCTGGCTTCATGTCAGCAGAGAATCAGTCTTCATATCATAGCAGAGAATCAGGCTTCACGTCAGCCACCAATGCAACAGTCCATTTTCATAAATTTAGGCCCAGCACCCAGGCAGAGGAGAGAGGTCCCGTAACAGACAATCTGGCTTCATGTCAGCAGAAAATCAGTCTTCATATCATAGCAGAGAATCAGGCTTCACGTCAGCCACCAATGCAACAGTCCATTGTCAGATATTTAGGCCCAGCACCCAGGCAGAGGAGAGAGGTCCCGTAACAGACAATCTGGCTTCATGTCAGCAGAGAATCAGTCTTCATATCATAGCAGAGAATCAGGCTTCACGTCAGCCACCAATGCAACAGTCCATTGTCAGATATTTAGGCCCAGCACCCAGGCAGAGAAGAGAGGTCCCGTAACAGATAATCTGGCTTCATGTCAGCAGAGAATCAGTCTTCATATCATAGCAGAGAATAAGGCTTCACATCAGCCACCAATGCAACAGTCCATTGTCAGATATTTTGGCCCAGCACCCAGGCAGAGGAGAGAGGTCCCGTAACAGACAATCTGGCTTCATGTCAGCAGAGAATCAGTCATCATGTCATAGCAGAGAATCAGGCTTCACGTCAGCCACCAATGCAACAGTCCATTGTCAGATATTTAGGCCCAGCACCCAGGCAGAGGAGAGAGGACCCGTAACAGACAATCTGGCTTCATGTCAGCAGAGAATCAGTCTTCATATCATAGCAGAGAATCAGGCTTCACGTCAACCACCAATGTAACAGTCAATTTTCATAAATTTAGGACCAGCACCCAGGCAGAGGAGAGAGGTCCCGTAACAGACAATCTGGCTTCATGTCAGCAGAGAATCAGTCTTCATGTCATAGCAGAGAATCAGGCTTCACGTAACCCACCACTGCAACAGTCCATTTTCATAAATTTAGGCCTAGCACCCAGGCAGAGGAGAGAGGTCCCGTAACAGACAATCTGGCTTCATGTCAGCAGAGAATCAGTCTTCATATCATAGCAGAGAATCAGGCTTCACGTCAGCCACCAATGCAACAGTCCATTGTCAGATATTTAGGCCCAGCACCCAGGCAGAGGAGAGAGGTCCCGTAACAGACAATCTGGCTTCATGTCAGCAGAGAATCAGTCTTCATATCATAGCAGAGAATCAGGCTTCACGTCAGCCACCATGGCAACAGTCCATTTTCATAAATTTAGGCCCAGCACCCAGGCAGAGGAGAGAGGTCCCGTAACAGAGGATCTGGCTTCATGTCAGCAGAGAATTAGTCTGCATGTCATAGCAGAAAATCAGGCTTCACGTCAGCCACCACTGCAACAGTCCATTGTCAGATATTTAGGCCCAGCACCCAGGCAGAGGAGAGAGGTCCCGTAACAGAGGATCTGGCTTCATGTCAGCAGAGAATTAGTCTGCATGTCATAGCAGAGAATCAGGCTTCAAGTCACCTAACATTGGAACAGTCTATTGGCATATATTTAGGCCCCGGCACCCAGACAGAGGAGAGGTTCATTCAACTTTGGGTAGCCTCGCAATATAATGGTAAAATGAAAATAAAAATAGGATTGAATGAGGAAGTGCCCTGGAGTACAATAATATATGGTTAAGGGGAGGTAGTTAATGTCTAATCTGGACAAGGGACGGACAGGTCCTGTGGGATCCATGCCTGGTTCATTTTTATGAACGTCAGCTTGTCCACATTGGCTGTAGACAGGCGGCTGCGTTTGTCTGTAATGACGCCCCCTGCCGTGCTGAATACACGTTCAGACAAAACACTGGCCGCCGGGCAGGCCAGCACCTCCAAGGCATAAAAGGCTAGCTCTGGCCACGTGGACAATTTAGAGACCCAGAAGTTGAATGGGGCCGAACCATCAGTCAGTACGTGGAGGGGTGTGCACACGTACTGTTCCACCATGTTAGTGAAATGTTGCCTCCTGCTAACACGTTGCGTATTAGGTGGTGGTGCAGTTAGCTGTGGCGTGTTGACAAAAGTTTTCCACATCTCTGCCATGCTAACCCTGCCCTCAGAGGAGCTGGCCGTGACACAGCTTCCTTGGCGACCTCTTGCTCCTCCTCTGCCTTGACCTTGGGCTTCCACTTGTTCCCCTGTGACATTTTGGAATGCTCTCAGTAGCGCGTCTACCAACGTGCGCTTGTACTCGCGCATCTTCCTATCAGTGCAGGAAGTAAGGTGGGCACATTGTCTTTGTAGCGTGGATCCAGCAGGGTGGCAACCCAGTAGTCCGCACACGTTAAAATGTGGGCAACTTTGCTGTCGTTGCGCAGGCACTGCAGCATGTAGTCGCTCTTGTGTGCCAGGCTGCCCAGGGGTAAGGACAAGCTGTCCTCTGTGGGAGGCGTATCGTCATCTTCCTGCCTTTCCCCCCAGCCACGCACCAGTGATGGGCCCGAGCTGCGTTGGGTGCCACCCCGCTGTGACCATGCTTCATCCTCATCCTCCTCCACCTCATCCTCGTCCTCCTCGCCCTCCAGTAGTGGGCCCTGGCTGGCCACATTTGTACCTGGCCTCTGCTGTTGCAAAAAACCTCCCTCTGAGTCACTTCGAAGAGACTGGCCTGAAAGTACTAAAAATGACCCCTCTTCCTCCTCCTCCTCCTCCTGGGCCACCTCCTCTTCCATCATCGCCCTAAGTGTTTTCTCAAGGAGACATAGAAGTGGTATTGTAACGCTGATAACGGCGTCATCGCCACTGGCCATGTTGGTGGAGTACTCGAAACAGCGCAACAGGGCACACAGGTCTCGCATGGAGGCCCAGTCATTGGTGGTGAAGTGGTGCTGTTCCGCAGTGCGACTGACCCGTGCGTGCTGCAGCTGAAACTCCACTATGGCCTGCTGCTGCTCGCACAGTCTGTCCAGCATGTGCAAGGTGGAGTTCCACCTGGTGGGCACGTCGCATATGAGGCGGTGAGCGGGAAGGCCGAAGTTACGCTGTAGCGCAGACAGGCGAGCAGCGGCAGGATGTGAACGCCGGAAGCGCGAACAGACGGCCCGCACTTTATGCAGCAGCTCTGACATGTCGGGGTGGTTGTGAATGAACTTCTGCACCACCAAATTCAGCACATGCGCCAGGCAAGGGATGTGCGTCAAACCGGCTAGTCCCAGAGCTGCAACGAGATTTCGCCCATTATCGCACACCACCAGGCCGGGCTTGAGGCTCACCGGCAGCAACCACTCGTCGGTCTGTTGTTCTATACCCCGCCACAACTCCTGTGCGGTGTGGGGCCTGTCCCCCAAACATATGAGTTTCAGAATGGCCTGCTGATGTTTACCCCGGGCTGTGCTGAAGTTGGTGGTGAAGGTTTGTGGCTTACTGGATGAGCAGGTGGAAGAAGAGGAGGAGGAAGCCGAGAAGGAGAAGGTGGCAACAGGAGGCAAATAATGTTGCCCTGCGATCCTTGGCGGCGGAAGGACGTGCGCCAAACAGCTCTCCGCCTGGGGCCCAGCTGCCACTACATTTACCCAGCGTGCAGTTAGGGAGATATAGCGTCCCTGGCCGTGCTTACTGGTCCACGTATCTGTGGTTAGGTGGACCTTGCTACAGATGGCGTTGCGCAGTGCACACTTGATTTTATCGGATACTTGGTTGTGCAGGGAAGGCACGGCTCTATTGGAGAAGTAGTGGCAGCTGGGAACAACATACTGTGGGACAGCAAGCGACATGAGCTGTTTGAAGCTGTCTGTGTCCACCAGCCTAAATGACAGCATTTCATAGGCCA
Source organism: Bufo gargarizans (assembly GCF_014858855.1). Lineage (NCBI taxonomy): Eukaryota > Metazoa > Chordata > Amphibia > Anura > Bufonidae > Bufo > Bufo gargarizans. Next base: position 82,839,086 of record NC_058080.1, on the reverse strand, counting down.
GCAGTTTAGAAAAGCTGGCATTCAGGGCCAGGGATCGAGGGTGGCTAGGTGGGAATTTACGCTTTCTCTCAAATGTTTGTGAGATGGAGAGCTGAACGCTGCCGTGTGACATGGTTGAGACGCTTGGTGACGGAGGTGGTGGTGGTGTTGGTGGTACATATCCTGTTTGCTGGGCGGCAGGTGCCAACGTTCCTCCAGAGGCGGAGGAAGAGGCCGAGGCGGCAGCAGCAGAAGAGGCCGAGGCGGCAGCAGCAGAAGAGGTAGCAGGGGGAGCCTGAGCGACTTCCTTGTTTTTAAGGTGTTTACTCCACTGCAGTTCATGCTTTGCATGCAGGTGCCTGGTCATGCAGGTTGTGCTCAGGTTCAGAACGTTAATGCCTCTCTTCAGGCTCTGATGGCACAGCGTGCAAACCACTCGGGTCTTGTCGTCAGCACATTGTTTGAAGAAGTGCCATGCCAGGGAACCCCTGCCTTTGGGGTGCTCGGTCCAAGATGGCGGCGGTCAGTAGCAGGCGGAGTCTCTTGGCGGCGGGTGTTCTGCTTTTGCCCACTGCTCCCTCTTTTGCTACGCTGTTGGCTCGGTCTCACCACTGCCTCTTCCTCCGAACTGTGAAAGTCAGTGGTACGACCTTCATTCCATGTGGGGTCTAGGACCTCATCGTCCCCTGCATCGTCTTCCACCCAGTCTTGATCCCTGACCTCCTGTTCAGTCTGCACACTGCAGAAAGTCGCAGCAGTTGGCACCTGTGTTTCGTCATCATCAGAGACATGCTGAGGTGGTATTCCCATGTCCTCATCATCAGGAAACATAAGTGGTTGTGCGTCAGTCCAGTCTATGTCTTCCACCGCTGGGGAAGGGCTAGGTGGATGCCCTTGGGAAACCCTGCCAGCAGAGTCTTCAAACAGCATAAGAGACTGCTGCATAACTTGAGGCTCAGACAGTTTCCCTGATATGCATGGGGGTGATGTGACAGACTGATGGGGTTGGTTTTCAGGCGCCATCTGTGCGCTTTCTGCAGAAGACTGGGTGGGAGTTAATGTGAACGTGCTGGATCCACTGTCGGCCACCCAATTGACTAATGCCTGTACCTGCTCAGGCCTTACCATCCTTAGAACGGCATTGGGCCCCACCATATATCGCTGTAAATTCTGGCGGCTACTGGGACCTGAGGTAGTTGGTACACTAGGACGTGTGGATGTGGCAGAACGGCCACGTCCTCTCCCAGCACCAGAGGGTCCACTAACACCACCACGACCGTGTCTACGTCCGCGTCCCTTACTAGATGTTTTCCTCATTGTTATCGTTCACCACAACAACAAAAATATTATTTGGCCCAATGTATTGTATTCAAATTCAGCTGAATATAAATTTGAGGCCTAGTATTTAGGCGCTGGGTGACAGGTATAGATTTACTGACAGAATTAGACTTGGAAATGCAGAGTAGCGTGTGTGAAGTTATTCAGAATGACCCTATGTGCACCTTGAATATTATATACCCTTTTAGGGATGTATTTAAAGAAGGCCTGATACAGCAGAAACCACTAAATTAGGAAATTGCTAAATTGGGAATTGTATTTCAACCCAGAACAAAAAATGTGCTTTGACGGACACTAAATAACTTGCCCAGCCAAAACAGTACAGCAGTAACGACAGATTTAGCGGGATATAAATTTGAGGCCTAGTATTTAGGCGCTGGGTGACAGGTATAGATTTACTGACAGAATTAGACTTGGAAATGCACAGTAGCGTGTGTGTGAAGTTATTCTGAATGACCCTATGTGCACCTTGAATATTATATACCCTTTTAGGGATAGATTTCAAATAGCTCTGATACAGCAGAAACCACTAAATTATGAAATTGCTAAATTGGGAATTGTATTTCAACCCAGAACAAAAAATGTGCTTTGACTGACACTAAATAACTTGCCCAGCCAGAACAGTACAGCAGTAACGACAGATTTAGCGGGATATAAATTTGAGGCCTAGTATTTAGGCGCTGGGTGACAGGTATAGATTTACTGATGGAATTAGACTTGGAAATGCACAGTAGCGTGTGTGTGAAGTTATTCAGAATGACCCTATCAGCACCTTGATTCTGATATACCCTTTTAGGGATGCATTTAAAGTAGGCCTGATACAGCAGAAACCACTAAATTAGGAAATTGCTAAATTGGGAATTGTATTTCAACCCAGAACAAAAAATGTGCTTTGACGGACATTAAATAACTTGCCCAGCCAGAACAGTACAGCAGTAACGACAGATTCAGCGGGATATAAATTTGAGGCCTAGTATTTAGGCGCTGGGTGACAGGTATAGATTTACTGACGGAATTAGACTTGGAAATGCACAGTAGCATGTGTGTGAAGTTATTCTGAATGACCCTTTGTGCACCTTGAATATTATATATCCTTTTAGGGATAGATTTCAAATAGCTCTGATACAGCAGAAACCACTAAATTAGGAAATTGCTAAATTGGGAATTGTATTTCAACCCAGAACAAAAAATGTGCTTTGACGGACACTAAATAACTTGCCCAGCCAGAACAGTACAGCGGTAACGACAGATTTAGCGGGATATAAATTTGAGGCCTAGTATTTAGTCGCTGGGTGTCAGGTATAGATTTACTGACAGAATTAGACTGGGATATGGCCATAAAATAACCACACTATTGCTGGTTAAATGCACTTGGTGTGACACCTTGACCAACCACACTACTGAGGGTTAAATGCACTTAGTGACGGGCGCAGCTTGCCTCTGATGTAGTATATGGCCAAAAAATAAACAGACTATTGCTGGTTAAATGCACTTGGTGTGACAGCTTCACCCTGATGTAGGCTTTAGCCAAAAAACAACCACACCATTGAGGGTTAAATGCACTTGGTGACAGGCGCAGCTTGCCCCTGATGTAGTATATGGCCAAAAAATAAACAGACTATTGCTGGTTAAATGCACTTGGTGTGACAGCTTCACCCTGATGTAGGCTTTAGCCAAAAAACAACCACACCATTGAGGGTTAAATGCACTTGGTGACAGGCGCAGCTTGCCCCTGATGTAGTATTTGGCCAAAAAATGAACAGACTATTGCTGGTTAAATGCACTTGGTGTGACAGCTTCACCCTGATGTAGGTTTTAGCCAAAAAACAACCACACCATTGAGGGTTAAATGCACTTGGTCGCAGCTTGTGCTGGCGCACCACAAGACACAAAATGGCCGCCGATCACCCCAGAAAAAAGTGACTGACAAACGGTCTGGGCAGCCTAAAAACAGTGAGCAATTGAGTATCAGCAGCTCAATGACCCACAGCTGCAGATCAATCAATAATCAAGTCCTTTGGAGGAGTAAGGGTCTATTCACACGTCCGTTGTTTCTTTCCTGATCTGTTCCGTTTTTTGCTGAACAGATCTGGACCAGATCTGGACCCATTCATTTTCAATGGGTCCTGAAAAAAAATCTGACATTGTGCTGTCCGTTTTTTTTCAGGACCCATTGAAAATGAATGGGTCCAGATCTGGTCCAGATCTGTTCAGCAAAAAACGGAACATATCAGGAAACAAACAACGGACGTGTGAATAGACCCTTAATCTGCCTAATCTCGCCCTACTGTCGCAGCCGCAACATCTCCCTACGCTAATCAGAGCAGAGTGACGGGCGGCGCTAGGTGACTCCAGCTTAAATAGAGGCTGGGTCACATGGTGCTCTGGCCAATCACAGCCATGCCAATAGTAGGCATGGCTGTGATGGCCTCTTGGGGCAAGTAGTATGACGCTTGTTGATTGGCTGCTTTGCAGCCTTTCAAAAAGCGCCAAGAAAGCGTCACAAAAGCGCCAAGAAAGCGACGAACACCTACGTCAGGGGGAGTGGCCAAGTCGTCATAGAGCCGAGCCTCTGCACTATCCAATCAGCAATCTAGCAAGTACGGATACTATGCCCCCAATGCTAATGATCAGGAAATACGTCACAACCTAGGTTATAAAAGCCTGAGACGAGGCGAACACGCTCACACACTGCCCGAACCCCTGAGGACGCCGTGACTCGGCGAAACATGTCGGGGGGCAGCGTGAGGCTCTAATTTTAAACAGTAGTCACTAGTGTCTCAGTATACGTAGGAATCCTAGATACAGTGCCGATAATAAAGTCAGGCAAACGCGTAGCCTGCTGTGGCAACAGTGTATCTAGACATTGAAGTGATTAATAAAGGCCAGTGACACTGAAAATTTTAAAACACTATTGTTATGTCGGTATACTACCAATTTATTTTTATTTTTATTTGAGAGATATTAAAAGTTAAGTCTTAGACTATTGGTAGGTGCAGGGAAAAATAGGTTTATAAAGCAATGTGCTGACACTCTGGTATACCACTGACCACCAATGAAAATTCAGCGGGAGGCGGGCGGGGGATCGCGATCCCGCCTGCCGCACCGCCCCGCAAACGCCCAAAAACTGCACCCTGCCGACATAAATGCATTTAGGGGTGCAGGGGGAGGTTAAAAAAATTAAACTTCGGCCATTTTTAAGTTTCTGATCCCTGCGGTCAGGGACGGCAGGAATCAGAAACTGTATAATGCGCTGCAAACCTCAGGTCTGAATTGACCTGCGGTTTGCAGCGATCGCCGATATGGGGGGGTCACAGGACCCCCCTCGGCATTGACCCTGGGTGCCTGGCTGTGTGTAACAGCCGGCACTCAGCGCTGTCACCATGTCTGCAGACATGGTGACAGTTTAATGCCAGGATGAGTATACTCGTCCTGGTACGTTAAGTACCCTTGCTCCAGGGCGAGTATACTCGTCCTAGGTCCTAAAAGTGTTAAAGGACTTCTGTCACCCCCAAAAGTCTTTTTTTTAGGCTAATTAAAATCCTTATACTGTGATTTTTCAATATATAGTGCTCTTACCCTTTTCTGTTATTTTCTTTAAAAAACTGCACTTTTATAATATGTAAATTATCTCTCTACCAGCAAGTAGGGTGTCTACTTGCTGGTTGCCGCCGCATCCTCCTTTCAAAATAACGCCCCCTCCTCCTGCTGATTGACAGGGCCAGCGAGTGCTCTCCTCCGCCGGCTGGCCCTGTCTGCAATTCAAATCCCGCGCCTGCACCTCACCCGAAAGAGAAGACATCATCGGCGCAGGCGCACTGAGGAAGTGCTGAGGAAGCGAGCGTCCTTCTCTGAGAGCCGAATGAGGTGCAGGCGCGGGATTTGAATCGCAGACAGGGCCAGTCGGCGGAGGAGAGCACTCGCTGGCCCTGTCAATCAGCAGGAGGAGGGTGCGTTTTTTTGAAAGGAGGATGCGGCGGCTACCAGCAAGTAGACACCCTACAAAATGCCCATATAGTCTGTATTTATACTTTGTCAGGGATTGCTCTCTCAAGCAGGCGGCGGTAACAGATTCATGTGCAGACAATAGGATAAAGTTCAAATAAGGTTCCACTTTATTGTGGTACAAACTTCAAAATAATGAGCCTTTACACTTCTGGCAAAAATGTAAAACAAATCCTGCTCGTCTGAGCACTAACTAATACAGTTCAGTATCTGGCTCACCTATTAAACCCAGGTCACAAAGGGCATCAGGCTTTTCTTTAATCAGGACGGCATGCAGCTTCCTAGACTTATCTACAGACATCTCCAGGCACCTGCTGGTCATAGAGGCCTCAGGAGCTAGGAGGAAATTTCCCTGGCATAACTTAGAGTCATACTACAGAGAAGAAGTGCAGCATTCAGGAGAAGCTGAGTTATACAGCCAGCCTCTCAGTACACCAGAGTCAGAGAGAATCAGAGATATATCAGAGTTGAGTTTGCCTGCCAGTTTAATGCTAAAGCCTGCTGGAACCAAGACAAAGCCAGAAACCGTTTTGGGGAAACGTTTATTCAAAGTAAAGCTGCCATTGAACTGCATCTCAAGGTCAAATCCCTCAATTATTTTCCCTATTTATTGCTTCGGAGCCAAAGCCTGTGGTCAAACTGTATCCAGGTAGGAGCACCGTGACACACATAAAGAGACATTTTAGGCCGCAACATACCACTCAGCATTCCTACACCTGGGTCACATTATATAGAGGGCAATTCCGACATTGCTTCTGATTTTCCTTTCAACTAAAATAAATACTAACTTCCAGTCACTATACACATAAAAAGTAAGCAGCACAGAATCTTGGATCTACTCCGATTGAAAAAAAGTCATGTGTAATGGTAGACATTCCTGAAAAATGGAAACTGATTAGGTTCCATGTGCAACTCTTAAACATTCCCCATGCATTAGCATATGTTATAACTTCATGTGGCTAGATCCAGCACATAGCTTTGGATGCCATGCCTTTGATGTGAAAAAAGCCTAAAACAGTAAGGGTTGTTTCACACGAGCAGATACCGTACGTGACATCCGCTGCGTGAATGACAGCTAAGACCCGATGCAGACAGCAGAAGCACGGAGCATTAACATGACTGATAATGCTCCGTGCCTCTCTGTGATCTCTTTACTACAAAATCACAGTGAGATAAAGTTGTCACTGTGATTTCGTAGTTAAAGAGATCACAGAGAGGCACGGAGCATTATCAATCATGTTAATGCTCGGTGCTTCTGCTGTCAGCATCAGGTCTTAGCTGTCATTCACGCAGCGGATGTCACGTAGGGCATCTGCTCGTGTGAAACAACCCTTACTGTTTTAGGCTTTTTTCACATCAAAGGCATGGCATCCAAAGCTATGTGCTGGATCTAGCCACATGAAGTGGCATGCTGTGCTTTTTGCTCCGGCCAAAAATCCTGAAGACTTGCCGCAAGGCCGGATCCGGAATTAATGCCCATTGAAAGGCATTGATCCGGATCCGGCCTTAAGCTAAACGTCATTTCGGCGCATTGCCGGATCCGACGTTTAGCTTTTTCTGAATGGTTACCATGGCTGCCGGGACGCTAAAGTCCTGACAGCCATAGTAAAGTGTAGTGGGGAGCGGGGGAGCAGTATACTTACCGTCCGTGCGGCTCCCGGGGCGCTTCAGAGTGACGTCAGGGCGCCCCAGGCGCATGGATGACGTGATCACATGGCACGTCATCCATGCGCATGGGGCGCTCTGACGTCACTCTGGAGCATCCCGGGAGCTGCGCAGACTGTAAGTATACCGCTCCCCCGCTCCCCGCTCCTACTATGGCAACCAGGACTGTAATAGCGTCCTGGCTTCCATAGTAACACTGAAAGCATTTTGAAGACGGATCCGTCTTCAAAGGCTTTCAGTACACTTGCGTTTTTCCGGATCCGGCGTGTAATTCCGGCAAGTGGAGTACACGCCGGATCCGGACAATGCAAGTGTGAAAGAGGCCTTAGTGTCTCCATAGTCTGAGTGCCTTAGTTTTTTCATTTTTTGGGCAATTGTCTTAGGTAGGGTATGATTTTTTCAAGATGAGTTGACGGTTTGATTGGTATTATTTTGGGGTGTATATGATTTTTTGATAGCTTGCTATTACACTTTATGTGATGTAAGGTGACAAAAAATAGCTTTTTGTACACCGTTTATTTTTTTTTTTTATGGTATTCACCTGAGGTGTTAGGTCATGTGTTATTTTTATAGAGCAGGTTATTACGGACGTGGCGATACCTAATATGTAAACTTTTTTTATTTATGTAAGTTTTACACAATGATTATGTTTTATTGTCTCCGCAGTCTGAGATACATAGTCTTTTTCATTTTTTGAACGATTGTCTTAGGTAGGATATTAATTTTGCGGGATGAGATGATGGTTTGATTGGCACTATTTTAGGGTGCGTATGACTTTTTTATCGCTTGCCATTACACTTTGTGTGATGTAAGGTGACAGAATGGCTTTCTTTACGCAGTTTTTTTTTTTTTTTTTACAGTATTTACCTGAGTGGTTAGGTCATGTGATATTTTTATAGAGCAGGTTATTACGGACTCGGCAATACCTAATAAGTCTACTTTTTAAATTTATTTAAGTTTTACACAATATCATTTTTGAAACAAAAAATAAATAAATCATATTTTAGTGTCTCCATATTCTGAGAGCCATAGTTTTTTTTTTCAGTTTTTGGGCGATTGTCTTAGGTAGGGTATGATTTTTGTGGGATGAGATGATGGTTTAATTGGTTTGATTGCTTGCTATTACACTTTTTGTGATGTAAGGTGACAAAAAATAGCTTTTTTGACACCGTTTTTTTTTTACGGTGGTCATCTGAGGGGTTAGGTCATCTGGTATATTTATAGAGCAGGCTGTTGCAGAAGCGGCAATACCTAGCATATATATATATATATATATATTTATTTATTTATTTCATTTACTTAAGTTTTACACAAAAACAGCATTTTTGAAACAAAAAAAAAAGATGTTTTAGTGTTTTTGGGCGATTTTCTTAGTGACGGTTAGATTGGTACTATTTTGGGGGTATATATATGCTGTTTTGATCGCATGGTGTTGCACTTTTAGTGATGTAAGGTTACCAAAAAATTGTTTATTTAGCAGTTTTTACTTTATTTGTTTGACGATGTTCATCTGAGGGGTTAGGTTATGTGGTCGATATGGACAATACCTACTATGTGTACTTTCCTTTTTTTCCTTATGTTTTTATTTTTTACTTGCAAATTTTAATTTTTTTTGGGGGGAAACATTATTTTTTTCACTTTATTTTTTGTCCCACTCTGGGACTTCAACTTTTGGGGGTATTAACCCCTTTACAATGCATGACAATACTTCTGTATTGTCATGCATTGGCTGCAAGTGTATATCACACTGTAATACACTTACAGCCTTCCACAGGCTCTCGTGGAAGGCAGCCACGATGCCTAAGGAAGGCATTGTGCTGCCTTCCATGCCATTGGGTCCCTGTCACATCAGCACATTAGCACATGCCATTGGGTCCCTTTCTCCCTGCACAGACATCGCAGGGGTTAATGCGCCGGCATCAGTGATTTTACTGATGCCTGCGCATGGAGCAGGGGTCCGGCTATCTTTGACTGCCAGACTCCTGCCGCTGATTGGGCGTGCGCAGCTCCTGCACCCGCCTGATCACCATGATATGCATGTACTTCTCTGGTCCTTAAAGGGAACCTGTCATGTGGATATTTGATTATAATCTAACTAATTATATACAATCATTAACTACTAAAAAGTGCCTTACATGTATTTGCTTACTGGTGTGACAGATGGTTACCTCATAATATACACACATAGATGCCACATTCCATATGCTAATAAGCTGATTTGAGTCCAGCGTGATGTCAGTGAGTCCAGCGTTTTTTGTTTTTTTATTCAGAGCTATAGACACTCCCCTGCCCACCTGCTGCTGATTCATATGGAAAATAACTGTAAATCAGCAGCAGGTGAGCGGGGAGAGTCAGGAGCTCATAAATATTCAGGACTCATCATTATCAGCTGGAGCTTTTCAATACAAGATGCTGGCAGATTGACTGGGTCAATTAAAGAAAGTGACCCAGCATTTCACTAAGCGAATCAATCACTCATGTTGCCCTTAGTTAGGACACCAAAAAACTGGTGATAGGTTCCCTTTAAGTCACAGCCAGAGATGACGTACATGCACGTCATGGGTTCCTATGGGGTTATATATTGCTGCAAAATCCATGCAATAAAACTATAATTTTTAATGTACATTACATTCTCCTATTTGGCAGCACCCCTTGCTGTTTATCCTTATGGCTTCCTTCTCCTGCATTCACTGGTGGACTAACATACTCAGTAGATTTCCTGGTTCCTTCCCCTCAACTTTGATGTGTCATAGTGATATCATAGTAAAGCAGGTGAAGCAGCCGAGGCACCTTTCATTCATTCATCTCTACTTCTAAATTCATACAAATATAGAGCTGTATTTCTTTCTACACAGTAGAGAAGGAAATTGGGTAGTCATTGTGTGCCTTCTGTATCTCTAAGGCTATATGAGAGGGACTATTTTCTATGCAATGGAAAGGGTCAAGGGTTTATCGTATTGCAACATGGAAGATTGAGGTACTTGATGAGCTGCTGCCCACACACAAAAAGGTAGAAAACCCTCCACATAAGTGATAAAAATGCTGTTTTAAATCCCTTTAAATGGATTTTGTCACTTCAGCAAGTGGCATTTATCATGTAGAGAAAGTTAATACCAGGCATTTATAGTACTAATGTATTGTGATTGTCCATATTGCCTCTTTTGATGGCTGGATTCATTTTCCCATGACATTATACACTGCTTGTTCCCAAAGGTTATAACCACCCTGCAATCCAGCAGCGGTGGTCATGCTTGCGCATTATAGAAAAAAATGCAGGCCTCTCTGGTGGACGGAACTGTGGCAGCTCACATAGGCTGGTGCTTTTCCCTATAGTATGTAGGCACGACCACATGGTCATAACCATAGAAATGAACAGTGTATAATGTGATGGAAAAATGAATCCAGCCAGCAAAGGAGACAATATGACCAATCACAATACATTAGTATGTGGCTTGTATTAACTTTCTCTACATGATAAATGTAATTTGCTGAAGTGAGACAACCCCTTTAAGTATAGGATACTGTATAAAAAAAATATATATTCTCAAGTTAGGATTAGGATTGCCAAAACTGTTTGGTTCACAATGTATCTTTCAGGATTCAGCTGTATTGAAATTATACAGTATGCAGTGTGATACATAATTTTAATTTCAAATAAAGAATGATCTTTGTATGAAGTAGCTATAATAGATCACCCACTGTCTCCTTGTTCTGCACTTCTATTCAGGAAAGGAACCTTATTTACCCAGTGGACAATGAGTATTTAAATGTATCTAAGGTCACGAGGTGGTGTCCCACTAGGAGGATGGAGAACATTATTGATTTATTGATATACTAAATGAAAAACTGCAGAGGTATTAGCACTTCATAGTAAAAGACAACGGGTGAAGTTACTGTACAAAGGTTTCAATTGTTTCCTTAAAGTAACACCAGCATGGCCAAGCCCAGTTTATTAGTGCTGGAATGTGTAGATTGAATTTATCTTTAAAGGGTGTTATCCCATGTAAAAAATGAGAATCAGACATCATTTAGTACATGACAGTCTCTTTCTAAGAAAGCTAGATCCAGACCTGTACCTCACATGGATCCAAAGAGTTCTCCATTCATCACGCTTTAAACCAAATGTAAGCAAAGTTAATAGTGGAATCATCTTTATGTGGGCATTGTGTATGTTCTGTTTTTTTTTTTTTTTTTTTCCTATGGGTGTTGAAAGGCACTCTAAGAACACTTTATGACATCAAGCAGTTACAATAGGGTACTATCTGGGCACTTCTGATTCTATTTGGGCAAAGGATGGTACTCTGGGCACTGTAGTGTACACCATGTGTCTGCAGACCGCATGGCACTAGCAAAACACCATACATATGTGTTGTATGATACTGTTTGGACTCTATATTATACTCCACTTTCCTTTCTCAGAACTCTAAGGTAAGTTTAATTTTAATTTTTTATATTTTTTATTAATATACATTTTTATTTTTATTCATTATTGTTATTTCAATTATTATTTTTTTAGGCAAGGAACAATAGAAAATGTAGAAAACACTGTATATTATTACAACCAACCAATAAGTGGTACAGTTGAACAAAATGATTGCATAAAAATGTGAGGAACTAAAGAATTTTTTTAACTCAATCCCTTCATTTCAGGGGCTCAAAATTAATTAGACAAATTAAATAATTGCAAATAAAATGTACATTTTTTATACTTTGTTGGCAATGACTGCCTGAAGTCTTGAACTCATGGACATATAAGAATATTCCACTTCTTAGCTTTAATAAACTCCTGGGTTGCTTTGGCTTTATGTTTTGGGTCATTGTCCATCTGTATTATGAAACACAGACCAATCAGTTTGGCTACATTTGGCTGTATTTGAGCACACAGTATGTCTCTGAAAACCCCAGAATTCATCCGGCTGCTTCTGTCCTGTGTCCCATCATCAATAAACACTAGGGACCCAGTGCCACTGGCAGCCATGCATGCCCAAGCCATCACACTGCCTCCGCTGTGTTTTACAGATGATGTGGTATGCTTTGGATCATTCATGAGCTGTACCATGCCTTCGCCATACTTTTTTTTTTGATCTTGGCTTCATCTGTCCAAAGAATGTTGTTCCAGAACTGTGCTGTTTTTTTTAGATATTTTTTTTTTTAGCAAGTCCAATCTAGCCTTCTTATTCTTGAGGCTTATAAGTGGCTTGCACTGTGCAGTGAACCCTCTGTATTCACTTTCATGCAGTTTTTATTGAAAATGTGGATATTGATACGCCTATATCCTGGAGAGTGTTGTTCACTTGGTTGGCTGTTGTGAAGGGGTTTCTCATCACCATGGTAATTATTCTGCGATTGTCCACCACAGTTGTGTTCCGTGGGCGTCCAGGTAATTTTGCATTGTTGATGTCACCAGTGCTTTCTTTATTCCTCAGGATGTACCAAACTGTCGATTTTGCCACTCCTAATAGTGTAGCAATTTCTCAGATGTTTTTTTTTCTGTTTTAGCAGATGAGCAGAAGAGCTCCTTTGACCGCATGTTTATTTCTCAGCAAAATCTTCAAAATGCAAGCACCACACCTCAAATCAACTCCAGGCCTTTTATGTGCTTAATTGAGAATGAAATAATGAAGGAATTGTCCACACCTGCACATGAAACAGCTTTTGAGTCAATTTTCCAATTACTTTTGGTCCCTTTAAAAACACGGTGCCACATATAAAGGAGCGAAAACTCCTAAACCCTTCATCCAATATTAATGTGGATACCCTCAAATGAAAGCTAAATGTCTGGACTTTATGTCCATATCCATTATATAACTATGATTTGAATAAGTTTTAGTAAACAGGAAATAAAAACAAAATTTGTGTCAGTGTCCAAATATATTTGGACCTAACTGTATGCAACAAATGTATCATCTAGCCTGAGCCATAACTTTATGATAAATTGGACATATCTTTAGGCTGTCTAAGGCCCCCTTTAATGCGAGTTTTCCGCGCAGGTGCAATGCATAAGGTGAATGCATAGCACCCTCACTGAATCCTGACCCATAATGGGTCTGTGCACACGAGCGGTATTTTTCACGCATCATTTCTGTGTTGCGTCAGAATTGTGGCATGTTCTATATTCTGCATTTTTCACGCAGTCCTGCCCCCATAGAAGTAAATAAGGCTTCAGTGAAAAATGCATTGCATTGCAGTCTGGATACAATGCATTTTTCACTGATGTTGGCTATGAGATGTTTAGCATATTGTGATAAAGTTCATTATTTTCTGTAATGTACTGATAAACATTAGACTTTCATATATTTTAGATTCATTACACACCAACTGAAGTAGTTCAAGCCTTTTATTGTTTTAATATTGATGATTTTGGCATACAGCTCATGAAAACCCAAATTTCCTATCTCAAAAAATTAGCATATTTCATCTGACCAATAAAAGAAAAGTGTTTTTAATACAAAAACAGTCAACCTTCAAATAATTATGTTCAGTTATGCACTCAATACTTGGTCGGGAATCCTTTTGCAGAAATGACTGCTTCAATGCCGCGTGGCATGGAGGGAATCAGCCTGTGGCACTGCTGAGGTGTTATGGAGGCCCAGGATGCTTCGATAGCGGCCTTAAGCTCATCCAGAGTGTTGGGTCTTGCGTCTCTCAACTTTCTCTTCCCAATATCCCACAGATTCTCTATGGGGTTCAGGTCAGGAGAGTTGGCAGGCCAATAGAGCACAGTGATACCATGGTCAGTAAACCATTTACCAGTGGTTTTGGCACTGTGAGCAGGTGCCAGGTCGTGCTGAAAAATGAAATCTTCATCTCCATAAAGCTTTTCAGCAGATGGAAGCATGAAGTGCTCCAAAATCTCCTGATAGCTAGCTGCATTGACCCTGCCCTTGATAAAACACAGTGGACCAACACCAGCAGCTGACATGGCACCCCAGACCATCGTCTGTGGGTACTTGACACTGGACTTCAGGCATTTTGGCATTTCCCTCTCCCCAGTCTTCCTCCAGACTCTGGCACCTTGATTTCCGAATGACATGCAAAATTTGCTTTCATCCGAAAAAAGTACTTTGGACCACTGAGCAACAGTCCAGTGCTGCTTCTCTGTAGCCCAGGTCAGGCGCTTCTGCCGCTGTTTCTGGTTCAAAAGTGGCTTGACCTGGGGTATGCGGCACCTGTAGCCCATTTCCTGCACACGCCTGTGGATGTTTCTACTCCAGACTCAGTCCACTGCTTCCGCAGGTCCCCCAAGGTCTGGAATCGGTCCTTCTCCACAATCTTCCTCAGGGTCCGGTCACCTCTTCTCGTTGTGCAGCGTTTTCTGCCACACTTTTTCCTTCCCACAGACTTCCCACTGAGGTGCCTTGATACAGCACTCTGGGAACAGCCTATTCGTTCAGAAATTTCTTTCTGTGTCTTACCCTCTTGCTTGAGGGTGTCAATGATGGCCTTCTGGACAGCAGTCAGGTCGGCAGTCTTACCCATGATTGCGGTTTTGAGTAATGAACCAGGCTGGGAGTTTAAAAGCCTCAGGAATCTTTTGCAGGTGTTTAGAGTTAATTAGTTGATTCAGATGATTAGGTTAATAGCTCGTTTAGAGAACCTTTTCATGATATGCTAATCTTTTGAGATAGGAATTTTGGGTTTTCATGAGCTGTATGCCAAAATCATCAATATTAAAACAAAAAAAGGCTTGAACTACTTCAGTTGGTGTGTAATGAATCTAAAATATATGAAAGTCTAATGTTTATCAGTACATTACAGAAAATAATGAACTTTATCACAATATGCTAATTTTTTGAGAAGGACCTGTATTACCCCCAACATTTTTGAGAGGATTAGTAAATCAACAACATATGATCAGAGAAATTCAAATATGGCTGTTTGCTATAGGGAATACAGAGGTAGCTAGCACACCTGAGCCATGGTACCTAAAGGTGGAATTACACAAGCCAATTTTCAGGCAGATTATAAGGAACGACCATTCCTGTAAGGCCCCCTGCACACGGCCGTGTTTCACAGCCGTGTGCGGGCCGTGGAACCGCGGCCTGGATCCCTCCTGAGAGCTGGAGCGCACGGCGTCACTGGTTGCTATGACGCCGTGCGCTCCCTGCTGCCGGCACAGTACAGTAATACACTGGTATAGATCATACCAGTGTATTACTGTACTGTGCCGGCAGCAGGGAGCGCATGGCGTCATAGCAACCAGTGACGCCGTGCGCTCCTGCTCTCAGGAGGAATCCAGGCCGCGGTTCCACGGCCCGCACACGGCTGTGAAACACGGCCGTGTGCAGGGGGCTTAAAACACACGTTTATTGGATGATCTTGTTGTTCATGCAGGCACCACCAATCATCGTTTCCTGGCAGCAGATTGTGCTGTCTAAACAGCGATCTGCTGCCCAGAAACAATCATTCTGTATGAGGACAAGGAATCACAATTGATCTCTCATCTTCATGTAAATGCAGTGGTCTCCTTCATTTAACGAGCAGCTGACTGTCAGGAGGGAGTGCTTCCTTCATGACAATTGGCTGCTACATCATACAGTCTGAACCCACCTTTAGGTGCAGGCAGTAAACGGTCCATCTACTATAAAAGTAGACACAAGACAAGACCAACTTTGTGCCCAAGAAGATTGTCTGCATAGAATCCTTTGCTAATGACTCCACAATAAATGTTGGAGTTAGAAAAGGAAGGACTATTTCAGCAGCATGGTGTTATGTTCCATATTTCACAAGAAAACTCTGCTAACATATTGGTACAATTGACTTTTAAAGGTAATATATAACAATTTAATTTAGTTTAATCAATTATGAGAAAAAATATACATGTGTGACTTTTTTTAATGTTGTAGTTGTTTTTTTAGACACTTGCATCTTGGAGATATGCACGCCCTTCCTATATTTTCTTTAAAGACAGTGCAGCAGGACATGTACCCTTTAACAGCTATAATGAATTGCAGTTAATTATCGAAGAATTGCCAGAACTACTATTACACACTCCATGAATTGATGGACAGCAGGACCATAGCCCCAGAAATCAGGGAGAAGGCCTGCATATTGTGTTATCTCTGTGCAGAATGTGTAGCATTGCTGTATATTTTATCTAGACCTTCAGAAGTGCACTACAGCTGTCATCTGTCATGAAGTGTCACAACCTCTGCTGACCTTGTCCCAGTCTACACAGCACAGCTGACAAGTGAGTTGAACAAGACAGAAATAGTCAACTTTTTGTTTATGCTCTGTTGGTCAGTGTGAAAAATTGATTATTTTTTATGTAGACAGCAATAAAACATTTAAACTAGTTTAAAAATATGTTTATAATGAAAAGCCTGATTGAAATAATACAGGATGAGCATTCTGTTATGTGGTATAAGGAAAGATTTATTTGGAGGAAAAAAGTCCACAGCTTGTAAATGCAATATAGTAGGTAAGATTAACCGTACGGTGTTCTACAATTCACTTAGTATATTTTGTAACCACCAGCATTCCTGCTTGATCCCTATAAGGCAGATTTATTTGTCTCCTTTTCCTATTAAAAGCATCTGTTTTGAGCATGTCATCTAGATCTGCAATCCTGTCTCATAAAAATCTTTTATTAACCATATTTCTTCCCATTTTAAAAAACTGACTATTAGGCTTCTGTCACTGCTTCCAACACAAGCATTTCAGTGGTTTATTAAATGTCTCCTGTGCTATATGCTGTCACCAAACTACTTTACCATTCTATATTAATGGCTTGAAAAAAACTCCCTTCATATATTTGGTTCTTTCTCTAGCTAGCTGTATTTGAGGGGAGAAATGAAAACTAAACAACAGCAAATACACTTCACTTTCAAATACGGCAACTCTTTACAAATATATACAGTACACATATATAAATATATATATATATATATATATGTAGAGAGAGAGAGAGACATAGCGCTGCCTAGGGCGGTAATTTCAAACGGAAGTTAAGATTCCACCAAAATCTTCAAATGGAATACTCACCTGATAGTGTTGAGTAGAGATGAGTGAATCGAAGGTGACAAAATGGAATTCATTCCGAATTTCAGGAAAAATTTGATTTGCACTGAATGCAAATTTCCTCGCACTTTGTGGTAACGAATCACATTGTTTCCTAAAATGGCTGTTGCACGTGTAAGTACATGGAGAAAGGAACTCTGGGAAGGCGGGATCACCCACAATGCCATGCATGTAGCCAATCAGCAGCCAGCCAGCCCTGTGATGTCACAGCTCTATAAATATGCTGCAGCCATTTTAGATTCTGCCATTTACCAGTGTACTCAGTGCAGGGAGAGATGTCTGCAGGCGCTAGGGACAGTTATAGAAAAAACTTCATTGTTAGAGCTGAGTTTTTCAAATTCTTTTTTATTTTTTTTTATGTGTTTGATCCAAATAAATTAGCAGCAAATTACATTAAAAACGGCTATTTCCTGGCTGCAGAGAGCCTTTATAGTGGTGTAAAACACTGTGCCTTGCAGTAACACGCATAGGGAGTCTGTTTTGGTAGTGAAATAATACTGTGAGTCCATATGACATGCAGATGACAGGCATCACTTTTAGTATCACTGCACACATCACTTATTTGGGTGGTCACGGGGCCAAAACTGAGCACATAACTCAAGTGTGAACTCAGCCTTACAAGTCGATGTTAGCGCCAGGAAGAAGCACACTCCTTTTACACCGTCGTCAGCTGATTCCACATAGATGTCTACAGAACCTGTTCTATTAAACGCTTATACAAGTAGAGCCCCCCGACAGATTATTTTGCTCTTCCTCTGATACGTCAGAACAATAACCCCCAAAAAACGGATCCTGTCTGTGGAGCAACCGCCTTCACTTGGACAGCATTTAGTCAGTAATCTATCAGTATTGCTAATGCCAAAATAAAAGGGAAGGAATACAGCACCAGCAATTTGGACAGGAGCACATTCAGCTTCTGTGCCGTTGGATGAGTGCACACATACTGTTGTCTCTTGGCAATCACTTCTGTGATCAATTGCTGACGGAATGACTGACAAGGAGTAGGAGTGCAAGGAGCTAGAGAATCAGGACCGGTAGCAGATCGGAAGGACATACAGCTCTCTTCAGCTGAGGTGGTGGAGCCTTGACTGCCTTAATCTGGCTGCGTGCCCCTGATTGATGCAGCGGTTGCTGCAGCAGGCTGGATCACCACATCGGAGCCACGGTTCTCACCACTTTATGGCAACGCTGCATATGTTGACGCAGGGCCAACATTGGAACCCTGGACAAACTTCACCCACAGATCCTACATACGGCCACGTTCACCTCCTCCTCAAACGCTACGCACTGACTGACTGCTAATGCTGCTGCCTCCTTGAGCCCCTGCACCGCTACTTCCCGGGCAGGTGGTCTATCCCGGGCACATTTTGCTCCAGACCTCCCACTGCTGCTACCCTGCTGACTCCCGGCCACGGTAGTGACTTGCTGGCTCCGCTTATGGGCAAGCTGACTCCCTCTTTCCCTAAAGAGGATGAAGCCCCTTCGTCACCTGGCTCCCAAGTGCAATCAGCTACATCATCATCATCAAGTAGTGTCTGCCTTCACTGATGTACTCTTCAACCGTCTCTGGGTCAGCAGCCTGACCGCTCTCAACACCAGCAACCACGCCACTCTCCTCATCACTACTTGCCCGCCTAGCAGAGGAAGCGGTGGATGTCTCCTCCACATCTTGGCTGGACAGTAGCTGCTGACTGTCCTCTAGTAGCTTTTCCTCGCTGAAAAGTGGAGCAGAGCCTGCAGCATATAAAACTTCTCACGGTGAGGAAACAGAAAAGGACAAAGGCAGGTTGAGGACAGGTGAGGGCACAGGGCCTGCTCCCGGGCCATGCCAGCTAAGGATTGTGTCTGACAAGCCCACTGACTCTTGGCTGGGGGTGTCTGATGTTACTTTTGATGAAGTCGAAGATCGAGTCAACCATTCAAGAACTGCTGAGTTACTGGTCACAACACGACCTCTGGCTGACACTGGGAGTTCCTGCCTCTCAAAGTGACCTATGCTGCCACAGCCCCTTACTCTACTGCGACCTCTGCCTGCCCCAGAAAAATTTAGGCCTCTGCCACTCTATGCAGGGCCTGGCACTCTGTCTGACATACTGTTAGATCAAATAACCAAATGTTAGATGAAATATTTTTATTCCGCCACTAATACACAGCAAACAGGGCTTTAGAATATATCACAATAGGCCCTAATTTGTTTCTATTTTTACACAAAAGGCATTTCAACAGATAAGTGCAACAATGAAAGGTGAATATATTTGTATTTATACAGTAATACAAGGCAAACTGGGCTGTAAAATATCTCACTGCACTGCTGAATGGCAATTAGGCCCCAATTTTTTTTCTATTTTTACAAAAAAGGCTTTTCAACAGATAAGTGCAATGATGAAAGGTGAATATATTTGTATTTTGCTAGTAATGCAGGGCAAACTGGGCTGTAAAATATCTCACTGCATTGTATTTTTCATTTTTCTACTAATACACGCAAAAAAGGGGCTTGAAAACAGATAACTGCATTGCTGAGCAGCAAATATATTTTACTTTTGCCACTAATGCACGACAAAAAGGGCTGTAGTGTTCGCACTTAACCACATAATGGCTAATAAGCCCTTTTTACCCACTAATACAAGCCAAAAAAATGCTTTGGAGCATATAACTGCCAACTAAAACTTATATATATTTCCTTGTAATAACCCCTATTAATGCCTGTATCAAACGGCACTTGCACTCTAATAAGAACGGTTTTATGGAATTACAGAGCTGTTTAATGGCAATTTGGGTGCCCAGTCAGTGCTGCAAGGTCTAAAAGAAATGTTCCTATTACCCAGGCTGTCACCTTCCCGAATGAACTCTGTTCAACAGAAATGCTGTGGATTGATTCCTCCCTATCCTTTCCCTACACCTTGAATAATCTTTCCCTGCACTTGTAAATCGTTCCCTTCCCCCCCAAAGGGTTTTATTGAGAGTTCAAAGCTCAAAGAAATACACACACAGGTTAAAAATACTGTACAGTACAAACAACATAAGTCTGCACAGAAACAATTATAAAGTAGATGTTACTTTTTTGGATGGAAATGGCTATATGGTGTGGACAATCAAAGGTACACGAGTCAAAGTATTATCATTGTTTAAATTTCCTATAAACCTTCCAGGCCTTCCATTTAGCTCTAAATCTAGGAAATGTGCGGTTTTCCCAAGCTGCTATTTCTTCAAATCTGTAACTCATGTTGATTTTCCCTATCCAATGATCAATTGAGGGGAGATAAGATAATAACCAGTAGTGGGGAACCAGAAGGAGGGACGTGATTAGAAGTTTGTTGAAAAGAAATGGGACATTGACGGCAGTGCTCGGAGGTTATAGGTAGTGTTGAGCGCGAATATTCGAATGTCGATTTTTTTTCGCGAATATCGGCACTTCGCTAATTAGCGAATATTTCGAATATAGTGATATAAATTCGATATTTCGAATATTCGTTTTTTTTGTTTTTTTTATTGTTATATTTTTTTCTTTCCCACTTCCCTAAAGTTGTTCTTACCTGTCCTTGGGATTCCTGGCTTCCTGGCTGCTCCAGTCAGTGCCCGTTGCCGCTTCTGCCGACTTCCGTGCTCATGGAGCGTCCCCATCACCATGGGAACATCTCCATATACTAGAATGTACTGTCGGATTTGAGAATTACGTTGAAATCGCAATTCGATTTTTTCAAGTTATAAAAATCGAATTTCGATTTATCTCCTATTGAAATAGCAATGCGATTAATTCAAGTTATAATAATCGAATTTCGATTTTAACTTAGCACTGCTATATTCCATATTCGTTAATTCTAGCCTAATATGGAATATAGCAGTGCTAAGTTAAAATCGAAATTCGATTATTATAACTTGAATTAATCGAATTGCGATTTCAACTTGGACCTGGTTTACTATGGTTGGCTTGGTAGAATTAGCGAATATGACGAATGTATTCGTCATATTCCACAAAACGAATATAACGAATGTATTCGTCATATTCCACAAAACGAATATAACGAATGTATTCTGCATTTCGTTTTAGCTACCTATTCATCAACTTCGCTAATTCTAGCAATCATATAGGAAAGTTTACTATAGAGACAGCTAAGTTTAATTCGCTATGCGATTATATTACTTAGCTTTTTTTTATAAATAGAATAATTATAATAATTATCAGGTATTATAATTATTCTATTTATTTATTTTTTTACAAGCAGTCATATAATCGCATAGCGAATTAAACTTAGCTGTCTCTATAGTAAACTTTCCTATATGATTGCTAGAATTAGCGAAGTTGACGAATAGGTAGCTAAAACGAAGATGCAGAATACTTCGTTATCTTCGTTTTGTGGAATATAACGAATATATTCGTCATATTCGCTAATTCTACCAAGCCAACCATAGTAAAACAGGTCCAAGTTGAAATCGCAATTCAATTAATTCAAGTTATAATAATCGAATTTCGATTTTAACTTAGCACTGCTATATTCCATATTAGGCTAGAATTAACGAATATGGAATATAGCAGTGCTAAGTTAAAATCGAAATTCGATTATTATAACTTGAATTAATCGCATTGCTATTTCAATAGGAGAGTAGCCTTTAAGTTAAAATCGAAATTCGATTATTTAAATCGCATATTAATCGTGATAACAAGAATAATGACGAATATTCGATTTTGATGAATATAAAACGAATATTCTATCGAATATTCGCGAATTTCGTCGAAATCGAATATGGCACCTGCCGCTCATCACTAGTTATAGGCCCAGTAGAGCTAGATGGGGGGAGAGTGGTATAGCTGACCTACAAATAGCATTGCTTTCCCTAAAGATCTTCTCCCACCAGCTCCGAATTACAGAGCAGGACCACCTCACATGGAAAAACGAGCCCCTTTCCCTCTCGCAATGCCTGCAGGTGTCTGACCTCGTACTGTGAAGTTTGCATGTGATGTCTGGGGTTTTATACCACCATGTGAGAACCTTGTACCCATTCTCCTGAATCCTCACAAACCTTGATAAAGTATGTGGCTCAAGGAAGAAAGTTGGGGAGAAAGCATGTGGCTCAGTTGGGGAGACAGAAATCCCCAGATCTCTCTCCCGGAGACCAATGGAAGCTGGTTTAGGCATAAAAGTCGGGGAGCTAAGCCTTTTATAGAACTGTGAAATTGGTTTGGAAGGGAGGGTATGGCTACAGATCAATCCCTCAAACCAAGTAAGTGGCCTAAGCAGGGCTTGTTGTGGAATGTGTTTAGCTATGTAGGAGCAAAGAAAGGAAATTAAGGGGGAGTGGAACTTAAATTTGGGTAGTAATGTAGGTAAGTTCTCTCTCTTCATCATCCCTCCATCCTCCTTAAATAGTGAGAGAATGGGGACTTTGGATTTGTATATCAAAATGGGGAGACTTTGTTTCAACTCATTTGGGACCCATTCAATTAAATCTCTCCCCTGTATGAGTGGGGAAGGCAATGGGATCCCCCATGGTGAGTTTTGAAGCCAATTCCAAGCATTGAGGGTGGCTTTGACCGTTAAGTTTAGATGTGGTACTTGGAAAGAGTGGTTAGCCTCACTTACCAACAGTTTTCTGAAAGATTATTGGAAATTGTACTCTTCTATCTCAATACAGGATCTATGACGTGGTTGGCGGAACCAATCCAAGACTCTCGTCATAAGGATAGCTCTGTTGTACAACAAGAGGTCAGGTAGGCCTATGCCCCCAAAGTCTCTAGGTCTCTGTAGAGTCACTGTGGCCAGGCAGGGTTTCCTTTTTCCCCAAATAAAGCTGCATATATATTTTAATAAAGTCAGGTAGAAAATTCTCGGGACAGGTTGGTAACATCAATGAAGTGACCGTGTGTTTGTGCCCAGACCAAGACAATGTGGGAGAGTGCAATGAAGCCAGTTGTTCTTGTATAGATTTTAATAGAAGGCTATAATTCAGTTGGAAGAGGTTCTGGGGGTCAGGGACGATCCTGATCCTCAGAAAGGTCAGGAACGGGGCATCCCAATTAGATGGGGAATGTGCCATAAGTTCCAAATTGACCGAGGACTAGAGTTGAGCGAACACCTGGATGTTCGGGTTCGAGAAGTTCGGCCGAACATCCCGGAAATGTTCGGGTTCGGGATCCGAACCCGATCCGAACTTCGTCCCGAACCCGAACCCCATTGAAGTCAATGGGGACCCGAACTTTTCGGCACTAAAACGGCTGTAAAACAGCCCAGGAAAGGGCTAGAGGGCTGCAAAAGGCAGCAACATGTAGGTAAATCCCCTGCAAACAAATGTGGATAGGGAAATTAATTAAAATAAAAATTAAATAAATAAAAATTAACCAAAATCAATTGGAGAGAGGTTCCATAGCAGAGAATCTGGCTTCCCGTCACCCACCACTGGAACAGTCCATTCTCAGATATTTAGGCCCCGGCACCCAGGCAGAGGAGAGAGGTCCCGTAACAGACAATCTGGCTTAATGTCAGCAGAGAATCAGTCTTCATGTCATAGCAGAGAATCAGGCTTCACGTCACCCACCACTGTAAGAGTCCATTTTCATAAATTTAGGCCCAGCACCCAGGCAGAGGAGAGAGGTCCCGTAACAGACAATCTGGCTTCATGTCAGCAGAGAATCAGTCTTCATATCATAGCAGAGAATCTGGCTTCCCGTTACCCACCACTGGAACAGTCCATTCTCAGATATTTAGGCCCCGGCACCCAGGCAGAGGAGAGAGGTCCCGTAACAGACAATCTGGCTTCATGTCAGCAGAGAATCAGTCTTCATATCATAGCAGAGAATCAGGCTTCACGTCAGCCACCACTGCAACAGTCCATTGTCATAAATTCAGGCCCAGCACCCAGGCAGAGGAGAGAGGTCCCGTAACAGACAATCTGGCTTCATGTCAGCAGAGAATCAGTCTGCATGTCATAGCAGAGAATGAGGCTTCACGTCACCCACCACTGCAACAGTCCATTTTCATAAATTTAGGCCCAGCACCCAGGCAGAGGAGAGAGGTCCCGTAACAGAGGATCTGGCTTCATGTCACCAGAGAATCAGTCTGCATGTCATAGCAGAGAATCAGGCTTCACGTCACCCACCACTGCAACAGTCCATTTTCATAAATTTAGGCCCAGCACCCAGGCAGAGGAGAGAGGTCCCGTAACAGAGGATCTGGCTTCATGTCACCAGAGAATCAGTCTGCATGTCATAGCAGAGAATCAGGCTTCACGTCAGCCACCACTGCAACAATCCATTGGCATATATTTAGGCCTAGCACACAGGCAGAGGAGAGAGGTCCCGTAACAGACAATCTGGCTTCATGTCAGCAGAGAATCAGTCTTCATATCATAGCAGAGAATCAGGCTTCACGTCAGCCACCAATGCAACAGTCCATTGTCAGATATTTAGGCCCAGCACCCAGGCAGAGGAGAGAGGTCCCGTAACAGAGGATCTGGCTTCATGTCAGCAGAGAATCAGTCTTCATGTCATAGCAGAGAATCAGGCTTCACGTCACCCACCACTGTAAGAGTCCATTTTCATAAATTTAGGCCCAGCACCCAGGCAGAGGAGAGAGGTCCCGTAACAGACGATCTGGCTTCATGTCAGCAGAGAATCAGTCTGCATGTCATAGCAGAGAATGAGGCTTCACGTCACCCACCACTGCAACAGTCCATTTTCATAAATTTAGGCCCAGCACCCAGGCAGAGGAGAGAGGTCCCGCAACAGAGGATCTGGCTTCATGTCAGCAGAGAATCAGTCTGCATGTCATAGCAGAGAATCAGGCTTCACGTCAGCCACCACTGCAACAGTCCATTGTCATAAATTCAGGCCCAGCACCCAGGCAGAGGAGAGAGGTCCCGTAACAGACAATCTGGCTTCATGTCACCAGAGAATCAGTCTGCATGTCATAGCAGAGAATGAGGCTTCACGTCAGCCACCACTGCAACAATCCATTGGCATATATTTAGGCCTAGCACACAGGCAGAGGAGAGGTTCATTCAACTTTGGGTAGCCTTGCAATATAATGGTAAAATGAAAATAAAAATAGGATTGAATGAGGAAGTGCCCTGGAGTCCAATAATATATGGTTATGGGGAGGTAGTTAATGTCTAATCTGGACAAGGGACGGACAGGTCCTGTGGGATCCATGCCTGGTTCATTTTTATGAACGTCAGCTTGTCCACATTGGCTGTAGACAGGCGGCTGCGTTTGTCTGTAATGACGCCCCCTGCCGTGCTGAATACACGTTCAGACAAAACGCTGGCTGCCGGGCAGGCCAGCACCTCCAAGGCATAAAAGGCTAGCTCTGGCCACGTGGACAATTTAGAGACCCAGAAGTTGAATGGGGCCGAACCATCAGTCAGTACGTGGAGGGGTGTGCACACGTACTGTTCCACCATGTTAGTGAAATGTTGCCTCCTGCTAACACGTTGCGTATCAGGTGGTGGTGCAGTTAGCTGTGGCGTGTTGACAAAAGTTTTCCACATCTCTGCCATGCTAACCCTGCCCTCAGAGGAGCTGGCCGTGACACAGCTGCCTTGGCGACCTCTTGCTCCTCCTCTGCCTTGGCCTTGGGCTTCCACTTGTTCCCCTGTGACATTTGGGAATGCTCTCAGTAGCGCGTCTACCAACGTGCGCTTGTACTCGCGCATCTTCCTATCACGCTCCAGTGCAGGAAGTAAGGTGGGCACATTGTCTTTGTAGCGTGGATCCAGCAGGGTGGCAACCCAGTAGTCCGCACAGGTTAAAATGTGGGCAACTCTGCTGTCGTTGCGCAGGCACTGCAGCATGTAGTCGCTCATGTGTGCCAGGCTGCCCAGGGGTAAGGACAAGCTGTCCTCTGTGGGAGGCGTATCGTCATCGTCCTGCCTTTCCCCCCAGCCACGCACCAGTGATGGACCCGAGCTGCGTTGGGTGCCACCCCGCTGTGACCATGCTTCATCCTCATCCTCCTCCACCTCCTCCTCATCCTCGTCCTCCTCGTCCTCCAGTAGTGGGCCCTGGCTGGCCACATTTGTACCTGGCCTCTGCTGTTGCCAAAAACCTCCCTCTGAGTCACTTCGAAGAGACTGGCCTGAAAGTGCTAAAAATGACCCCTCTTCCTCCTCCTCCTCCTCCTCCTCCTGGGCCACCTCCTCTTCCATCATCGCCCTAAGTGTTTTCTCAAGGAGACATAGAAGTGGTATTGTAACGCTGATAACGGTGTCATCGCCACTGGCCATGTTGGTGGAGTACTCGAAACAGCGCAACAGGGCACACAGGTCTCGCATGGAGGCCCAGTCATTGGTGGTGAAGTGGTGCTGTTCTGTAGTGCGACTGACCCGTGCGTGCTGCAGCTGAAACTCCACTATGGCCTGCTGCTGCTCGCACAGTCTGTCCAGCATGTGCAAGGTGGAGTTCCACCTGGTGGGCACGTCGCATATGAGGCGGTGAGCGGGAAGGCCGAAGTTACGCTGTAGCGCAGACAGGCGAGCAGCGGCAGGATGTGAACGCCGGAAGCGCGAACAGACGGCCCGCACTTTATGCAGCAGCTCTGACATGTCGGGGTAGTTGTGAATGAACTTCTGCACCACCAAATTCAGCACATGCGCCAAGCAAGGGATGTGCGTCAAATTGGCTAGTCCCAGAGCTGCAACGAGATTTCGCCCATTATCACACACCACCAGGCCGGGCTTGAGGCTCACCGGCAGCAACCACTCGTCGGTCTGTTGTTCAATACCCCGCCACAACTCCTGTGCGGTGTGGGGCCTGTCCCCCAAACATATGAGTTTCAGAATGGCCTGCTGACGTTTACCCCGGGCTGTGCTGAAGTTGGTGGTGAAGGTGTGTGGCTGACTGGATGAGCAGGTGGAAGAAGAGGAGGAGGAAGCCGAGAAGGAGGAGGTGGCAACAGGAGGCAAAGAATGTTGCCCTGCGATCCTTGGCGGCGGAAGGACGTGCGCCAAACAGCTCTCCGCCTGGGGCCCAGCTGCCACTACATTTACCCAGTGTGCAGTTAGGGAGATATAGCGTCCCTGGCCGTGCTTACTGGTCCACGTATCTGTGGTTAGGTGGACCTTGCTACAGATGGCGTTGCGCAGTGCACACTTGATTTTATCGGATACTTGGTTGTGCAGGGAAGGCACGGCTCTCTTGGAGAAGTAGTGCCGGCTGGGAACAACATACTGTGGGACAGCAAGCGACATGAGCTGTTTGAAGCTGTCTGTGTCCACCAGCCTAAATGACAGCATTTCATAGGCCAGTAGTTTAGAAATGCTGGCATTCAGGGCCAGGGATCGAGGGTGGCTAGGTGGGAATTTACGCTTTCTATCAAATGTTTGTGAGATGGAGAGCTGAACGCTGGCGTGTGACATGGTTGAGACGCTTGGTGACGGAGGTGGTGGTGGTGGTGTTGGTGGTACATCCCCTGTTTGCTGGGCGGCAGGTGCCAACGTTCCTCCAGAGGCGGAGGAAGAGGCCGAGGCGGCAGCAGCAGAATAGGCCGAGGCGGCAGCAGCAGAAGAGGTAGCAGGGGGAGCCTGAGTGACTTCCTTGGTTTTAAGGTGTTTACTCCACTGCAGTTCATGCTTTGCATGCAGGTGCCTGGTCATGCAGGTTGTGCTCAGGTTCAGAACGTTAATGCCTCGCTTCAGGCTCTGATGGCACAGCGTGCAAACCACTCGGGTCTTGTCGTCAGCACATTGTTTGAAGAAGTGCCATGCCAGGGAACTCCTTGAAGCTGCCTTTGGGGTGCTCGGTCCCAGATGGCGGCGGTCAGTAGCAGGCGGAGTCTCTTGGCGGCGGGTGTTCTGCTTTTGCCCACTGCTCCCTCTTTTGCTACGCTGTTGGCTCGGTCTCACCACTGCCTCTTCCTCCGAACTGTGAAAGTCAGTGGCACGACCTTCATTCCATGTGGGGTCTAGGACCTCATCGTCCCCTGCATCGTCTTCCACCCAGTCTTGATCCCTGACCTCCTGTTCAGTCTGCACACTGCAGAAAGACGCAGCAGTTGGCACCTGTGTTTCGTCATCATCAGAGACATGCTGAGGTGGTATTCCCATGTCCTCATCATCAGGAAACATAAGTGGTTGTGCGTCAGTGCATTCTATGTCTTTCACCGCTGGGGAAGGGCTAGGTGGATGCCCTTGGGAAACCCTGCCAGCGGAGTCTTCAAACAGCATAAGAGACTGCTGCATAACTTGAGGCTGAGACAGTTTCCCTGGTATGCATGGGGGTGATGTGACAGACTGATGGGGTTGGTTTTCAGGCGCCATCTGTGCGCTTTCTGCAGAAGACTGGGTGGGAGATAATGTGAACGTGCTGGATCCACTGTCGGCCACCCAATTGACTAATGCCTGTACCTGCTCAGGCCTTACCATCCTTAGAACGGCATTGGGCCCCACCATATATCGCTGTAAATTCTGGCGGCTACTGGGACCTGAGGTAGTTGGTACACTAGGACGTGTGGATGTGGCAGAACGGCCACGTCCTCTCCCAGCACCAGAGGGTCCACTAACACCACCACGACCATGTCCACGTCCGCGTCCCTTACTAGATGTTTTTCTCATTGTTATGGTTCACCACAACAACAAATATATTATTTGGCCCAATGTATTGTATTCAAATTCAGCGGGATATAAATTTGAGGCCTAGTATTTAGGCGCTGGGTGACCGGTATGGATTTAGTGACAGAATTAGACTTGGAAATGCACAGAAGCGTGTGTGTGAAGTTATTCTGAATGACCCTATGTGCACCTTGAATATTATATACCCTTTTGGGATAGATTTCAAATAGCTCTGATATAGCAGGAACCACTAAATTATGAAATTGCTAAATTGGGAATTGTATTTCAACCCAGAACAAAAAATGTGCTTTGACGGACACTAAATATCTTGCCCAGCTACAACAGTACAGCGGTAACGAGAGATTTAGCAGGATATAAATTTGAGGCCTAGTATTTAGGCGCTGGGTGACAGGTATGGGTTTAGTGACAGAATTAGACTTGGAAATACACAGTAGCGGGTGTGTGTGAAGTTATTCTGAATGACCCAATGTGCACCTTGAATATTATATACCCTTTTAGGGATAGATTTCAAATAGCTCTGATATAGCAGAAACCACTAAATTATGAAATTGCTAAATTGGGAATTGTATTTCAACCCAGAACAAAAAATGTGCTTTGACGGACACTAAATATCTTGCCCAGCAACAACAGTACAGCGGTAACGAGAGATTTAGCAGGATATAAATTTGAGGCCTAGTATTTAGGCGCTGGGTGACAGGTATGGGTTTAGTGACAGAATTAGACTTGGAAATACACAGTAGCGGGTGTGTGTGAAGTTATTCTGAATGACCCAATGTGCACCTTGAATATTATATACCCTTTTAGGGATAGATTTCAAATAGCTCTGATATAGCAGAAACCACTAAATTATGAAATTGCTAAATTGGGAATTGTATTTCAACCCAGAACAAAAAATGTGCTTTGACGGACACTAAATATCTTGCCCAGCAACAACAGTACAGCGGTAACGAGAGATTTAGCAGGATATAAATTTGAGGCCTAGTATTTAGGCGCTGGGTGACAGGTATGGGTTTAGTGACAGAATTAGACTTGAAAATACACAGTAGCGGGTGTGTGTGAAGTTATTCTGAATGACCCAATGTGCACCTTGAATATTATATACCCTTTTAGGGATAGATTTCAAATAGCTCTGATATAGCAGAAACCACTAAATTATGAAATTGCTAAATTGGGAATTGTACTTCAACCCAGAACAAAAAATGTGCTTTGACGGACACTAAATATCTTTCCAAGCAACAACAGTACAGCGGTAACGAGAGATTTAGCAGGATATAAATTTGAGGCCTAGTATTTAGGCGCTGGGTGACAGGTATGGGTTTAGTGACAGAATTAGACTTGGAAATACACAGTAGCGGGTGTGTGTGAAGTTATTCTGAATGACCCAATGTGCACCTTGAATATTATATACCCTTTTAGGGATAGATTTCAAATAGCTCTGATATAGCAGAAACCACTAAATTATGAAATTGCTAAATTGGGAATTGTATTTCAACCCAGAACAAAAAATGTGCTTTGACGGACACTAAATATCTTTCCCAGCTACAACAGTACAGCGGTAACGAGAGATTTAGCAGGATATAAATTTGAGGCCTAGTATTTAGGCGCTGGGTGACAGGTATGGGTTTAGTGACAGAATTAGACTTGGAAATACACAGTAGCGGGTGTGTGTGAAGTTATTCTGAATGACCCAATGTGCACCTTGAATATTATATACCCTTTTAGGGATAGATTTCAAATAGCTCTGATATAGCAGAAACCACTAAATTATGAAATTGCTAAATTGGGAATTGTATTTCAACCCAGAACAAAAAATGTGCTTTGACGGACACTAAATAACTTTCCCAGCTACAACAGGACAGCGGTAACGAGAGATTTAGCAGGATATAAATTTGAGGCCTAGTATTTAGGCGCTGGGTGACAGGTATGGGTTTAGTGACAGAATTAGACTTGAAAATACACAGTAGCGGGTGTGTGTGAAGTTATTCTGAATGACCCAATGTGCACCTTGAATATTATATACCCTTTTAGGGATAGATTTCAAATAGCTCTGATATAGCAGAAACCACTAAATTATGAAATTGCTAAATTGGGAATTGTACTTCAACCCAGAACAAAAAATGTGCTTTGACGGACACTAAATAACTTTCCCAGCTACAACAGGACAGCGGTAACGAGAGATTTAGCAGGATATAAATTTGAGGCCTAGTATTTAGGCGCTGGGTGACAGGTATGGGTTTAGTGACAGAATTAGACTTGGAAATACACAGTAGCGGGTGTGTGTGAAGTTATTCTGAATGACCCAATGTGCACCTTGAATATTATATACCCTTTTAGGGATAGATTTCAAATAGCTCTGATATAGCAGAAACCACTAAATTATGAAATTGCTAAATTGGGAATTGTACTTCAACCCAGAACAAAAAATGTGCTTTGACGGACACTAAATAACTTTCCCAGCTACAACAGGACAGCGGTAACGAGAGATTTAGCGGGATATAAATTTGAGGCCTAGTATTTAGGCGCTGGGTGACCGGTATGGATTTAGTGACAGAATTAGACTGGGATATGGCCAAAAAATAACCACACTATTGCTGGTTAAATGCACTTGGTGACGGGCGCAGCTTGCCCCTGATGTAGTATATGGCCAAAAAATGAACAGACTATTGCTGGTTAAATGCACTTGGTGTCACAGCTTGACCAACCACACTACTGAGGGTTAAATGCACTTGGTGACGGGCGCAGCTTGCCCCTGATGTAGTATATGGCCAAAAAATAAACAGACTATTGCTGGTTAAATGCACTTGGTGTGACAGCTTCACCCTGATGTAGGCTTTAGCCAGAAAACAACCACACCATTGAGGGTTAAATGCACTTGGTGACAGGCGCAGCTTGCCCCTGATTTTGTATATGGCCAAAAAATGAACAGACTATTGCTGGTTAAATGCACTTGGTGTGACAGCTTCACCCTGATGTAGGCTTTAGCCAAAAAACAACCACACCATTGAGGGTTAAATGCACTTGGTGACAGGCGCAGCTTGCCCCTGATTTTGTATATGGCCAAAAAATGAACAGACTATTGCTGGTTAAATGCACTTGGTGTGACAGCTTCACCCTGATGTAGGCTTTAGCCAAAAAACAACCACACCATTGAGGGTTAAATGCACTTGGTGACAGGCGCAGCTTGCCCCTGATTTTGTATATGGCCAAAAAATGAACAGACTATTGCTGGTTAAATGCACTTGGTGTGACAGCTTCACCCTGATGTAGGCTTTAGCCAAAAAACAACCACACCATTGAGGGTTAAATGCACTTGGTGACAGGCGCAGCTTGCCCCTGATTTTGTATATGGCCAAAAAATGAACAGACTATTGC
Source organism: Bufo gargarizans (assembly GCF_014858855.1). Lineage (NCBI taxonomy): Eukaryota > Metazoa > Chordata > Amphibia > Anura > Bufonidae > Bufo > Bufo gargarizans. Next base: position 82,807,148 of record NC_058080.1, on the reverse strand, counting down.
TGGTTAAATGCACTTGGTGTGACAGCTTCACCCTGATGTAGGCTTTAGCCAAAAAACAACCACACCATTGAGGGTTAAATGCACTTGGTCGCAGCTTGTGCTGGCGCACCACAAGACACAAAATGGCCGCCGATCACCCCAGAAAAATGTGACTGACAAACGGTCTGGGCAGCCTAAAAACAGTGAGCAATTGAGGATCAGCAGCTCAATGATCCACAGCTGCAGATCGATCAGTTAATCAAGTCCTTTGGAGGAGTTAATCTGCCTAATCTCGCCCTACTGTCGCAGCCGCAACCTCTCCCTACGCTAATCAGAGCAGAGTGACGGGCGGCGCTATGTGACTCCAGCTTAAATAGAGGCTGGGTCACATGGTGCTCTGGCCAATCACAGCCATGCCAATAGTAGGCATGGCTGTGATGGCCTCTTGGGGCAAGTAGTATGACGCTTGTTGATTGGCTGCTTTGCAGCCTTTCAAAAAGCGCCAAGAAAGCGTCACAAAAGCGCCAAGAAAGCGACGAACACCGAACCCGAACCCGGACTTTTACGAAAATGTCCGGGTTCGGGTCCGTGTCACGGACACCCCAAAATTCGGTACGAACCCGAACTATACAGTTCGAGTTCGCTCATCCCTACCGAGGACCTAAGACCTACACTCAAGACATGATACTTTTTCATATTGATCCTAAAGTTAGATAGGGGGCTACATTTTTCCAGCAGATCGTAGATTAGGGGCAGGGAGATGACTGGGTTAGATGTCATCACCATTAAGTCATTGGCAAAGGCAGCTGTTTTGTGTTCTTGGTTGCCCAGTTTGATACCCATTATTTTATCCTCCTGTCTAATGGCTTGGAGTAAGGGTTCCATAATCATCACAAAGATCAGAGGGGAGAGAGGGCACTCTTGTCTGGTACCATTCCTGATGTTTTATGGGGGGTGAAATAGTGTCATTCACCATCACCACAGCCGAGGCGTTGCGGTACATGGAGAATATACCACTAATGAAGGTGTCAGTAAGGTCAAATTTAACCAAAGTAAGGCGCATAAAGACCCAATTGACACTATCGAAGGCCTTTTGTACATTGGTACTGGGAAGCACCAAAGAGTAGGAGTGTTTTTTTTTGTTTTTTTTTGCATGAGATAACACATTCAGAATGCTGGCGGAGTTATCTTTACCTTCCCGTCCCTTTATAAATCCTGTCTGCTCTCTGTGTAACAGGGAGGGCAAAAGTGGTGAAAGACGGTTGGCTAACATCTTCGCCAGTAGTTTTAAATCTAGATTCAATAAGGATATGGGCGGATAGTTCGAGCATTGGGCTGGGTCTCCCTTCTTTGGGGAAAATGGTGATATGTGCTCTCGTCATGTCTAGAGTTAACAGGCACCTTGAAGGTATTGGTTAAAAATTAACTAGAAATGTGGAAGTAAGGACTTATTAAAGGTATGGTAGTAGAGGGCTGTAAGTCCATCTAGGCCTGGGGCTTTCCCTTTGGGTAGTTGTTTTATGGCTAAAGCCAATTCTTTGGGCCTGAACGGAGATCCTACTGCAGTTATCTGGGAATCGTCTAACTTCAGGAGTAGAATAGAATGAAAGAAGGTGTTTTATATTGCATTGGAGGTTGCCTACCGGGTCATATTGGGGAATATTATATAGTGATTGAGAAAAAAGTCTTGAAATTGAAGAGCTATATATTTTGTTGTTAGGGCCAGATTTTACATATATAGTTGTGTGCTTTTCTCTGTTTAATATAGCTCATCGTAAATTTGGAGGCTTTGTCTCCATGTGCAAAGTATTTATATTGTGAGTGTAGAAAGTATTTAGCAGAAGCTGTATTTTGAATGTTTTTCAGCTCGGTTCGTAGCTCTGTAAGTTGGGCTAAATGCGATTCTTGTAGGGATTGCTTGTGAAGGCACTCTATCCTTTGTATCTCCGACAAAAGGGTTTCTGTTCAGGCTATTCTCTCTTTTTTGAGGCGTTTCCCCATATTAATGAATTGTCCACATATACACTCACCAGAAGAATTAGTAAGGAACACCTGTTCTATTTCTCATTAATGCGATTATCTAGTCAACCAATCACATGGCAGTTGCTTCGATGCATGTAGGGTTATGGTCCTGGTTAAGACAATTTCCTGAACTCCAAACTGAATGTCAGAATGGGAAAGAAAGGTGATTTAAGCAATTTTGAGCGTGGCATGGTTGCTGGTGCCAGACGGGCCGGTCTGAGTATTTCACAATCTGCTCAGTTACTGGGATTTTCACGCACAACCATTTCTAGGGTTTACAAAGAATGGTGTGAAAAGGGAAAAACATCCAGTATGCGGCAGTCCTGTGGGCGAAAATGCCTTATTCATGCTAGAGGTCAGAGGAGAATGGGCCGACTGATTCAAGCTGATAGAAGAGCAACGTTGACTGAAATAACCACTCGTTACAACCGAGGTATGCAGCAAAGCATTTGAGGAGCCACAACACGCACAACCTTGAGGCGGATGGGCTACAACAGCAGAAGACCCCACCGGGTATCACTCATCTCCACTACAAATAGGAAAAAGAGGCTACAATTTGCACGAGCTCACCAAAATTTGACTGTTGAAGAAATGGTCCCAAAAAAAATGGTTTCTTGAACATGACAATGAGTTCACTGTACTAAAATGGCCCCCACAGTCATCAGATCTCAACCCAATTGAGAATCTTTGGGATGTGGTGGAATGGCAGCTTCGTGCCCTGGATGTGCATCCCTCAAATCTCCATCAACTGCAAGATGCTATCCTATCAATAATGTCCAACATTTCTAAAGAATGCTATCAGCACCTTGTTGAATCAATGCCACGTAGAATTAAGGCAGTTCCGAAGACAAAAGGGGGTCCAACACCGTATTAGTATGGTGTCCCTAATAATTCTTTAGGTGAATGTATATGCTTTATAGGCTTCCCATATTATATTGGGATAGGTCTTTGGGAGAGAGTTCAGAAGGAAATATTCATCTAGGAGGTTCTGTACTTTCTCTCTGAGCTCAGTTGATGAGATTAACTGTTCATTAAGTCTCCATTTAAATGTATGTGGCACTAATCGTGGGGTTGAGATAGACAAAAGCACTGGGGAGTAGTCTGACAGGTGTATGGAGTCTCTTTTGGCATTAGTGCATAGTTGGAGATGTTCTTTAGATATGAATAAATAATCTAGCCTTTGAAATGAACCATGTAGACTAGAAAAGAAGGTATAGTCACGACTACAGGGGTTCAAGAGTCTCCATGCATCCACCAAATGGGACTTGTGTAGTGTTTTGCATAAAAAGCTCAAGGCTCTATGAGAGATAGATGATTTTTGAGATGAGGAGTAGAGATGGCCTTTTGGTTCGCCCGGTGGTTCTTCCATAGTCTTTGCATTGTGCAGAATTTTGACCCATGACACATTTATCAGGTGGGACAGGACAGCCAATTGAGACATTTCAGCACATGGACTTCAGCACTATCCTATAAATAAACCCGATCTGGCCGCCATTTTACATTCGTTTTTTTGCCAGTATAGGGAGAGGTTGCTGAGTAGAGCAGAGACAGACTGTTAGAGAGCATAGAGACACCAAATGCAAGCTAATAGGACCACAAAAGATCTTTTAAAGACTGGTATAGGTGTGCTATCGATATTTGTGACATACTGAGGGGTGTAATATACTTATAATATACTTTCTAACATAGAAAGTATATTATAGTGCATTTGTATTGTGCAGCAGTTGTGTGCAGTTTTGCTGCAATACTGCAGCTATACAGAGGGACAAATGCTATTGGAACAACTAATTGCAACTGGTGTGCTATACCAGTTGCCCCCCAAAAAATCTGATTGAGGCAGGGGTGTGATATACATATAATTTCTACATAGTACATTTGTATTGTGCATCATTTGTGTGCGGTTCTGCTGAGATACCGCAGCTATACAGAGAAACAAAGGCCATACAAACAACTAATTGCAACTGGTGTGATATACCAGTTGCCCCCCAAAAAATCTGATTACAGCAGGGGTGTGATATACGTATAATATAATTTCTATATAGTGCATTTGTATTGTGCAGAATATGTGTGCGGTTCTGCTGAGATACCACAGCTTTACAGACAGACAAATGCCACTGGAAAAACTAATTGGAACTGGTGTGATATACCAGTTGCCCCCCAAAAAATATGATTGAAGCAGGGGTGTGATATACTTATAATATAATTTATATATAGTGCATTTGTATTGTGCAGCAGTTGTGTGCGGTTCTGTTAAGATACCGCAGCTATACATAGGGACAAACGCTATTGAAGCAACTAATTGCAACTGGTGCGATATACCAGTTGCAACAAAAAAATATGACTGAGGCAGGGGTGTGATATACCTATAATATAATTTCTATTTTGTGTATTTGTATTGTGCATCATTTGTGTGCGGTTCTGTTGAGATACCGTATCTATACAGAGGGACAAACGCCATTGGAACAACTAATTGCAACTGGTGCGATATACCAGTTGCCCCAAAAAAAATCTGATTGAGGCAGGGGTGTAATATACCTATAATATAATTTCTATATAGTGCATTTTTATTGTTGCGATATACCAGCTGCCTTCAAAAAAATCTTATTGAGGCAGAGGTGTGATATGCGGCCGCTGGTCATTACATTGGCCATCATCTTGCCAACTGCGCTTATCTATTCTCCCCTGATGAACCTTTGTATTGAAGTTGAGGAAATGCGTTGGGAAACGTTGTAGTGAAGATGGGACTCCCATAGGACTTCATTGTTATTTTTTGGGGGCTTTTTAGTAGGCATTACCTATATTGGGATATTTTAGGCAGGGACTCTAACTCTAGGGGCTACGTTTATAAGTGGGATAGTTCTCTGACCTTTGGAGTATTGTCCTGCTCTAGGTAGGGATAGTATAGGTTTTAAAGAAGAGTTATCCCATTCTGCCTATCAGTGTATGTGAATCTATGTTTCCTTCGCATCCTCAATTTTTTGGTTTCCTGATCTACTGGCATCCTTTAAGAATTGGGATAAAGTCCTGGATGCAACATTATTCATCCATTTCCACCTATGATCTACGGTACTGTGAGTAACTGCATGGCGGTAATCCTTTTTCCTGTTGGCTTAGTCTACTTGGTATAAAGTTCCAGTGGGTTATCTGTCCCAAAAATTTTACTTTTTATCTTGCATAAATATTTTATTGTTATATTTTTGTGGGTTTTATTTGAATTGTTATATTAAAAGTGACGTCTTAAAGGGTACATTTACTAGCTTCAGTGATTACTATTTATACCTACCCTACTTTATCTTTATATTCAGTGACTTTAATATACCAGTTTCCCAAAAAATCTGATTGAGGGAGGGGTGTGATATACCTATAATATAATTTCTATATAGTGCATTTGTATTGTGCATCATTTGTGTGCGGTTCTGATGAGATACCATGGCTATACAGAGGGAAAAACTAATTGGAACAACTAATTGCAATTGGTGTAATATACCAGTTGCCCCCCAAAAAATCTGATTGAGGCAGGGGTGTGCTATACCTATAATATAATTTCTATATTGTGTATTTGTATTGTGCATCATTTGTGTGTGGTTCTGCTGAGATACCACAGCTATACAGACAGACCAACACGATAGGGACAACTAATTGCAATTGGTGTAATATACCAGTTGCCTCCCCAAAAATCTGATTGAGGCAGGGGTGTGATATACCTATAATATAATTTCTATATAGTGCATTTGTATTGTGCAGCATTTGTGTGTGGTTCTTATGAAATACCTTATACATAGGGACAAATTTCATTAGAACAACTAATTGCAAATGGTGTTATATACCAGTTGCCCCCAAAAAAATCTGATTGAGGCAGGGGTGTGATATACCTATAATATAATTTCTATATAGTGCATTTGTAATTTGCAGGAGTTGTGGGCAGTTCTGCTGAGATACCGCAGCTATACAGAGTGACAAACGCTATTGGAACAAATAATTGCAACTGGTGTGATATGATATTACCCTCCCAAAAAATACTGATTGAGGCAGGGGTGTGATATACCTAGAATATACTTTCCGTATAGTGCATTTGTAATTTGCAAGAGTTGTGTGCGGTTTTGCTGAGCTACCACAGCTATAAAGAGGGACAAACGATATTGGAATAAATAATTTTAACTGATGTGTAGAGTTGAGCGGACACCTGGATGTTCGGGTTTAACGAGTTCGGCTGAACTTCACAAAAAACTTCGAGTTCGGGACCCGAACTTGACCTTGAACCCAAACCCCATTGAAGTCAATGGGGACCTGAACTTTTAAGCACTAAAATGGCTGTAAAAATGTCATGGAAGGGCTAGTGGGCTGCAAATGGCATCAAAATGTGGTTAGGGAAATGATTTTAAATAACATAAATTACGTAAAAATAAAAAATAATAATCTTGATCTTGGAGGACAAGGTCCATATGGAGTAGGAGGTTGAGGAGGCAGTGGATATTGCGGTGTAGGTGGAAGCGGTGGTGGAGGAGGAGGAGGTAGCCAACACTGGTTTTTGGTTTAAATTTTTTAGTTTTTTGTTTAAAATGTGGTACATATATCCCGTGATAACCCCCTCCAGTCATGCTAAAGAAATGTTCAGACAAAACACTGGCTGCAGGGCAGGCCAGCACCTCCAATGTGTAAACGGCAAGCTCAGGACATATGCCCAATTTGTAGACATAGAAGTTGAAGGGGGCAGACCCATCAGTCAGTACGTATAGGCGTGTGCACACATACTGCTCCACCATGTCGCATGTCCCCGTGATGTCCACGATCCAATTGGATATCTGCTCTATCAACTTTTGATGTTCTTTTCTGCCCCTACCATGTTGACCACGGTTTGCAAGGAATCAGGGTTCCACGCCGGAGAGGGAACGTGAGAAAGGAAGACCATATCCAAGGGAGGTCAATGGCTGCAATGTGATCAAGCTGAAATGTGGGACAAATTATTAAAGCAGAAGGATGGAATAAAAGGGCAAATTATAGACAAATAAAATAAAAATCCCTGTCACCTATGCAGAGCAGGGGGCTTTTCATTGCCAGAAATGGGCTAATGTCACCCACCAATGGAACAGATGATTTTTAAAAATTTTGGTCCCTGTCACCTATGCAGAGCAGAGGTTTATTCAAGGCAAAAATGGTAAAATGTCATCCAAGAACGTAACAGAAAAATTTATGAAATTTATTAACCTGTCTAATAGGTAGAGCAGGGGTATATCACAGCCAAAAATTGGTGAATTTCCCCCGAATATGTAACAGACAAATTAATGATTTTTTTTTTTTTTTTTTTACCTGTCTACTAGATATAGCAGTTTTATATCACAGCCAAAAAGTTGTGAATTTCACCCAAAAATTTAACAGACAAATTAGTGAAATGTTACCTGTCTACTAGGTAGAGAAGGGGTATATCACACCCAAAAATTTGTGAATTTCACCCAAATATGTAACAGAAAAATTTGTGAAATGTTACCTGTCTACAAGGTAGAGTAGGGATATATCACACCCAAAAATTGGTGAATTTCACCTGAATATGTAAGAGACAAATTCATTTTTTTTTTTTACCTGTCTATTAGGTATAGCAGTGGTATTTCACAGCCAAAAATTGGTGAATTTCATCCGAAAATGTAACAGACAAATTAGTAAAATGTTCTTAACTGTCTACTAGGTACAGCCGGGGTATATCACACCCAAAAATTGGTGAATTTCACCCAAATATGTAAGAGACAAATTAGTGAAATGTTTTTACCTCTCTACTAGGTAAAGCCAGGGTATATCACACCCAAAAGTGGTGAATTTCATCCGAATATGTAACAGACAAATTAGTTATTTTAATTTTTTACCTGTCTACTAGGTGTAGCAGTGGTATATCACATTCAAAAATTTGTGAATTTAACCAGAAAATGTAACAGACATTTTTGTTTTCTCTTTAACAATTTGTATTGTTTTTTTTGTCAATAATACATATGAAAATGACAATAGGATACCATAAGGTGTAAAATAGGTATACATGTGACATTAAATATTCATGTATATGGCAATGCATGTAGAACATTTATTTAAACAAAAGTTCAAAAGGAATAGAAAAGAAAGGAAGGGAGGGGTGAATAGTCATGTCTATTTGAGGTAGGCTATATCGTGTAAAAAGTGTTATACAAAATGCCTATATTCTTTCCATTGTGACCAGATGGAAAGAAAGGAGGCCCTAGTATTCAACTCCCAGTCGGAAAGTTCCTCCAGGCGGTATAGTTGATCCACTTTGTTGATCCAATGTTCAACACTCAGGGTTTCGGTGGATCGCCAATGAATAGAGATCAGTAGACGCGCAGCTGACAACATGAATGAAAATAGGGATAACTTATGTGTGTCTTTGCCCCGGATGCCGAAAGAAAGAAGCACAATTTCAGAGGTGCATGGGAATGAAGACTTGCAGACTTTGTTACTAATTTGAAAAATGGTTTTCCACCAATCAATTATCTTAGGGCATTCCCACCAAATGTGGATAAAGGTGCCTGTCATGGTTTCACATCTCCAACAATGTTCAGGAATATTGGGATAATACATTGAGATTTTGTCTCTGGTTTTGTACCACCAAGCTAATACTTTGTACCCATTCTCCTGAACCTGCACGTTGGGGAGAGTTTATGAGTAGAGTTGAGCGAACACCTGGATGTTCGGGTTCGAGAAGTTCGGCCGAACATCCCGGAAATGTTCGGGTTCGGGATCCGAACCCGATCCGAACTTCGTCCCGAACCCGAACCCCATTGAAGTCAATGGGGACCCGAACTTTTCGGCACTAAAAAGGCTGTAAAACAGCCCAGGAAAGAGCTAGAGGGCTGCAAAAGGCAGCAACATGTAGGTAAATCCCCTGCAAACAAATGTGGATAGGGAAATGAATTAAAATAAAAATTAAATAAATAAAAATTAACCAAAATCAATTGGAGAGAGGTTCCATAGCAGAGAATCTGGCTTCCCGTCACCCACCACTGGAACAGTCCATTCTCAGATATTTAGGCCCCGGCACCCAGGCAGAGGAGAGAGGTCCCGTAACAGAGAATCTGTCTTCATGTCAGCAGAGAATTAGTCTGCATGTCATAGCAGAGAATGAGGCTTCACGTCAGCCACCACTGCAACAGTCCATTGGCATATATTTAGGCCCAGCACACACACAGGCAGAGGAGAGAGGTCCCGTAACAGAGAATCTGGCTTCATGTCAGCAGAGAATCAGTCTGCATGTCATAGCAGAGAATCAGGCTTCACGTCAGCCACCACTGCAACAGTCCATTGTCATAAATTTAGGCCCAGCACCCAGGCAGAGGAGAGAGGTCCCGTAACAGAGAATCTGGCTTCATGTCAGCAGAGAATCAGTCTTCATATCATAGCAGAGAATCAGGCTTCACGTCACCCACCACTGTAAGAGTCAATTTTCATAAATTTAGGCCCAGAACCCAGGCAGAGGAGAAAGGTCCCGTAACAGACAATCTGGCTTCATGTCAGCAGAGAATCAGTCTTCATATCATAGCAGAGAATCAGGCTTCACGTCACCCACCACTGTAAGAGTCAATTTTCATAAATTTAGGCCCAGAACCCAGGCAGAGGAGAAAGGTCCCGTAACAGACAATCTGGCTTCATGTCAGCAGAGAATCAGTCTTCATATCATAGCAGAGAATCAGGCTTCACGTCACCCACCACTGTAAGAGTCAATTTTCATAAATTTAGGCCCAGAACCCAGGCAGAGGAGAAAGGTCCCGTAACAGACAATCTGGCTTCATGTCAGCAGAGAATCAGTCTTCATATCATAGCAGAGAATCAGGCTTCACGTCACCCACCACTGTAAGAGTCAATTTTCATAAATTTAGGCCCAGAACCCAGGCAGAGGAGAAAGGTCCCGTAACAGACAATCTGGCTTCATGTCAGCAGAGAATCAGTCTTCATATCATAGCAGAGAATCAGGCTTCACGTCACCCACCACTGTAAGAGTCAATTTTCATAAATTTAGGCCCAGAACCCAGGCAGAGGAGAAAGGTCCCGTAACAGACAATCTGGCTTCATGTCAGCAGAGAATCAGTCTTCATATCATAGCAGAGAATCAGGCTTCACGTCACCCACCACTGTAAGAGTCAATTTTCATAAATTTAGGCCCAGAACCCAGGTAGAGGAGAAAGGTCCCGTAACAGACAATCTGGCTTCATGACAGCAGAGAATCAGTCTGCATGTCATAGCAGAGAATCAGGCTTCACGTCAGCCACCACTGCAACAGTCCATTGTCATAAATTTAGGCCCAGCACCCAGGCAGAGGAGAGAGGTCCCGTAACAGAGGATCTGGCTTCATGTCAGCAGAGAATCAGTCTGCATGTCATAGCAGAGAATGAGGCTTCACGTCAGCCACCACTGCAACAGTCCATTGGCATATATTTAGGCCCAGCACACACACAGGCAGAGGAGAGAGGTCCCGTAACAGACAATCTGGCTTCATGTCAGCAGAGAATTAGTCTGCATGTCATAGCAGAGAATGAGGCTTCACGTCACCCACCACTGCAACAGTCCATTGGCATATATTCAGGCCCAGCACCCAGGCAGAGGAGAGAGGTCCCGTAACAGAGGATCTGGCTTCATGTCAGCAGAGAATCAGTCTGCATGTCATAGCAGAGAATGAGGCTTCACGTCAGCCACCACTGCAACAGTCCATTGTCATAAATTTAGGCCCAGCACCCAGGCAGAGGAGAGAGGTCCCGTAAAAGAGGATCTGGCTTCATGTCAGCAGAGAATCAGTCTGCATGTCATAGCAGAGAATCAGGCTTCACGTCAGCCACCACTGCAACAGTCCATTGTCATAAATTTAGGCCCAGCACCCAGGCAGAGGAGAGAGGTCCCGTAAAAGAGGATCTGGCTTCATGTCAGCAGAGAATCAGTCTGCATGTCATAGCAGAGAATCAGGCTTCACGTCAGCCACCACTGCAACAGTCCATTGTCATAAATTTAGGCCCAGCACCCAGGCAGAGGAGAGAGGTCCCGTAACAGAGGATCTGGCTTCATGTCAGCAGAGAATCAGTCTGCATGTCATAGCAGAGAATCAGGCTTCACGTCAGCCACCACTGCAACAGTCCATTGTCATAAATTTAGGCCCAGCACCCAGGCAGAGGAGAGAGGTCCCGTAACAGACAATCTGGCTTCATGTCAGCAGAGAATTAGTCTGCATGTCATAGCAGAGAATCAGGCTTCATGTCAGCCACCACTGCAACAGTCCATTGGCATATATTTAGGCCTAGCACACAGGCAGAGGAGAGGTTCATTCAACTTTGGGTAGCATCGCAATATAATGGTAAAATGAAAATAAAAATAGGATTGAATGAGGAAGTGCCCTGGAGTCCAATAATATATGGTTATGGGGAGGTAGTTAATGTCTAATCTGGACAAGGGACGGACAGGTCCTGTGGGATCCATGCCTGGTTCATTTTTATGAACGTCAGCTTGTCCACATTGGCTGTAGACAGGCGGCTGCGTTTGTCTGTAATGACGCCCCCTGCCGTGCTGAATACACGTTCAGACAAAACGCTGGCTGCCGGGCAGGCCAGCACCTCCAAGGCATAAAAGGCTAGCTCTGGCCACGTGGACAATTTAGAGACCCAGAAGTTGAATGGGGCCGAACCATCAGTCAGTACGTGGAGGGGTGTGCACACGTACTGTTCCACCATGTTAGTGAAATGTTGCCTCCTGCTAACACGTTGCGTATCAGGTGGTGGTGCAGTTAGCTGTGGCGTGTTGACAAAAGTTTTCCACATCTCTGCCATGCTAACCCTGCCCTCAGAGGAGCTGGCCGTGACACAGCTGCCTTGGCGACCTCTTGCTCCTCCTCTGCCTTGGCCTTGGGCTTCCACTTGTTCCCCTGTGACATTTGGGAATGCTCTCAGTAGCGCGTCTACCAACGTGCGCTTGTACTCGCGCATCTTCCTATCACGCTCCAGTGCAGGAAGTAAGGTGGGCACATTGTCTTTGTAGCGTGGATCCAGCAGGGTGGCAACCCAGTAGTCCGCACAGGTTAAAATGTGGGCAACTCTGCTGTCGTTGCGCAGGCACTGCAGCATGTAGTCGCTCATGTGTGCCAGGCTGCCCAGGGGTAAGGACAAGCTGTCCTCTGTGGGAGGCGTATCGTCATCGTCCTGCCTTTCCCCCCAGCCACGCACCAGTGATGGACCCGAGCTGCGTTGGGTGCCACCCCGCTGTGACCATGCTTCATCCTCATCCTCCTCCACCTCCTCCTCATCCTCGTCCTCCTCGTCCTCCAGTAGTGGGCCCTGGCTGGCCACATTTGTACCTGGCCTCTGCTGTTGCAAAAAACCTCCCTCTGAGTCACTTCGAAGAGACTGGCCTGAAAGTGCTAAAAATGACCCCTCTTCCTCATCCTCCTCCTCCTCCTCCTGGGCCACCTCCTGTTCCATCATCGCCCTAAGTGTTTTCTCAAGGAGACATAGAAGTGGTATTGTAACGCTGATAACGGTGTCATCGCCACTGGCCATGTTGGTGGAGTACTCGAAACAGCGCAACAGGGCACACAGGTCTCGCATGGAGGCCCAGTCATTGGTGGTGAAGTGGTGCTGTTCTGTAGTGCGACTGACCCGTGCGTGCTGCAGCTGAAACTCCACTATGGCCTGCTGCTGCTCGCACAGTCTGTCCAGCATGTGCAAGGTGGAGTTCCACCTGGTGGGCACGTCGCATATGAGGCGGTGAGCGGGAAGGCCGAAGTTACGCTGTAGCGCAGACAGGCGAGCAGCGGCAGGATGTGAACGCCGGAAGCGCGAACAGACGGCCCGCACTTTATGCAGCAGCTCTGACATGTCGGGGTAGTTGTGAATGAACTTCTGCACCACCAAATTCAGCACATGCGCCAAGCAAGGGATGTGCGTCAAATTGGCTAGTCCCAGAGCTGCAACGAGATTTCGCCCATTATCACACACCACCAGGCCGGGCTTGAGGCTCACCGGCAGCAACCACTCGTCGGTCTGTTGTTCAATACCCCGCCACAACTCCTGTGCGGTGTGGGGCCTGTCCCCCAAACATATGAGTTTCAGAATGGCCTGCTGACGTTTACCCCGGGCTGTGCTGAAGTTGGTGGTGAAGGTGTGTGGCTGACTGGATGAGCAGGTGGAAGAAGAGGAGGAGGAAGCCGAGAAGGAGGAGGTGGCAACAGGAGGCAAAGAATGTTGCCCTGCGATCCTTGGCGGCGGCAGGACGTGCGCCAAACAGCTCTCCGCCTGGGGCCCAGCTGCCACTACATTTACCCAGTGTGCAGTTAGGGAGATATAGCGTCCCTGGCCGTGCTTACTGGTCCACGTATCTGTGGTTAGGTGGACCTTGCTACAGATGGCGTTGCGCAGTGCACACTTGATTTTATCGGATACTTGGTTGTGCAGGGAAGGCACGGCTCTCTTGGAGAAGTAGTGCCGGCTGGGAACAACATACTGTGGGACAGCAAGCGACATGAGCTGTTTGAAGCTGTCTGTGTCCACCAGCCTAAATGACAGCATTTCATAGGCCAGTAGTTTAGAAATGCTGGCATTCAGGGCCAGGGATCGAGGGTGGCTAGGTGGGAATTTACGCTTTCTATCAAATGTTTGTGAGATGGAGAGCTGAACGCTGGCGTGTGACATGGTTGAGACGCTTGGTGACGGAGGTGGTGGTGGTGGTGTTGGTGGTACATCCCCTGTTTGCTGGGCGGCAGGTGCCAACGTTCCTCCAGAGGCGGAGGAAGAGGCCGAGGCGGCAGCAGCAGAATAGGCCGAGGCGGCAGCAGCAGAAGAGGTAGCAGGGGGAGCCTGAGTGACTTCCTTGGTTTTAAGGTGTTTACTCCACTGCAGTTCATGCTTTGCATGCAGGTGCCTGGTCATGCAGGTTGTGCTCAGGTTCAGAACGTTAATGCCTCGCTTCAGGCTCTGATGGCACAGCGTGCAAACCACTCGGGTCTTGTCGTCAGCACATTGTTTGAAGAAGTGCCATGCCAGGGAACTCCTTGAAGCTGCCTTTGGGGTGCTCGGTCCCAGATGGCGGCGGTCAGTAGCAGGCGGAGTCTCTTGGCGGCGGGTGTTCTGCTTTTGCCCACTGCTCCCTCTTTTGCTACGCTGTTGGCTCGGTCTCACCACTGCCTCTTCCTCCGAACTGTGAAAGTCAGTGGCACGACCTTCATTCCATGTGGGGTCTAGGACCTCATCGTCCCCTGCATCGTCTTCCACCCAGTCTTGATCCCTGACCTCCTGTTCAGTCTGCACACTGCAGAAAGACGCAGCAGTTGGCACCTGTGTTTCGTCATCATCAGAGACATGCTGAGGTGGTATTCCCATGTCCTCATCATCAGGAAACATAAGTGGTTGTGCGTCAGTGCATTCTATGTCTTTCACCGCTGGGGAAGGGCTAGGTGGATGCCCTTGGGAAACCCTGCCAGCGGAGTCTTCAAACAGCATAAGAGACTGCTGCATAACTTGAGGCTGAGACAGTTTCCCTGGTATGCATGGGGGTGATGTGACAGACTGATGGGGTTGGTTTTCAGGCGCCATCTGTGCGCTTTCTGCAGAAGACTGGGTGGGAGATAATGTGAACGTGCTGGATCCACTGTCGGCCACCCAATTGACTAATGCCTGTACCTGCTCAGGCCTTACCATCCTTAGAACGGCATTGGGCCCCACCATATATCGCTGTAAATTCTGGCGGCTACTGGGACCTGAGGTAGTTGGTACACTAGGACGTGTGGATGTGGCAGAACGGCCACGTCCTCTCCCAGCACCAGAGGGTCCACTAACACCACCACGACCATGTCCACGTCCGCGTCCCTTACTAGATGTTTTTCTCATTGTTATGGTTCACCACAACAACAAATATATTATTTGGCCCAATGTATTGTATTCAAATTCAGCGGGATATAAATTTGAGGCCTAGTATTTAGGCGCTGGGTGACCGGTATGGATTTAGTGACAGAATTAGACTTGGAAATGCACAGAAGCGTGTGTGTGAAGTTATTCTGAATGACCCAATGTGCACCTTGAATATTATATACCCTTTTTGGGATAGATTTCAAATAGCTCTGATATAGCAGGAACCACTAAATTATGAAATTGCTAAATTGGGAATTGTACTTCAACCCAGAACAAAAAATGTGCTTTGACGGGCACTAAATAACTTTCCCAGCTACAACAGGACAGCGGGTAACGAGAGATTTAGAGGGATTTAAATTTGAGGCCTAGTATTTAGGCGCTGGGTGACAGGTATGGGTTTAGTGACAGAATTAGACTTGGAAATACACAGTAGCGGGTGTGTGTGAAGTTATTCTGAATGACCCAATGTGCACCTTCAATATTATATACCCTTTTTGGGATAGATTTCAAATAGCTCTGATATAGCAGGAACCACTAAATTATGAAATTGCTAAATTGGGAATTGTACTTCAACCCAGAACAAAAAATGTGCTTTGACGGACACTAAATATCTTGCCCAGCAACAACAGTACAGCGGGTAACGAGAGATTTAGCGGGATATAAATTTGAGGCCTAGTATTTAGGCGCTGGGTCACCGGTATGGATTTAGTGACAGAATTAGACTTGGAAATGCACAGAAGCGTGTGTGTGAAGTTATTCTGAATGACCCTATGTGCACCTTCAATATTATATACCCTTTTAGGGATAGATTTCAAATAGCTCTGATATAGCAGAAACCACTAAATTATGAAATTGCTAAATTGGGAATTGTACTTCAACCCAGAACAAAAAATGTGCTTTGACGGACACTAAATATCTTGCCCAGCAACAACAGTACAGCGGTGGGTAACGAGAGATTTAGAGGGATTTAAATTTGAGGCCTAGTATTTAGGCGCTGGGTCACCGGTATGGATTTAGTGACAGAATTAGACTTGGAAATGCACAGAAGCGTGTGTGTGAAGTTATTCTGAATGACCCTATGTGCACCTTCAATATTATATACCCTTTTAGGGATAGATTTCAAATAGCTCTGATATAGCAGAAACCACTAAATTATGAAATTGCTAAATTGGGAATTGTACTTCAACCCAGAACAAAAAATGTGCTTTGACGGACACTAAATATCTTGCCCAGCAACAACAGTACAGCGGTGGGTAACGAGAGATTTAGAGGGATTTAAATTTGAGGCCTAGTATTTAGGCGCTGGGTCACCGGTATGGATTTAGTGACAGAATTAGACTTGGAATGCACAGAAGCGTGTGTGTGAAGTTATTCTGAATGACCCTATGTGCACCTTCAATATTATATACCCTTTTAGGGATAGATTTCAAATAGCTCTGATATAGCAGAAACCACTAAATTATGAAATTGCTAAATTGGGAATTGTACTTCAACCCAGAACAAAAATGTGCTTTGACGGACACTAAATATCTTGCCCAGCAACAACAGTACAGCGGTGGGTAACGAGAGATTTAGAGGGATTTAAATTTGAGGCCTAGTATTTAGGCGCTGGGTCACCGGTATGGATTTAGTGACAGAATTAGACTTGGAAATGCACAGAAGCGTGTGTGTGAAGTTATTCTGAATGACCCTATGTGCACCTTCAATATTATATACCCTTTTAGGGATAGATTTCAAATAGCTCTGATATAGCAGAAACCACTAAATTATGAAATTGCTAAATTGGGAATTGTACTTCAACCCAGAACAAAAAATGTGCTTTGACGGACACTAAATATCTTGCCCAGCAACAACAGTACAGCGGTGGGTAACGAGAGATTTAGAGGGATTTAAATTTGAGGCCTAGTATTTAGGCGCTGGGTCACCGGTATGGATTTAGTGACAGAATTAGACTTGGAAATGCACAGAAGCGTGTGTGTGAAGTTATTCTGAATGACCCTATGTGCACCTTCAATATTATATACCCTTTTAGGGATAGATTTCAAATAGCTCTGATATAGCAGAAACCACTAAATTATGAAATTGCTAAATTGGGAATTGTACTTCAACCCAGAACAAAAAATGTGCTTTGACGGACACTAAATATCTTGCCCAGCAACAACAGTACAGCGGTGGGTAACGAGAGATTTAGAGGGATTTAAATTTGAGGCCTAGTATTTAGGCGCTGGGTCACCGGTATGGATTTAGTGACAGAATTAGACTTGGAAATGCACAGAAGCGTGTGTGTGAAGTTATTCTGAATGACCCTATGTGCACCTTCAATATTATATACCCTTTTTGGGATAGATTTCAAATAGCTCTGATATAGCAGGAACCACTAAATTATGAAATTGCTAAATTGGGAATTGTACTTCAACCCAGAACAAAAAATGTGCTTTGACGGACACTAAATATCTTGCCCAGCAACAACAGTACAGCGGGTAACGAGAGATTTAGCGGGATATAAATTTGAGGCCTAGTATTTAGGCGCTGGGTCACCGGTATGGATTTAGTGACAGAATTAGACTTGGAAATGCACAGAAGCGTGTGTGTGAAGTTATTCTGAATGACCCTATGTGCACCTTCAATATTATATACCCTTTTAGGGATAGATTTCAAATAGCTCTGATATAGCAGAAACCACTAAATTATGAAATTGCTAAATTGGGAATTGTACTTCAACCCAGAACAAAAAATGTGCTTTGACGGACACTAAATATCTTGCCCAGCAACAACAGTACAGCGGTGGGTAACGAGAGATTTAGAGGGATTTAAATTTGAGGCCTAGTATTTAGGCGCTGGGTCACCGGTATGGATTTAGTGACAGAATTAGACTTGGAAATGCACAGAAGCGTGTGTGTGAAGTTATTCTGAATGACCCTATGTGCACCTTCAATATTATATACCCTTTTAGGGATAGATTTCAAATAGCTCTGATATAGCAGAAACCACTAAATTATGAAATTGCTAAATTGGGAATTGTACTTCAACCCAGAACAAAAAATGTGCTTTGACGGACACTAAATATCTTGCCCAGCAACAACAGTACAGCGGTGGGTAACGAGAGATTTAGAGGGATTTAAATTTGAGGCCTAGTATTTAGGCGCTGGGTCACCGGTATGGATTTAGTGACAGAATTAGACTTGGGAATGCACAGAAGCGTGTGTGTGAAGTTATTCTGAATGACCCTATGTGCACCTTCAATATTATATACCCTTTTAGGGATAGATTTCAAATAGCTCTGATATAGCAGAAACCACTAAATTATGAAATTGCTAAATTGGGAATTGTACTTCAACCCAGAACAAAAAATGTGCTTTGACGGACACTAAATATCTTGCCCAGCAACAACAGTACAGCGGTGGGTAACGAGAGATTTAGAGGGATTTAAATTTGAGGCCTAGTATTTAGGCGCTGGGTCACCGGTATGGATTTAGTGACAGAATTAGACTTGGAAATGCACAGAAGCGTGTGTGTGAAGTTATTCTGAATGACCCTATGTGCACCTTCAATATTATATACCCTTTTAGGGATAGATTTCAAATAGCTCTGATATAGCAGAAACCACTAAATTATGAAATTGCTAAATTGGGAATTGTACTTCAACCCAGAACAAAAATGTGCTTTGACGGACACTAAATATCTTGCCCAGCAACAACAGTACAGCGGTGGGTAACGAGAGATTTAGAGGGATTTAAATTTGAGGCCTAGTATTTAGGCGCTGGGTCACCGGTATGGATTTAGTGACAGAATTAGACTTGGAAATGCACAGAAGCGTGTGTGTGAAGTTATTCTGAATGACCCTATGTGCACCTTCAATATTATATACCCTTTTAGGGATAGATTTCAAATAGCTCTGATATAGCAGAAACCACTAAATTATGAAATTGCTAAATTGGGAATTGTACTTCAACCCAGAACAAAAAATGTGCTTTGACGGACACTAAATATCTTGCCCAGCAACAACAGTACAGCGGTGGGTAACGAGAGATTTAGAGGGATTTAAATTTGAGGCCTAGTATTTAGGCGCTGGGTCACCGGTATGGATTTAGTGACAGAATTAGACTTGGAAATGCACAGAAGCGTGTGTGTGAAGTTATTCTGAATGACCCTATGTGCACCTTCAATATTATATACCCTTTTAGGGATAGATTTCAAATAGCTCTGATATAGCAGAAACCACTAAATTATGAAATTGCTAAATTGGGAATTGTACTTCAACCCAGAACAAAAAATGTGCTTTGACGGACACTAAATATCTTGCCCAGCAACAACAGTACAGCGGTGGGTAACGAGAGATTTAGAGGGATTTAAATTTGAGGCCTAGTATTTAGGCGCTGGGTCACCGGTATGGATTTAGTGACAGAATTAGACTTGGAAATGCACAGAAGCGTGTGTGTGAAGTTATTCTGAATGACCCTATGTGCACCTTCAATATTATATACCCTTTTAGGGATAGATTTCAAATAGCTCTGATATAGCAGAAACCACTAAATTATGAAATTGCTAAATTGGGAATTGTACTTCAACCCAGAACAAAAAATGTGCTTTGACGGACACTAAATATCTTGCCCAGCAACAACAGTACAGCGGTGGGTAACGAGAGATTTAGAGGGATTTAAATTTGAGGCCTAGTATTTAGGCGCTGGGTCACCGGTATGGATTTAGTGACAGAATTAGACTTGGAAATGCACAGAAGCGTGTGTGTGAAGTTATTCTGAATGACCCTATGTGCACCTTCAATATTATATACCCTTTTAGGGATAGATTTCAAATAGCTCTGATATAGCAGAAACCACTAAATTATGAAATTGCTAAATTGGGAATTGTACTTCAACCCAGAACAAAAAATGTGCTTTGACGGACACTAAATATCTTGCCCAGCAACAACAGTACAGCGGTGGGTAACGAGAGATTTAGAGGGATTTAAATTTGAGGCCTAGTATTTAGGCGCTGGGTCACCGGTATGGATTTAGTGACAGAATTAGACTTGGAAATGCACAGAAGCGTGTGTGTGAAGTTATTCTGAATGACCCTATGTGCACCTTCAATATTATATACCCTTTTAGGGATAGATTTCAAATAGCTCTGATATAGCAGAAACCACTAAATTATGAAATTGCTAAATTGGGAATTGTACTTCAACCCAGAACAAAAAATGTGCTTTGACGGACACTAAATATCTTGCCCAGCAACAACAGTACAGCGGTGGGTAACGAGAGATTTAGAGGGATTTAAATTTGAGGCCTAGTATTTAGGCGCTGGGTCACCGGTATGGATTTAGTGACAGAATTAGACTTGGAAATGCACAGAAGCGTGTGTGTGAAGTTATTCTGAATGACCCTATGTGCACCTTCAATATTATATACCCTTTTAGGGATAGATTTCAAATAGCTCTGATATAGCAGAAACCACTAAATTATGAAATTGCTAAATTGGGAATTGTACTTCAACCCAGAACAAAAAATGTGCTTTGACGGACACTAAATATCTTGCCCAGCAACAACAGTACAGCGGTGGGTAACGAGAGATTTAGAGGGATTTAAATTTGAGGCCTAGTATTTAGGCGCTGGGTCACCGGTATGGATTTAGTGACAGAATTAGACTTGGAAATGCACAGAAGCGTGTGTGTGAAGTTATTCTGAATGACCCTATGTGCACCTTCAATATTATATACCCTTTTAGGGATAGATTTCAAATAGCTCTGATATAGCAGAAACCACTAAATTATGAAATTGCTAAATTGGGAATTGTACTTCAACCCAGAACAAAAAATGTGCTTTGACGGACACTAAATATCTTGCCCAGCAACAACAGTACAGCGGTGGGTAACGAGAGATTTAGAGGGATTTAAATTTGAGGCCTAGTATTTAGGCGCTGGGTCACCGGTATGGATTTAGTGACAGAATTAGACTTGGAAATGCACAGAAGCGTGTGTGTGAAGTTATTCTGAATGACCCAATGTGCACCTTCAATATTATATACCCTTTTAGGGATAGATTTCAAATAGCTCTGATATAGCAGAAACCACTAAATTATGAAATTGCTAAATTGGGAATTGTACTTCAACCCAGAACAAAAAATGTGCTTTGACGGACACTAAATATCTTGCCCAGCAACAACAGTACAGCGGTAACGAGAGATTTAGAGGGATTTAAATTTGAGGCCTAGTATTTAGGCGCTGGGTGACAGGTATGGGTTTAGTGACAGAATTAGACTTGGAAATACACAGTAGCGGGTGTGTGTGAAGTTATTCTGAATGACCCTATGTGCACCTTCAATATTATATACCCTTTTAGGGATAGATTTCAAATAGCTCTGATATAGCAGAAACCACTAAATTATGAAATTGCTAAATTGGGAATTGTACTTCAACCCAGAACAAAAAATGTGCTTTGACGGACACTAAATATCTTGCCCAGCAACAACAGTACAGCGGTGGGTAACGAGAGATTTAGAGGGATTTAAATTTGAGGCCTAGTATTTAGGCGCTGGGTCACCGGTATGGATTTAGTGACAGAATTAGACTTGGAAATGCACAGAAGCGTGTGTGTGAAGTTATTCTGAATGACCCAATGTGCACCTTCAATATTATATACCCTTTTAGGGATAGATTTCAAATAGCTCTGATATAGCAGAAACCACTAAATTATGAAATTGCTAAATTGGGAATTGTACTTCAACCCAGAACAAAAAATGTGCTTTGACGGACACTAAATATCTTGCCCAGCAACAACAGTACAGCGGTGGGTAACGAGAGATTTAGAGGGATTTAAATTTGAGGCCTAGTATTTAGGCGCTGGGTGACAGGTATGGGTTTAGTGACAGAATTAGACTTGGAAATACACAGTAGCGGGTGTGTGTGAAGTTATTCTGAATGACCCAATGTGCACCTTCAATATTATATACCCTTTTTGGGATAGATTTCAAATAGCTCTGATATAGCAGGAACCACTAAATTATGAAACTGCTAAATTGGGAATTGTATTTCAACCCAGAACAAGAAATGTGCTTGAACGGACACTAAATAACTCGCCCAGCTACAGCACTAGGGACAGATTTAGCTGGATATAAATTTGAGGCCTAGTATTTAGGCGCTGGGTGACCGGTATGGATTTAGTGACAGAATTAGACTGGGATATGGCCAAAAAATAAACAGACTATTGCTGGTTAAATGCACTTGGTGTGACAGCTTCACCCTGATGTAGGCTTTAGCCAAAAAACAACCACACCATTGAGGGTTAAATGCACTTGGTGACAGGCGCAGCTTGCCCCTGATTTTGTATATGGCCAAAAAATGAACAGACTATTGCTGGTTAAATGCACTTGGTGTGACAGCTTCACCCTGATGTAGGCTTTAGCCAAAAAACAACCACACCATTGAGGGTTAAATGCACTTGGTGACAGGCGCAGCTTGCCCCTGATTTTGTATATGGCCAAAAATGAACAGACTATTGCTGGTTAAATGCACTTGGTGTCACAGCTTCACCCTGATGTAGGCTTTAGCCAAAAAACAACCACACCATTGAGGGTTAAATGCACTTGGTGACAGGCGCAGCTTGCCCCTGATTTTGTATATGGCCAAAAAATGAACAGACTATTGCTGGTTAAATGCACTTGGTGTGACAGCTTCACCCTGATGTAGGCTTTAGCCAAAAAACAACCACACCATTGAGGGTTAAATGCACTTGGTCGCAGCTTGTGCTGGCGCACCACAAGACACAAAATGGCCGCCGATCACCCCAGAAAAATGTGACTGACAAACGGTCTGGGCAGCCTAAAAACAGTGAGCAATTGAGGATCAGCAGCTCAATGATCCACAGCTGCAGATCGATCAGTTAATCAAGTCCTTTGGAGGAGTTAATCTGCCTAATCTCGCCCTACTGTCGCAGCCGCAACCTCTCCCTACGCTAATCAGAGCAGAGTGACGGGCGGCGCTATGTGACTCCAGCTTAAATAGAGGCTGGGTCACATGGTGCTCTGGCCAATCACAGCCATGCCAATAGTAGGCATGGCTGTGATGGCCTCTTGGGGCAAGTAGTATGACGCTTGTTGATTGGCTGCTTTGCAGCCTTTCAAAAAGCGCCAAGAAAGCGTCACAAAAGCGCCAAGAAAGCGACGAACACCGAACCCGAACCCGGACTTTTACGAAAATGTCCGGGTTCGGGTCCGTGTCACGGACACCCCAAAATTCGGTACGAACCCGAACTATACAGTTCGAGTTCGCTCATCCCTATTTATGAGGAATAGAACAGAGTTTAATAATCTCCTTTTGGGAGAACTTTCTCTATAAGTCTCCTTCCCATAGATCAATGAAAGCAGGTTTGGCAACCGTGAGAGGGAGGCTTAATCTTTTGTACAAAGTGGAGATAAGCTTGGAGGGATATTTGGTAGTTGTTAAGAAGTTTTTAAACCACTCTGGAGCGGCTTGGGCAATAAGCGTTTTTGCCCAATAAAGGAGGTCTCTTTTTAGATAATTGAAGAGTAGGGCATTTGATGTAGGGCGGTAGGGACTTCTTAGGAAGTGGGTCAGGTAGAATGCATCCGTTTTTTTCAAGTAGATCTAATATTGGCTTATTGGAGGTTCTGATTGCAATGAAGAGTCTCTAATCTCACGAGGGGAAAGAGAAATTATGTCCCTTATTTGTAGCAAGGGAGAAGGTAATGTTAGGGCCCGATAGTTAGCGGAGAACCACTCCCACACCTTGATGGTTGTACGGACTAGCGGATTAGGTATAGAAGCTCGGGCGGGTAGTGGTCTGTCTGCCAGCAATAAGGCACTAAGGGTGGAAGGAAAGTATACGTTTTCCAGTGCTAACCATTGCTTTTGCTGAGAGGGTCTAAGCCAATCCACAGCTCTACATAGGTGTATAGCTTTCATGTATTTCTCTGGATCTGGGAGGCCTATTCCGCCTAGATGTTTAGGTTTAATTAGGGTTGCAAAGGAGATCCTAGGCCTCCTTCCCTGCCAGATAAATCTCCGAATATGATTGTTCAAGGAGCAAAAGTATGACCTAGGAATTGCTATTGGGAGAACTTGCATTAGTTAGGTGAGTCTAGGAATCACCAGGGACATAACCAGGTTCTTTCTCCTGAACCAGGACAGATATTGGTAATTTAACGAATCCAGCTGAGCAGCAATGGCGGTCAGAAGAGATGTGTAATTGAGGCGAAATAAGTCTGGGAGGTGAGAGGATAGTTTAATGCCTAAGTAATTTAGATGGGATGAGGACCAATCAAAGGGGGAATTGGTTCTGAGAGTTGAAAGCGTGTTGGGGGAAAGACCAATATGGAGAATTTGTGATTTATGAGGATTAACTTTGAAGTTGGATAAATAGCCGAATTTCAACAAGAGTGCCATTATTAGGGGCAAGGAAGTGGAGGGATTGGTGGTGAGTATCAGGAGGTCATCTGCAAAGGCTGCTAATTAGAATTCTGATGCCCCTATTTTCAGGCCTGTGATTTCTTCATCTTGTCTGAGGGTCTGCATCAAGGTTTCCATCACAAGGACGAATATGAGGGGGGAGAGAGGGCATCCCTGACGGGTGCCATGTTTTAAAGAGAAGCGTGGTGAAATGAAGTTGTTAACTGATACGGCAGCAGATGATTTGTTGTACATTGCGAAGATGGCATGGATAAATAAATCAGGGATCTGGAATTTCTGTAGGGTATGCTTGATAAAAGACCAGTCTATGCAGTCGAATGCTTTTTCAGCATCAGTGCCGAGGAGAACAAGCGGTATTTTTTTTTGTGAAAGGTAAAATACAAGGCATCAAGAACTTTGATGGTATTGTCCTTTCCTTCTCGGCCACGCACAAATCCCACTTGATCGGTATGTATTAAAGTTGGAAGAAGGGATTGTAGTCTGGTGGCTAGCATTTTCGCCAGCAATTTCAGGTCAATGTTTAAAAGGGATATGGGGGGGGTAATTTGCACAGGATGAGGGATCCTTTCCTTCTTTTGGGATTATCGTAATTAGGGCATTAGTCATTTCAGATGATAATGGAATGTTTTGCAGGGCGGAATTACAGATCGGGAGGTAATGGGGGAGTAATGAGTCTTGAAATGTCATATAGTAAGAAGTAGTGAGACCATCAGGTCCGGGGCTTTTACCTTTTGGAGAGGTTTTTAATGCTGAAACAAGCTCCTGAAGTGTAAATGGTTTTGAGAGGGAATCTTTTTGGGTAGGGGAAAGTTTTGGGAGCTTTAAGGAGTCTAAGAAGTGGTGTACTTCAATGTCTCTTTCTGACAGGGGTTGGCCTCCTTCTAGAAGGGGGAGATTATAAAAAGATTCGTAGAAAAGCTTAAATTGTTCAGCTATAGCTGATGAGGAGTAAATCGCTGGACCTTGGGAGGGTTTGATAGATGTTATGTGTCTTGCCTGCAACCTACGTTTAATACGGCTGATCATAAATTTGGATGCCTTATTGCCATGGGCAAAGAATTTTTGTTGTGATGATAAGTATTATTTTGATGATCTTTTATTTAATAGGTTTTTAAGATCTGCTCTAAGGGCGTTGAGAGGCGCTAAATGTTGTTGTGCTAGGGATCGTTTATGAAGGGACTCTAGAGCGTGAATCTGGTCTAGAAGGGAGGATAAGCGTTTATCAGATTGCTTATTTATGAAGGAGCATTTGCTAAAATGTCCTCTGATAAATAATTTGTGGGCATTCCAAAAGATTTTAGGGGATATATCTGGTGTATTGTTTGTGGAAAAGTACTCATCTAATAGTGATGAGAAATGTGTCCTCGCTGCTCAATATGGATTCATTAAGCCTCCAAAGAGGGGACCTACCAATATTAGTTGAAGAGCAAATAGTACAAAATACCGGAGCGTGATCGGAGATGGAGATATTTCCAATCCTTGTATCTGTGCAAAACTGTACCTGGTCTTTAGAATCAAAGATATAATCAATCCTGCTTTTAGGACTGGCCTGGAATGGAGTAAAAAGAGTAATCAGTACAATTTGGATTAAGGCATCTCCAAATATCAATGAAACCTAGGTTGTATAACTCAATATTCAGTTTTTTGAGCAACCTGGCAGAGAAGGAGGAAGTGTCAGTAAGAGGTTGCAACTAGGGATGAGCGAACCCGAACTGTATAGTTCGGGTTCGAACCGAATTTTGGGGTGTCCGTGACACGGACCCGAACCCGGACATTTACGTAAAAGTCCGGGTTCGGGTTCGGTGTTCGTCGCTTTCTTGGCGCTTTTGTGACGCTTTCTTGGCGCTTTTTGAAAGGCTGCAAAGCAGCCAATCAACAAGCGTCATACTACTTGCCCCAAGAGGCCGTCACAGCCATGCCTACTATTGGCATGGCTGTGATTGGCCAGAGCACCATGTGACCCAGCCTCTATTTAAGCTGGAGTCACATAGCGCCGCCCGTCACTCTGCTCTGATTAGCGTAGGGAGAGGTTGCGGCTGCGACAGTAGGGCGAGATTAGGCAGATTAACTCCTCCAAAGGACTTGATTAATCGATCGATCTGCAGCTGTGCATCATTGAGCTGCTGAAATTCAATTGCTCACTGTTTTTAGGCTGCCCAGACCGTTTGTCAGTCACTTTTTTCTGGGGTGATCGGCGGCCATTTTGTGTCTTGTGGTGCGCCAGCACAAGCTGCGACCAAGTGCATTTAACCCTCAATGGTGTGGTTGTTTTTTGGCTAAAGCCTACATCAGGGTGAAGCTGTCACACCAAGTGCATTTAACCAGCAATAGTCTGTTTATTTTTTGGCCATATACTACATCAGGGGCAAGCTGTCACCAAGTGCATTTAACCCTCAATGGTGTGGTTGTTTTTTGGCTAAAGCCTACATCAGGGTGAAGCTGTCACACCAAGTGCATTTAACCAGCAATAGTCTGTTTATTTTTTGGCCATATACTACATCAGGGGCAAGCTGCGCCCGTCACCAAGTGCATTTAACCCTCAGTAGTGTGGTTGGTCAAGCTGTCACACCAAGTGCATTTAACCAGCAATAGTCTGTTCATTTTTTGGCCATATACTACATCAGGGGCAAGCTGCGCCCGTCACCAAGTGCATTTAACCCTCAGTAGTGTGGTTGGTCAAGCTGTCACACCAAGTGCATTTAACCAGCAATAGTCTGTTCATTTTTTGGCCATATACTACATCAGGGGCAAGCTGCGCCTGTCACCAAGTGCATTTAACCCTCAGTAGTGTGGTTGGTCAAGCTGTCACACCAAGTGCATTTAACCAGCAATAGTGTGGTTATTTTTTGGCCATATCCCAGTCTAATTCTGTCAGTAAATCCATACCGGTCACCCAGCGCCTAAATACTAGGCCTCAAATTTATATCCCGCTAAATCTGTCGTTACCGCTGTACTGTTCTGGCTGGGCAAGTTATTTAGTGTCCGTCAAAGCACATTTTTTGTTCTGGGTTGAAAAACAATTCCCAATTTAGCAATTTCCTAATTTAGTGGTTTCTGCTGTATCAGAGCTATTTGAAATCTATCCCTAAAAGGGTATATAATATTCAAGGTGCATCATAGGGTCATTCAGAATAACTTCACACACACGCTACTGTGCATTTCCAAGTCTAATTCTGTCAGTAAATCTATACCGGTCACCCAGCGCCTAAATACTAGGCCTCAAATTTATATCCCGCTAAATCTGTCTTTACCGCTGTACTGTTCTGGCTGGGCAAGTTATTTAGTGTCCTGTCAAAGCACATTTTTTGTTCTGGGTTGAAATACAATTCCCAATTTAGCAATTTCATAATTTAGTGGTTTCTGCTGTATCAGAGCTATTTGAAATCTATCCCTAAAAGGGTATATAATATTCAAGGTGCACATAGGGTCATTCAGAATAACTTCACACACACGCTACTGTGCATTTCCAAGTCTAATTCTGTCAGTAAATCCATACCGGTCACCCAGCGCCTAAATACTAGGCCTCAAATTTATATCCCGCTAAATCTGTCTTTACCGCTGTACTGTTCTGGCTGGGCAAGTTATTTAGTGTCCGTCAAAGCACATTTTTTGTTCTAGGTTGAAAACAATTCCCAATTTAGCAATTTCCTAATTTAGTGGTTTCTGCTGTATCAGAGCTATTTGAAATCTATCCCTAAAAGGGTATATAATATTCAAGGTGCACATAGGGTCATTTAGAATAACTTCACACACACGCTACTGTGCATTTCCAAGTCTAATTCTGTCAGTAAATCCATACCGGTCACCCAGCGCCTAAATACTAGGCCTCAAATTTATATCCCGCTAAATCTGTCGTTACCGCTGTACTGTTCTGGCTGGGCAAGTTATTTAGTGTCCGTCAAAGCACATTTTTTGTTCTGGGTTGAAAAACAATTCCCAATTTAGCAATTTCATAATTTAGTGGTTTCTGCTATATCAGAGCTATTTGAAATCTATCCCTAAAAGGGTATATAATATTCAAGGTGCACATAGGGTCATTCAGAATAACTTCACACACGCTACTGTGCATTTCCAAGTCTAATTCTGTCAGTAAATCTATACCGGTCACCCAGCGCCTAAATACTAGGTCTCAAATTTATATTCAGCTGAATTTGAATACAATACATTGGGCCAAATAATATTTTTGTTGTTGTGGTGAACGATAACAATGAGGAAAACATCTAGTAAGGGACGCGGACGTGGACATGGTCGTGGTGGTGTTAGTGGACCCTCTGGTGCTGGGAGAGGACGTGGCCGTTCTGCCACATCCACACGTCCTAGTGTACCAACTACCTCAGGTCCCAGTAGCCGCCAGAATTTACAGCGATTATATGGTGGGGCCCAATGCCGTTCTAAGGATAGTAAGGCCTGAGCAGGTACAGGCATTAGTCAATTGGGTGGCTGACAGTGGATCCAGCACGTTCACATTATCTCCCACCCAGTCTTCTGCAGAAAGCGCACAGATGGCGCCTGAAAACCAACCCCATCAGTCTGTCACATCACCCCCATGCATACCAGGGAAACTGTCTCAGCCTCAAGTTATGCAGCAGTCTCTTATGCTGTTTGAAGACTCCGCTGGCAGGGTTTCCCAAGGGCATCCACCTAGCCCTTCCCCAGCGGTGAAAGACATAGATGCCAACTGCTGCATCTTTCTGCAGTGTGCAGACTGAACAGGAGGTCAGGGATCAAGACTTAGTGGAAGACGATGCAGGGGACGATGAGGTCCTAGACCCCACATGGAATGAAGGTCGTGCCACTGACTTTCACAGTTCGGAGGAAGAGGCAGTGGTGAGACCGAGCCAACAGCGTAGCAAAAGAGGGAGCACTGGGCAAAAGCAGAACACCCACCGCCAAGAGACTCCGCCTGCTACTGACCGCCGCCATCTGGGACCGAGCACCCCAAAGGCAGCTTCAAGGAGTTCCCTGGCATGGCACTTCTTCAAACAATGTGCTGACGACAAGACCCGAGTGGTTTGCACGCTCTGCCATCAGAGCCTGAAGCGAGGCATTAACGTTCTGAACCTGAGCACAACCTGCATGACCAGGCACCTGCATGCAAAGCATGGACTGCAGTGGAGTAAACACCTTAAAACCAAGGAAGTCACTCAGGCTCCCCCTGATACCTCTTCTGCTGCTGCCGCCTCGGCCTCTTCTGCTGCTGCCGCCTCGGCCTCTTCCTCTGCCTCTGGAGGAACGTTGGCACCTGCCGCCCAGAAAACAGGGGATGTACCACCAACACCACCACCACCTCCGTCACCAAGCATCTCAACCATGTCACACGGCAGCGTTCAGCTCTCCATCTCACAAACATTTGAGAGAAAGCGTAAATTCCCAAATAGCCACCCTCGATCCCTGGCCCTGAATGCCAGCATTTCTAAACTACTGGCCTATGAAATGCTGTCATTTAGGCTGGTGGACACAGACAGCTTCAAACAGCTCATGTCGCTTGCTGTCCCACAGTATGTTGTTCCCAGCCGGCACTACTTCTCCAAGAGAGCCGTGCCTTCCCTGCACAACCAAGTATCCGATAAAATCAAGTGTGCACTGCGCAACGCCATCTGTGGTAAGGTCCACCTAACCACAGATATGTGGACCAGTAAGCACGGCCAGGGACGCTATATCTCCCTAACTGCACTGGGTAAATGTAGTGGCAGCTGGGCCCCAGGCAGAGAGCTGTTTGGCGCACGTCCTTCCGCCGCCAAGGATCGCAGGGCAACATTCTTTGCCTCCTGTTGCCACCTCCTCCTACTCGACTTCCTCCTCCTCTTCTTCCACCTGCTCATCTAGTCAGCCACACACCTTTACCACCAAGTTCAGCACAGCCCGGGGTAAACGTCAGCAGGCCATTCTGAAACTCATATGTTTGGGGGACAGGCCCCACACCGCATAGGAGTTGTGGCAGGGTATAGAACAACAGACCGACGAGTGGTTGCTGCCGGTGAGCCTCAAGCCCGGCTTGGTGGTGTGTGATAATGGGCGAAATCTCGTTGCAGCTCTGGGACTAGCCAGTTTGACGCACATCCCTTGCTTGGCGCATGTGCTGAATTTGGTGGTGCAGAAGTTCATTCACAACTACCCCAACATGTCAGAGCTGCTGCATAAAGTGCGGGCCGTCTGTTCGCGCTTCCGGCGTTCACATCCTGCTGCTGCTCGCCTGTCTGCGCTACAGCGTAACTTCGGCCTTCCCGCTCACCGCCTCATATGCGACGTGCCCACCAGGTGGAACTCCACCTTGCACATGCTGGACAGACTGTGCGAGCAGCAGCAGGCCATCGTGGAGTTTCAGCTGCAGCACGCACGGGTCAGTCGCACTACAGAACAGCACCACCAATGACTGGGCCTCCATGCGAGACCTGTGTGCCCTGTTGCGCTGTTTCGAGTACTCCACCAACATGGCCAGTGGCGATGACGCCGTTATCAGCGTTACAATACCACTTCTATGTCTCCTTGAGAAAACACTTAGGGCGATGATGGAAGAGGAGGTGGCCCAGGAGGAGGAGGAGGAGGAGGAAGAGGGGTCATTTTTAGCACTTTCAGGCCAGTCTCTTCGAAGTGACTCAGAGGGAGGTTTTTGGCAACAGCAGAGGCCAGGTACAAATGTGGCCAGCCAGGGCCCACTACTGGATGACGAGGAGGACGAGGATGAGGAGGAGGTGGAGGAGGATGAGGATGAAGCATGGTCACAGCGGGGTGGCACCCAACGCAGCTCGGGTCCATCACTGGTGCGTGGCTGAGGGGAAAGGCAGGACGATGACGATATGCCTCCCACAGAGGACAGCTTGTCCTTACCCCTGGGCAGCCTGGCACACATGAGCGACTACATGCTGCAGTGCCTGCGCAATGACAGCAGAGTTGCCCACATTTTAACCTGTGCGGACTACTGGGTTGCCACCCTGCTGGATCCATGCTACAAAGACAATGTGCCCACCTTACTTCCTGCACTGGAGCGTGATAGGAAGATGCGCGAGTACAAGCGCACATTGGTAGACGCGCTACTGAGAGAATTCCCAAATGTCACAGGGGAACAAGTGGAAGCCCAAGGCCAAGGCAGAGGAGGAGCAAGAGGTCGCCAAGGCAGCTGTGTCACGGCCAGCTCCTCTGAGGGCAGGGTTAGCATGGCAGAGATGTGGAAAAGTTTTGTCAACACGCCACAGCTAACTGCACCACCACCTGATACGCAACGTGTTAGCAGGAGGCAACATTTCACTAACATGGTGGAACAGTACGTGTGCACACCCCTCCACGTACTGACTGATGGTTCGGCCCCATTCAACTACTGGGTCTCTAAATTGTCCACTTGGCCAGAGCTAGCCTTTTATGCCTTGGAGGTGCTGGCCTGCCCGGCGGCCAGCGTTTTGTCTGAACGTGTATTCAGCACGGCAGGGGGTGTCATTACAGACAAACGCAGCCGCCTGTCTACAGCCAATGTGGACAAGCTGACGTTCATAAAAATGAACCAGGCATGGATCCCACAGGACCTGTCCGTCCCTTGTCCAGATTAGACATTAACTACCTCCCCTTAACCATATATTATTGTACTCCAGGGCACTTCCTCATTCAATCCTATTTTTATTTTCATTTTACCATTATATTGCGAGGCTACCCAAATTTGAATGAACCTCTCCTCTGTCTGGGTGCCGGGGCCTAAATATATGCCAATGGACTGTTCCAATGTTGGGTGACGTGAAGCCTGATTCTCTGCTATGACATGCAGACTAATTCTCTGCTGACATGAAGCCAGATTCTCTGTTACGGGACCTCTCTCCTCTGCCTGGGTGCTGGGCCTAAATATATGCCAATGGACTGTTGCACTGGTGGCTGACGTGAAGCATGATTGTCTGTTACGGGACCTCTCTATTCTGCCTGGGTGCTGGGCCTAAATATCTGACAATGGACTGTTGCATTGGTGGCTGACGTGAAGCCTGATTCTCTGCTATGATATGCAGACTGATTCTCTGCTGACATGAAGCCAGATTGTCTGTTACGGGACCTCTCTCCTCTGCCTGGGTGCCTGGGCCTAAATATATGACAATGGACTGTTACAGTGGTGGCTGACGTGAAGCCTGATTCTCTGCTATGACATGAAGACTGATTCTCTGCTGACATGAAGCCAGATTGTCTGTTACGGGACCTCTCTCCTCTGCCTGGGTGCTGGGCCTAAATTTATGAAAATGGGCTCTTACAGTGGTGGGTGACGTGAAGCCTGATTCTCTGCTATGATATGAAGACTGATTCTCTGCTGACATGAAGCCAGATTGTCTGTTACGGGACCTCTCTCCTCTGCCTGGGTGCTTGGCCTAAATTTATGACAATGGACTGTTGCAGTGGTGGCTGACGTGAAGCCTGATTCTCTGCTATGACATGCAGACTGATTCTCTACTGACATGAAGCCTGATTCTCTGTTACGGGACCTCTCTCCTCTGCCTGGGTGCTGGGCCTAAATATATGCCAATGGACTGTTGCACTGGTGGCTGACGTGAAGCCTGATTGTCTGTTACGGGACCTCTCTCCTCTGCCTGGGTGCTGGGCCTAAATATCTGACAATGGACTGTTGCATTGGTGGCTGACGTGAAGCCTGATTCTCTGCTATGATATGAAGACTGATTCTCTGCTGACATGAAGCCAGATTGTCTGTTACGGGACCTCTCTCCTCTGCCTGGGTGCTGGGCCTAAATTTATGAAAATGGACTCTTACAGTGGTGGGTGACGTGAAGCCTGATTCTCTGCTATGACATGCAGACTGATTCTCTGCTGACATGAAGCCAGATTGTCTGTTACGGGACCTCTCTCCTCTGCCTGGGTGCTGGGCCTAAATTTATGAAAATGGACTCTTACAGTGGTGGGTGACGTGAAGCCTGATTCTCTGCTATGATATGAAGACTGATTCTCTGCTGACATGAAGCCAGATTGTCTGTTACGGGACCTCTCTCCTCTGCCTGGGTGCTGGGCCTAAATTTATGACAATGGACTGTTGCAGTGGTGGCTGACGTGAAGCCTGATTCTCTGCTATGACATGCAGACTGATTCTCTGCTGACATGAAGACAGATTCTTTGTTACGGGACCTCTCTCCTCTGCCTGGGTGCCGGGGCCTAAATATCTGAGAATGGACTGTTCCAGTGGTGGGTGACGGGAAGCCAGATTCTCTGCTATGGGACCTCTCTCCAATTGATTTTGGTTAATTTTTATTTATTTAATTTTTATTTTAATTCATTTCCCTATCCACATTAGTTTGCAGGGGATTTACCTACATGTTGCTGCCTTTTGCAGCCCTCTAGCCCTTTCCTGGGCTGTTTTACAGCCTTTTTAGTACCGAAAAGTTCGGGTCCCCATTGACTTCAATGGGGTTCGGGACGAAGTTCGGATCGGGTTCGGATCCCGAACCTGAACATTTCCGGGAAGTTCGGCCGAACTTCTCGAACCCGAACATCCAGGTGTTCGCTCAACTCTAGTTGCAACGCAATGTTGAGATCTCCCGCCAAAACAAGAGTGCCCTCCTGAGTATTTTCTACTAAGGAAAGTACAGACAGCAACCAGGGTATTTGGTCAGAGTTAGGGGCATATATATTCACAAAAGTATACATCTTCTGACCTATGTGACCCTTTAGAATGATATATCTCCCCTCAGGATCCTGGGTATGGGAGGCATACAAGAAAGGGATATCCCTTCTAAAGCCAATGCTTACTCCCCTTGAGGCGGCACCGTCCGCCCCACAATGGTACCAATTTGGTTATCTAGAGAAGGAGAGGTCTGGATATCTACCATGTTTATAATGAGTCTCCTGAAGAAAGAGTACTGAGCACTTTTCCTTCCCCAGAAGGGAGAAGATTTGGGATCTTTTAGATGGAGATCTGAGGCCCTTTACATTGTAAGTGACTAAATTTAGATCAGCCATAATGTTTTGAAAAGTATTGGGGGTAAGGTAGTCAGACCATCATCCTGCGTACAAGGTATGTCAGGTATCCTACTGAACAGTTTGGCAGCCCCAAGGAGAGCAAGCATCCATCCCACAAGCATAAGAGGACCAAAAGAGTGATGTATCAATGTATCATGACTGGAGAGAAAGGGAAGGAAAACACAACCGTAAACAAAACAATGAACGTAGCTATGGTGAGATAATGATACGATAAGAATTTTCAGTCGGAACAGTGTAAAGCCTAAAGGCTTATTCATGAGAGGGGGTAAAGTGGGTAAACCAAAGTATTAGGTCTTGCGAGTGGACGGGACATAAGAGGATAGAAGACAATTACTTCAAGTAAAACATAAAGATGTGGAGAAGACAAAAACTTGCTGTAGAACAGGGTCCCTGAGGGTAGGGGAAGAAACAAGAAATGAAAGGAATGGAAGGATGTGAAGGTAATAGAGCATGTAAGATACTTTCTGAGAGATCCCAAGTGCCCTGAGCTGGGTCTTAGTGATTCAAGCGATTCAGGTGATCCTCCTGGGCGTGAAGTGATGTCGGATACGGCATCCCAGTTGGCAATGTCCAGAGGAGAGATATCCATAGTAGTGAATGCTGCTTGAAGGTCCGCGTAGGAAGAAATCTTGATGTAATTTCCAGCATGTGAAAATGTAAGGCCAAACGGAAAAGTCCATCTGTATGGGATGCGATTGTTGCAGAGATATTCTGTGAGAGGCTTGCAAATTCTTCTCTTCTGTAGGGTGACAGGAGCAAGATCTTGATAAATTGAGACCGTGGCGTCACCAAGTGAAATAGTATTAGCTGCTCTAGCCGCTGCCAGTATCTTTTCTTTATCCAAGAAATTCAGGAATCGGCATATAATATCCCTGGGCGGGTCAGAGTCTCTTGGTTTTTGTCTAAGGGCTCTATGTGCCCTTTCAATAATCATGCCCGCAGGATCTTCACCACCCAGGAGAGACATAGCAATCCTCTTAATGGTGGACATAAGTTCCTCATTGGGCACCGCTTCAGGGATCCCTCTGAATCTAAGATTGTTTTGCCTGCTGTGATTTTCTTGATCCTCCATTGCGGCATAGAGGAAGTTAATATGGTGCTGACAGGAGGAAAGTGACTGCGATACGGCCGAGCTATGCTCCAGGACAGCTTACTGTGTGGCCTCCAGCGATTCCACTCTGTGGCCTATGTGCTGGATCTCTTGTGTAAGAGTTGAAATCTCCTGTTTCAGCGGAGATAAAGCCTCGGCAAGGGCCTGCTTGATTAAGCGTCTGGAGACAGGTAAGTGGCTTGAGTTCACTGACTCACCTCCATTACTCTTGTCATCTGAAGTGCCTTCTTCTGTCTCGGCGGGAGTGCGTTTGTCTGCCGGCACCATCTTGGATTCTTTGATCACAGCCGTGCTGGCTTGTTTTTCAGATATTTTGCCATCCCTGCTCCAGGATTGTGAGCTTTGGGTATCGTGCCAGTGTCAGTGGACTTCTGTCCTCCGATCTTAACCATTTTGAAGGTTGTCAGCCTACGTGAGCGGGTCCCTTAGCAAAGCATGTCCTCACGGCTCAGGTGCTGTCTCCGCTCCCCCTGTAACAGACAAATTTGCAAAATGTTTTTACCTGTCTACTAGGTACAGCCGGAGTATATCACACTCAATAATTAGTGAATTTCACATAAATATGTAACAGACAAATTTGTGAAATGTTACCTGTCTACTAGGTAGAGCAGGGGTATATCACACCCAAAAATTGGTAAATTTCACCAGAAAATGTAACAGACGGAGTTTGAGGTTGCGGTGGACGTAGCGGTGGAGGTGGAAGTGGAGGTGGAGGAGGACGAGGTAGCCAACACCGGTTTTTGGTTTTCATTTTTATTTTTTATTAGGGTACACTCCAAAAGAGTGTGAAATATCAAAAATGCACAAGGTATGGACAAGTCCTGTGGGATCCATGCCTGGTTTATTTTAATGAATGTGAGCTTGTGCACAATGGCTTTGGACAGGCGACTGCGCTTGTCTGTGATAATGCCCCCTGCAGTGCTAAACACACATTCAGACAATACACTGGCTGCAGGGCAGGCCAGAACCTCCAAGGCGTAAAGGGCAAGCTCAGGCCATGTGCCCAATTTGGAGACCCAGAAGTTGAAGGGGGCAGACACGTCATTCAGTACGTGTAGGCGTGTGCACACATACTGCTCTACCATGTTGCTGAAATGCTGCCTCCTGCTAAGACGTTCCATATCAGCTAGTGGTGCTGGTTGTTGTGGCATGCTGACAAAGCTTTTCCACATTTCGGCCATGCTAACCCTGCCTTCTGAGGTGCTGGTGGTGCCCCAGCTGCATTGGCAACCTTTTCCTCCTCTTCCTTCGCCTTGTGCTTCTACTGTGCCCCCGCTGTCAGGTGGGAATGCCACCAGCAGCGCGTCTACCTGCATGCGCTTGTACTCGTACAACTTACGATCACGCCCCAGTGACGGAATTAAGGACGGTACGTTGTCCTTGTAACAGGGATACAGCAGCATGGCCACCCAGTAATCATCACAAGTGAGAATGTGGGCAACTCGGCGGTCGTTGTGGAGACACTGCAGCATGTAATCGCTCATGTGTGCCAGGCTGCCCAGAGGCAAGCTGTCCTCTGTGGTAAGTGTATCATCTGTGTCCTCTGTATACCCTCAGCCACGCACCAGTGATGGCCATGAGCTGGTTTGTGTGCCACCCTGCTGTGAACCCGGTTCCTCCTCCTCCATCTCCTCATCCTCTAGAACTGTGCCCTGGCTGGACAATTGTGTACCTGGTGTTTGTGGGTGCAGGAACCCACCCTTGGAGTCACTTGTGAATGACTGTCCGGAAACCCTATGAAATGATCCCTCTTCCTCCTCCTGTGCCACATCCTCTTCCATCATCGCCAGCAGCGTTTTTTCAAGGAGGCATAGAAGTGGGAAAGTAATGCTGAGAACGGCGTTATCGGCACTTGCCATGTTTGTGGTGTACTCGAAACAGCGCAACAAGGAACACAGGTCTCGCATGGAGCCCCAGTCATTGGTGGTGAAGTGGTGCTGTTCCACCGCATAGTACGCTGACAGGCATGCAGCAGCAGGGTGAGAACGCAAAAAGCGTGCACAGACGGTTTGCACTTTATGCAGGAGCTCTGATATATCAGGGTAATTTTCAATGAACCTCTGCACCACCAAATTCAGCACATGCACCAGGCAAGAGATGTGAGTCAAACCGGCTAGTCCCAGAGCTGCTACGACATTTCGCCCATTATCTCACACCACCAGGATGGGCTTGAGGCTCACTGTCACCAACCACTCATCGGTCTGTTGTTCAAGGCCCGTTCACAGCTCCTGCGCAGTGTGGTGTTTGTCTCCCAAACAGATACGTTTTAAAACTGCCTGCTGTCATTTTCCCCTGGCTGTGCTGAAGTTGGTTGTGAAGGTGTTACGCTGACCGGACATGCGCCAAACTGCTATCCGCCTCAGGCCACCCAGTGTACTGTTATGGAGATATAACGTCCCTAACCGTGCTTACTGGTCCACGTATGCATCGTTAGGTGGACCTTGCCACAGATGGCGTTGCGCAGTGCACACTTGATAAGTCCAAAAAACAAAGGGGTTGATTCCAGCTTTTGACGTATAAAAGGTATTCTTTATTCGGCTTGTAGTATTAAGATCCAACAAATGTCACATGGAGAGACACAGATTGTGGCGCGTTTCGGGCTATAGTATTGAGCCCTTCATCAAGACAGGGCTCAATACTATAGCCCGAAACGCGCCACAATCTGTGTCTCTCCATGTGACATTTGTTGGATCTTAATAATACAAGCCGAATAAAGAATACCTTTTATACGTCAAAAGCTGGAATCAACCCCTTTGTTTTTTGGACTTATCAAGTGTGGCTAGGTTCAAGTCACTTTCCTTCCGTGCTTCACGCAGGTGTTTAGAGGTGAGAGCTGCTAAAATTTTCTTTTTTTGTACATGCAGTGCACACTTGGTTGTGCAGGAAAAGGGATGGCACGCCTGGAAAAGTAGTGCCGGCTGAGCACGACATCCTGTGGGACAGCCACCACCATAATGCTTTTGAAACTCTCCATCTCCACCAGACGGAATGACAGCATTTCAAAGGACAGTAATTTAGAAATGTTGGCATTCAGGGCCAGGGATCGCAGGTGGGTAGGGGGGTTCTTCCACTTCTGCTCCAGTGTTGGGTGATGGAAAACTGAGAGGGACATTGAGGAGATGCTTGGTGACCCAGGTGGTGGTGTTGGTGTTGCTGGCAGATCATCTGTTTGCGGGGTGGCAGGTGGCACTCTCACTCCAGAGGTGGATGAAGAGGCTGAGACTGCAGCAGAAGAGGAAGCAGGAGGATCCAGAGATCTTTCTTGGTTTTTGAGGTGTCTACTCCACTGCAGCTCATGCTTTGCACTTAGATGCCTGGTCATGCAGGTTATGCTCAGGTTGAAAACGTTTTTGCCTCGCTTCAGGCTCTGATTGCACAGCGTGCAAACCACTCATGTCTGGTCGTCAACACATTGTCTGAAGAACTGCCACGCCAGGGATCTGGCTTTGGTGTGCTCTGTCCCTTGCTGTGGTGGGCAGTAGCAGGCATACTGTCTAGGGGATTGCCGCTCCGCTTTTGCACCCTGCTCCCTCTTCTGCTGTGCTGGTGGCTCTGTGCGACCACCGCCTCTTCCTCTGAACTACACAGGTCACTCGCATGACCTTGATTCCATGAGGGGTAGAGGACCTCATAGTCCTTCACATCATCTTCCACCCAGTCTTAACTCCTTCCCTCCTTGTTGGTCTGCACACTTTCGAAAGCCCCAGCAGTTGGCACCTGTGTTTCATCATCACCTGAGATGTGCTGCGATGGTCCTCCCATGTACTCATCTTGAAACATAAGTGATTGGGCATCGGTGCACTCAATCTCTTCCTCTTCTGCGGCAGGGCTAGGTGGATAGCCTTGGGAAACCCGGCTAGCAGAGTCATCAAAAAGCAAAAGAGACTGCTGCATGACTTGGGGCTCAGACTGCTTGGCTGATTTGCAAGGGGTGAGGTGAAAGACTGATGGACATCGGCTGAAGGTGCCAATTCTGATCTTTCAGCAGGAGACTAGGTGGGAGACAATGTAAAGTAACTGTAGGCACTGTCAGCAACCCAATCTACTATCGCCTGTACTTGTTCTGGCCTCACCATTCGTAGAGCCGCATTAGGCCCGACCAAATACCGCTGAAGGTTCTGTCGCCTACTCGCACCTGAGGAAAGTGTTTCACTTGTGCGTGTAGCTGACACAGATCGACCACGTCGACTCCCTGCAACAGGAGCTCCACCAGCAGCACCACGACCGGGGCCATGTCCCTTATTAGACGCTCTCATCATATTTCTCAAATTTAGGATATTGCCCAAATTGGATGTTTTTTTTAATAACAGAATAGAACAACAGTATCTAACGCGTGTATCTCACATTGACAAATGCAGCAAAGGCTGCAAAATTAAGTTTTGTGCCCTAACTAGGTGGGTTTTTTTTATAGCAGAATATAACAACAATATCTAAAGGGTGTATCTTACAATAACATATGCAGAAAATGCTTCAAAATTAAGATTTTCGCTCTAAATGGGTGTTTTTTAATTGCAGAATAGAGCAAGAGTATCTAAAGGGTGTATCTCACATGTACAGGTGCAGACAAGGCTGCAAATTTAAAATTTTTGCCCTAAATGGGTGTTTTTGTTTTGTTAGTTTTTTCAATGCTTTATTGAAAGTGTCATTATTACATATATAGAATGAAAAACAATTTGCAGCAGTAGACAATAATATGCTGCGTATTAACAGTTAAAGTAACAAAGTAGATGTCATCTCAGGTCACAATGTATATCTTCATTAATTGCAACTCATATGTCTAAAATAGGGATTAAAGCGAGATCAATG
Source organism: Bufo gargarizans (assembly GCF_014858855.1). NCBI lineage: Eukaryota > Metazoa > Chordata > Amphibia > Anura > Bufonidae > Bufo > Bufo gargarizans. The sequence continues at coordinate 82,766,977 of NC_058080.1, read as the reverse complement.
CACAGTTTATGGCCTCTGTTAAACTGTCTGAATTCCTCCCAGTGTTTCCAGAGGGCGCAGAATTTATTATAGGAACGACTCTCTCAATCAGTCAGTTCTTCGAATCTATAAATGTTGTCCACCTTGTTTATCCGGTGGTCGAATGATGGAAGATCTGGGGATAACCAATACCGAGGGACTAGTAGACGGGCTGCTATTAGTAATTTTTGGAACAGTGATGCGACACTGGTGGTAATGTAGAAAGAGGAGAGCCCTAGAATAGCTAATTGGGGAGACGGTAAGGTATTTGTTTTACATAATAGGTTGCATTGCCTAAAGATCTTCATCCACCACTTGTAGATTAGTGGACAAGACCACCAAATGTGATAGAAGTTACTTCCCCTCTCTCCACACCTCTAGCAGGCGTCAGACCCCACAGAATCAAACCTACAGGTGACTTCTGGAGTTTTGTACCACCTAGTGAGGATTTTATATCCGTTTTCTTCTATTCTAACACATCTGGAAGAGGCATGGGTTCCCTATAGAGTCATAGTTGGTCTTTCCAGGGAAAAGAGATCCCGAGGTCTTTCTCCCAAAAGCCAATGAAGGCTAATTTAGGAATAAAGATAGGGGAGCTAAGTATTTTATATAATTGTGAATTATTATTTTCTGGGGTGGGTTGTGAGAAGATTAGGCTTTCAAACCAGGTTAGGGGTCTTAGTAGTGCTTGATATGGTACATATTTTGATACGCAGGAGTGGAGAAATGAGTATAGAGATTGAAAAGGTTTGGCTTCAGGTAAAAGGGAGAAAATGATTTCTTTACAACCCACCATGCCGCCTTCTCCAAATAAGAAGTGCTGGGATTTTAGAGTACCGAATCGATGGAGGGATACTTTGTTTCAGTTCTAGTGGGGCAAGGTCAATTAAATCTCTCACTTGAATAAGGGGTGAGGGCAATAGGATGCCCAATCAGAATTCTGGAATTTTTTCCATGCTTCCAGTGTAGCCTTAATATTAGGGCTAATATATTTATTATTAATTTGGTTGTTTTGAGAATGAACCAAAAGAACTCTGAGGGAGGAATGAGATAGGGCAGTTTCCATACCTATTCAGGACTTGTGTGGAGTCTCTCTAAACCAGTCTATAACTCTGGTTAATAGGGTATCTTTATTGTAGAGTGAAAGGTTCGGGAGATTAATACCCCCATAGGGTTTTGGTTTCTGAAGAATAGATAGGCATAATCAAGCTTTCTTTCGGTTCCATATGAAGGAGTGGATTTCCCTACTAAGGGTTTGAAAATAGGAGTTGGGAATAGGGAGGGGTAAGACTTGTTGCAGGTAGTTTAATCTGGGCAGGACTAAGGAAGTGAATATATTTTTGCGGCCAAACTGTGAGAGCGTTGGGAGGTGAAGGTTGTTTAATTGATTTTGCATGGATTGTAATAATGGGACATAGTTGAGATAAAATAATTTAGTGAGATCAGTTCCAATTTTAACTCCCAAGTAGGTTATGTATGGGGTATCCCAGTTAAAGGGGGAGCGTGCTGCAAGGACAGCCTAAGTCTGGACACTTAATTCTAGGCTCAAGATGTGTGATTTTTTCATATTAATAAAAAAATTAGATAGTGGGCTGAATTTTTCTAATATGTTATAAATGTGTGGTAAGAAGACTATTGGATTGGTGGTGAGGAGCAAAATATCATCGGCAAAAGCCGCGGCCTTATGTTCGTGATTCCCCAACTTAATGCCCTCAATTTTGTTGTCTTGTCGGATAGCTTGAAGGAACAGTTCCATAGTCATCACAAAGATGAGAGGGGAGAGTGGGCATCCTTGTCCTGTTCCATTCCTAATAGGAAAGGAAGGAGAAACAGTCTCATTCACTAGCACTGATGTCGAGGCGTTAGTATACATGGAAAAGACTGCCTAAATATAAGACCTAGGTTTAAAGTATTTTAAAGGGTTTCTACCACTTGAATATCACATATTTGGTGTTCAGACACTAGCGATTCGCTAGTGTCTGTTCTTGCCTACAAGCTAATTATCACATTAATCCGGGCTGCCGATACCTCAAAAAAAGCACTTATATCTTTATGCAAATGAGCCTCTAGGTGCTATGCAGGCGTTTTTCTAAGCACCTAGAGGCTCCGTCTACCTTGCATTTTGCCGCCCTGCGCCTCGCTCCAGCACGCCCATCTCTCACTGTAATCGATCCTCCCCCTGCTTCAGCCTTCCGAAATCCCGCGCCTGCGCCGTCCGTCGCGGCATTCGGAGGCATTCGGCGCAGGCGCAGTCAATGTCTGACCGCTTGCTGCTGGGCTTCGTCTGTCCCACGGAGCTCTGTGACGTCATCGGCGCAGGCGCAGTTGAAATGTCTGAGCAGGGAGCGGTCAGACATTGACTGCGCCTGCGCCGAATGCCTCCGAATGCCGCGACGGACGGCGCAGGCGCGGGATTTCGGAAGGCTGAAGCAGGGGGAGGATCGATTACAGTGAGAGATGGGCGTGCTGGAGCGAGGCGCAGGGCGGCAAAATGCAAGGTAGACGGAGCCTCTAGGTGCTTAGAAAAACGCCTGCATAGCACCTAGAGGCTCATTTGCATAAAGATATAAGTGCTTTTTTTGAGGTATCGGCAGCCCGGATTAATGTGATAATTAGCTTGTAGGCAAGAACAGACACTAGCGAATCGCTAGTGTCTGAACACCAAATATGTGATATTCAAGTGGTAGAAACCCTTTAAGCTTGTTTTAACAATAACAGATGCAGCAAAGACTGCAATATTAACCCCTTTTGGACAGAGCCTTATTTCACCTTAAGGACCAGACCATTTTTTGCAAATCTGACCAGTGTCACTTTAAGTGGTGATAACTTTAAAACGCTTTGACTTATGCAGGCCATTCTGAGATTGTTTTTTCGTCACATATTTTTGGCAAATTTTCCATTTTAATCCATTTTTCCCAGTAACAAAGCAAGGGTTAACAAATTTAAATTTTTGGGGAGATAAACTTTATTTTTTCAACATTTTTTTAACTTTATTTTTTGTCCCACTTTGGGACTTGAACTTTTGGGGGTCTAATCCTTTACAATGCATTCCAATACTTCTGTATTGGAATGCATTGGCTGTGTGAGTAATACAGTGAGTATTACTCATACAGCTTCCGGGCTGTGAGATCCAGGGGGCTGGATCTCACAGGCTCATCACCGGAAGGCAGCGCGATGCCTTCCTTAGGCATCGCGCTGCCTTCCATGCCATCGTGTCCCCCCTACAGCCACATGGGGGCCCGCAGGTAAAAGCCGCAAACCGCAGGTCAATTCAGACCTGCGGTTTGTGGCGATCGCCGACATGGGGGGGGTCACGGGACCCCCCGTACATTTAGCCAAGGTGAATGCTCAATGATTTGAGCAGACACTGGGTCCCGATCACCGCCCGCCGGGTGGCGGTGATCGGAAATACACATGACATACCGGTACGTCATGTGTCCTTAAGTACCAGACCATCATGCCGTACCGGTACGTCATGTGTCCTGAAGAGGTTAAGTATTTTGCGCCCAGAAAAGTATTTTAAACCCAGAAAATTATATCTGTATTTCTAGCTTAAATTGCACACTGACAAATTCTGCAAAAGCACCAGATGTAGGATATTGCCATAAATAGGTGTATTTTAAAACCCAGATTATTATTGCAGTATTTCAAGCTTGGATTTCAATGTCACAAAAGCACATATGCAGTTCACTGAGCTTGCATAAAATGGCCGCCGCCCACCTAACTAACAGACAGATAAAAGTTATTTTTCTCTGTCACTGGGCTCAGGGCAGGGTAAAAAGATTGTGCACTGCACCCACAAAACAAAATCTATGTAGATCGCTGAGTTCAATTGCAGTTCTGATTAAAGTTTCTTTCATATTCTGTCCCTCACAGCAGCAGCATCCTATCCCTACACTAAGCAAAGCAGAGTGACGTGCAGCGCTACGTGACTCCAGCTTATATAGAGGCTGGATCACATGCTGCACTGGCCAATCACAGCCATGCCATTATTAGGAATGGCTCTGATGGCTTCTAAGGTCAGACAGTTAAACGCTCGTTGATTGGCTGCTCTGCAGCCTTTCAAAAAGCACCGATAAATCTCCAAACACCGAACCCGAACTTTCACTGAAATGTTTGGGTTTGGGTCCGGGGTCCAAAAATCCTAAAGTTCGGTACGAGCCCGAACTTTACAGTTTGGGTTCGCTCAAAACTAATTGGGAAAAAAATTTGAATACATAAAACAATTATTCTCCCATAATCTATCCACATTTTCTATGTCAACGGTGCAATCCGTGAATTGTGCGATCTGCACTTTAATACATTGTGGGTTGTCAGGGCCAGATGTAGGGAAAACATTTTAAATACAGAAAACAATTTTTCTCCCATAATTTATCCACATTATAGCTGTAAACGGTGTCATCTGTGAATTGTGTGATCTGTGCATTAATACATTGTGTGGTTGTCAAGTCTAGATATAGGGAAAAAATTTAAATACAGAAAACACCATTTTTTTCCCATAATCTATCCACATTTTTGCTGTCAATGGTGCAATCTGTGAATTGTGTGATCTGCGCTTCAATACATTGTGTGGTTGTCAGGGCCAGATATGGGAAAAAAATTATAATACAGAAAACACTATTTTTTTTCGCTTAATCTATCCACATTTTTGCTGTCAACAGTACAATCCGTGAATTGTGTGATCTACGCTTCAATACATTGCGTGGTTGTCAGGCCTAGATATAGGGAAAAAATAATAAATACAAAAACAGTCGCAGACAGCGACGAAGAGAAAACAAAGCTGTTAAATATTTTTTTCTCCAATGTATTCACTGAGGAAAATAAACTCTCAGATGAAATGCTGAATGTAAAAATAAATTCCCCATTAAAAGTGCCCTGTCTGACCGAAGAAGAAGTACAACAGCGACTTAAAAAGATTAAAATAGACAAATTGCCAGGACCGGATGGCATACACCCCCGTATTCTAAGGGAATTAAGTAATGTCATAGCCAGACCCTTATTTCTGATATTTGCAGACTCTATACTGAAAGGGAATGTCCCACAGGATTGGCGCATGGCAAATGTGGTGCAAATATTCAAAAAGGGTCCAAAAACAGAGCCTGGAAACTATAGGCCGGTAAGTTTAACATCTGTTGTGGGTAAACTGTTTGAAGGCTATCTTAGAGCATCTCAATAGAAATACTCAAATAACGCCATATCAGCATGGCTTCATGAGGGATCAGTCATGCCAAACTAATTTAACCAATTTCTATGAGGGGGAAAGTTCTAGACTAGAGATCGGCGAATCAATGGATGTCATATATCTGGAATTCTCCAAAGCATTTGACACTGTACCACATAAAAGGTTAGTGTATAAAATGAGAATGCTCGGACTGGGAGATAATGTCTGTATGTGGGTAAGTAACTGGCTGAGTGATAGAAAACAGAGGGTGGTTATTAACGGTACACACTCAGATTGGGTCACTGTCACTAGTGGGGTACCTCAGGGGTCAGTATTGGGCCCAATTCTCTTCAATATATTTATTTATGATCTTGTAGAAGGCTTGCAGAGTAAAATATAAATTTTTGCAGATGACACTAAACTGTGTAAAGTAATTAACACTGAAAAGGACAGTATACTACTACAGAGGGATCTGGATAGATTGCAGGCTTGGGCAGATAAGTGGCAGATGAGGTTTAACACTGACAAATGTAAAGTTATGTACATGGGAAGGAATAATGCAAGTCACCCGTACATACTAAATGGTAAAACACTCGGTAATACTGACATTGAAAAGGATCTAGGAATTTTAATAAACAGCAAACTAAGCTGCAAAACCAGTGTCAGGCAGCTGCTGCCAAGGCCAGTAAGATAATGGGTTGCATCAAAATGGGCATAGATGCCCGTGATGAAAACATAGTCCTACCACTTTACAAATCACTAGTCAGACCACACATGGAGTACTGTGTACAGTTCTGGGCTCCTGTGGACAATGCAGACATAGCAGAGCTGGAGAAGGTCTAGAGGAGGGCAACTAAAGTAATAACTGGAATGGGGCAACTACAGTACCCTGAAAGATTATCAATATTAAGGTTATTCACTTTAAAAAAGACGAATGAGGGGAGATTTAATTGCTATGTATAAATATATCAGGGGGCAGTACAGAGATCTATCCCATCATCTATTTATCCCCAGGACTGTGACTGTGACGAGGGGACATCCTCTGCGTCTGGAGGAAAGAAGGTTTGTACACAAACATAGAAGAGGATTCTTTACGGTAAGAGCAGTGAGACTATGGAACTCTCTGCCTGAGGAGGTGGTGATGGCGAGTACAATAAAGGAATTCAAGAGGGACCTGGATGTATTTCTGGAGTGTAATAATATTACAGGCTATACCTACTAGAGAGGGGTCGTTGATCCAGGGAGTTATTCTGATTGCCTGATTGGAGTCGGGAAGGAATTTTTTTATTCCCCTAAAGTGGAGAAAATTGGCTTCTACCTCACAGTTTATTTTTTTGCCTTCCTCTGGATCAACTTGCAGGATAACAGGCCGAACTGGATGGACAAATGTATTTTTTTTATTTACTATGTTACTATAATCTATTAACATTTTTGCTGTCAATGGTGCAATCCGTGAATTGTGTAATCTTTAATACATTGTGGGTTGTCAGGGCCAGAAATAGGGAAAAAATGTGAATACATAAAAAAAAAATTCTCCCATAATCTGTCTACATTTTTGCTGTCAACGGTGTAATCTGTGAATTGTGTGATCTGCGCTTCAATACATTGTGTGGTTGTCAGGGACAGATATAGTGAAATCTGCATAAGAAAACTGTGTCTTTAGGGCAAATTCCAAAAAACTGGGTGTAATCTAGTGTCCATATTCTGTGTGTTTCTGTGACATATTAGGTAAAATTCTTAAAATCTGGGCGTAATCTAGTGTCCATATTCTGTGTGCTCCTGTGACATATACTGTCCTGCATCAGAAAACTGTGTCTTTAGAGCAAATTAAAAAAATCTGGGCCTAATCTATTGTCCATATTCTGTGTGTTTCTGTGACATATTAGGTTAAATTCTTAAAATCTGGGCCTAATTTAGTGTCCATATTCTGTGTACTTCTGTGACATATACTGTCCTGCATCAGAAAACTGTATCTTTAGGGCAAATTCTAAAAATCTGGGCTTAATCTAGTGTCCCTATTTTGTGTGTTTCTGTGACATATACTGTCCTGCATCAGAAAACTGTGACTTTAGCGGACTGTAAAACAATCTGCGCCACATCTAGTGACAAAACTATTAAAATGAAGACGGCGAGCACTAGGGGACGGGGAAGTGGGCGTGATGCTGATGGTGCTTGGAGAGGCCGTGGCCCTGGGCGCAATGAAACTGTGCCTGCTGCCAGTGCACCAGAAAAAAAAAATACATCCACTGTACCCAGCTTCATGTCCAACTTAGCTGGGTGGCGTAGGACAACACTGTTCAAGTCGGTGTCATGCCCTGCTCTGACTATGTGCGGAGGTCTGCCAGATTAGCAGCACGTGTTTAGTTTTAGTAGAAGAGTATCTTTCAATGCAATTTTGGGTGGTCCTCAAAAATGCTTCACTGCTTATACTTTATAAAAATGAAATATAGCAGAAAGATAGGAGTCTGGAAATGTACAATGTAGATGAAGGTTAATACACATATGTGTATATATATATATATATATATATATATAAAGCATTTAGGTAACAGTATGCTGGTGTGTACGTTAAAGGGGGTGGACACCTTCTTGTTACTGTTGACCATTGTGTTTGTAAGATAACTATATTGAACTTACTATAAAATTATGCACCATTTTCTATATTTCATAAGGCATGCCCCCTTGTTGGCCAAGTCTTTGGTGATATCCTTAGAGAGATCTCCTCTATAAAATGTCTGCTTACAGAGTTTCATGTGACTAGGCAAATCACTCCCATGTGATGTCTCCTCTGTTTGAATACTCTGCACCTGCACTGTTGGGGGTTTAGTGTTAAATGCAGGAGATAACACATGGAGGTGATTTGCATGGTCACATGACACTCTATTAGTAGTCATTGTATAGACAACATTTATATGAGGATAGCACAAAGGTCTTGGCCAACAAGGGGGCATGCCTTATGAAATATAGAAAATGGTGCAGAATATCAACAAAGACTTTATTAGTGAGTGTCATATACTCATCTTACATATGTACATATTGGTCAAAAGTAACCATAAAGTGGTCAACCCCTTTAACCACCTCCGGACCGCCTAACGCACATGTGCGTTCCGGAGGTGGCAGCGCTGCGCACAGTCACGCATATACGCGTCATCTCGCGAGACGCGAGATGACGCGACTATGCGCGCGTGCATGCGCAGTTCGCGCCGGCATTTCGCACAGAAGTATTTCGTCAGCAACCTGCCAGCCAATGATCGTGGCTGGCAGGTTGCTGATTTTTAAAAAATCCAATCAAAGTGCCAGATAGCAGATCATATTAGTAAATATGATCTGTTATATGGCTGCCTGCTCCTCTGCTGGTTCTTTTCGTCGGTTGGATCCAGCAGAGGAGCAGGCTTCACAGTGAGTACACCAAACACTACACTATAGCCCCTGATCACCCCCCTGAACCCCAATTAACCCTTTGATCACCCCTTTGATCACCCCTGTCAATCACAAGTGAAAAGAAAAAAGTGATCAGTGCAAACTGTCACTTTTTTTTTCCACTGTTATTGACCGTTAGGTTTTAGGTATAGTTTAGGTCCCCTGACGAAGCCGCAACAGCGGCGAAACATGTCGGGTGGGGTGTAGGAATGTGAACCTATTTTAGGCAGCAAGTTAATGGAGTGACAGGAGTACATTGGCTAGTACATACAGAATTGTCCGTGAAGTTCAGTGAGGCATACCGATACAAACAATGATATACTGTATAATATCGACCTCTAGTGGAAGGTAGTGTCTATTAATAGGCACAAGAGTATGTAGCAGGGCATTGTGTATAGAGAGACACCCACATCGACCTCTATGATACAAATAGAGGTTACTTTGTAGTTGGTGAAACTTTGTATATGGCGTTTGCTATTAAAGTGTCCAATAGGGAATTGATACACCTGTGACCCAAAGCACGATTTCAATAGAGCCTGTTCAATACAGGTCGTCATATACATTCCTAATTATAATAAGTATATGGTTTAAAACGCTGAGCCTACATTAGAAACATTAAATAAACCCTTCTAAAAAGCTAGGTGTGATATAATACAGGTCCTCACATTAATACAATAAAAGACATTTACTGTAACTAGCCAGTTGTCAGACATTGCCACTAAGTGTTTGCATAACCAGGCAGCCAGGCTTAAATAAGTTGTCCAAAACTCCATACCGCTGAGAGTTTTAACTCATTCTTTGTTTTTTTTTTTTGTTCTTTATATATTTGTAAGTAGAAATTAAATTAATAAAGTTGACGCTTTTAACTGCGAAATAGGGATCCCTAAAGGGACTTTATTCGGTCTTAAAGACCGTCATGGAAATATAGCGCCCAGCCCACCGCACCGCAGTCCGTTATTCGCTGATTAGCGTATCGCTAATCAGCATTTGTACTTTTATAGTATCTGGAAGTGATCAAAACTGATCACGGTCAGATCTATAATTGTATTAGTGTCACTTTAGTTCGCCCTCCACCCAAAACGCAGTGTTTGCCCGATCAGGCCTGATCGGTCGCCCACACGTGCGTTCGCCCACACCCGCCCCACCGCAGTGACCCAAAAATATTTTTTTTTGATCACTGCACATTCACTTTACACGCACTGCGGCGATAAAAAAATCAGTTTTGATATTTTTTATCAACCGCAGCGGCCTCCGGTACTTCGCTAGCCTCCCCTTTGTAAGACAGGCTTGCTTTTTTTTTCTTGGGTAGTCTCAGGGAATACCCCTAAATTTAGTTGCCCACATGTCTAACAGGGGGTATTCCTCTGAAGAGGCCTACATGCTTCTGACCCAGTCGGATGAGGAGTGGGAACCCTCATCTGATGAATCCAGCGGGTCAGAATACGAACCTGTAGAAAGCAGTGGCTCTCTGACCCAAAGTTCGGACGAGGAGGCTGAGGTCCCTGATACCACCAGGCGTACCCGGCCCCGTCTCGCTAGACCGCAGGTTGCACAGGATCCGCTTCAAGAGCAGCAGAGTGGGGCTGGTGCTGTCGGATTACGTGGTGAGGCATACACCAGCAGCCCAGCCCTCCCTGGACCTAGTACCAGCACTGCTGTACAACCTGGTGAAGTAGCGAGCACCAGAAGGGCAGTTGAAGCTGGTACGGTGGCACGTGCAGTAGTGACCCCGTCGCAGCCACCGCAAAGACGTGCCCGTAGAGCCCCTAGAATCCCAGAGGTGCTGGCAAACCCTGATTGGCAGTCCCCAACTTCAGCCGCACCTGTAGTTTTCCCTTTCACTGCCCAGTCTGGAGTTCGGGTTGAGACGGCTCAGATCGGTTCGGCCCTGGGATTTTTTGAGCTGTTCTTGACTGCGGAGCTTTTAGACATAGTTGTGGCCGAAACAAACAGGTATGCCACACAATTTATCACCGCTAACCCGGGAAGCTTTTATGCCCAGCCTTTCCGGTGGAAACCAGTCCAAGTTTCCGAACTTAAAACTTTTCTGGGCCTCCTCCTCAACATGGGCCTGACAAAAAAGCATGAATTGCGGTCATATTGGTCCACGAACCCGATTCATCACATGCCCATGTTCTCTGCTGCCATGTCCAGGGCACGTTTTGAGGCCATCCTGCGGTTCCTGCACTTTAGTGACAACACCGCCTCCCGTCCCAGGGGCCACCCTGCTTTTGACCAGCTCCACAAAATTCGGCCCCTCATAGACCATTTCAACCAGAAATTTGCAGATATTTATACCCCAGAGCAAAACATCTGCATAGACGAGTCCCTGATACATTTTACCGGGCGCCTTGGCTTCAAACAATACATCCCAAGCAAGCGCGCCCGGTATGGGGTCAATTTGTATAAGCTCTGTGAAAGGGCCACAGGCTATACCCACAAATTTCGGGTCTATGAGGGAAAAGATCAGACCCTGGAGCCGGTCGGTTGCCCTGACTACCTGGGGAGCAGTGGGAAGACAGTTTGGGACTTGGTGTCACCCTTATTCGGCAAGGGGTACCATCTTTATGTGGACAATTTTTACACAAGTGTGGCCCTCTTTAGGCATTTGTTTCTAGAACGGATTGGCGCCTGTGGTACCGCGCGAACTAGTCGCGCGGGCTTCCCCCAACGGCTCGTTACCACCCGTCTTGCAAGGGGGCAGAGGGCCGCACTGTGTAACGAAGAACTGCTCGCGGTGAAATGGAGAGACAAGCGTGACATTTACATGCTCTCCTCCATTCACGCAGACACGACAATACAAATTGAGCGAGCAACCCGTGTCATTGAAAAGCCCCTCTCAGTCCACGACTATAACCTCCACATGGGAGGGGTCGACTTCAATGACCAGATGTTGTCTCCGTATTTAGTTTCCCGACGCAAAAGACGCTGGTATAAGAAGGTGTCTGTATATTTAATTCAATTGGCTCTGTACAATAGTTTTGTTCTCTACAGTAAGGCTGGGAGAACTGGATCCTTCCTCAAATTTCAGGAAGAGATCATCGAGAACCTCCTGTATCCAGGAGGTTCCGTGGCCCCAACCACCAGTGTAGTTAGCCGTCTACACGAGCAACATTTCCCCAATGTCGTTCCTGGTACCTCAACCCAACAGTCACCCCGAAAAAGATGTCGTGTCTGTAGCAGGAGTGGAATAAGGCGTGACACCCGCTATTTCTGTCCTGACTGTCCGGACCACCCTGCCCTATGCTTTGGAGAGTGTTTCCGGAAGTACCACTCACAGGTACACTATTAGCATAGGGATCATCTCACCAGGATAGGCACACAGGGCTATTAGGGCCCATTCACTCACTGCTGCTGCAAACGTCTCCTTTCACATGGGACAAAGTGCATAACGCACTTCGCCACATCTTTGGGCGATTTGCGCTTTGCACATTGACCCATGGGGAAGGAGAGGTTTGTTCTATAAAGGTAAAAAAAAAAAAAAAAACACACCAGTAAGCAAAAAGGTTAATGTTCAGTTAAAAAAGTTGAAGTTTATATGTTCTGTTGCAAAGTTAATAAAATTATTGCGTTGCGGCCTGGTTTTTTCTTTTTTTTTTTTTTTTCTTTTTTTACCTTCCAGGTGGACCAACCGATTGACTAGCTGCAGCACCGATGTGCATTCTGACAGAAGCATTGCGCTGCTGTCAGATTACACGCAAGTCGGTGTATGCGGCGCTGCAAGACGGGATTTTCTCCTCTGCAGTGACAGATACGTTTGCCGAGGCATACGAGCTGAGGAGGAGGCGGCGTTCCTATGCTTTGGCAAGCACTTTGTATATATATATATAAAAAAAAAAAAAAAAATCCCAGCAATGATTTATTCATCCACATCGATTGATGTGAATGGAGAAATCTGGTTTGCCAGGGCATACGAGCTAAGTGGGTATGGATGTAGGGCGGAGCTCGTATGTCCTGGCAGACGCCTTTCCCCTCCATTTTTTTTTTTGGGCAGAGATTTTTTCATCCACATTGATCGATGCGAATGAAGAAATCTGTGCCGTTCATTTTTTTCTTTCAGCCCAGAGGCTGAACGGAAAAAAAAATCTCATTACCTGTATGCTCAATATAAGGAGAATAGCAGAAACTCCTAATGCTGGCCATACATGTAATGATTGCGGAGACCCTCAAATGCCAGGGCAGTACAAACACCCCACAACTGACCCCATTTTGGAAAGAAGACACCCCAAGGTATTTGCTGAGGGGCATATTGAGTCCATGAAAGATTTAAATTTTTGTCCTAAGTTAGCGGAAAGTGAGACTTTGTGAGAAAAAAAAAAATAATCAATTTCCGCTAACTTATGCAAAAAAAAATAAAAAATCTATGAACTTACCAGGCCCCTCATTGGATACCTTGGGGTGTCTTCTTTCCAAAGTGGGGTCATATGTGGGGTATTTATACTGCCCTGGCTTTTTAGGGGCCCTAAAGCGTGAGAAGAAGTCTGGGATCCAAATGTCTAAAAATGCCCTCCTAAAAGGAATTTGGGCCCCTTTGCGCATCTAGGCTGCAAAAAAGTGTCACACATCTGGTATCGCCGTACTCAGGAGAAGTTGGGGAATGTGTTTCGGGGTGTCATTTTACATATACCCATGCTGGGTGAGAAAAATATCTTGGTCAAATGCCAACTTTGTATAAAAAAATGGGAAAAGTTGTCTTTTGCCAAGATATTTCTCTCACCCAGCATGGGTATATGTAAAATGACACCCCAAAACACATTCCCCAACTTCTCCTGAGTACGGCGATACCAGATGTGTGACACTTTTTTGATGCCAAGGTGGGCAAAGGGGCACATATTCCAAAGTGCACCTTTCGGATTTCACCGGTCATTTTTTATAGATTTTGATTGCAAAGTACTTCTCACACATATGGGCCGCTAAATTGCCAGGGCAGTATAACTACGCCACAAGTGACCCCATTTTGGAAAGAAGACACCCCAAGGTATTCCGTGAGGGGCATGGCGAGTTCCTAGAATTTTTTATTTTTTGTCGCAAGTTAGTGGAATATGAGACTTTGTAAGGAAAAAAGAGAAAGAAAAAAATCATCATTTTCCGCTAACTTGTGACAAAAAATAAAAAAATTCTAGGAACTCGCAGTGCCCCTCATGGAATACCTTGGGGTGTCTTCTTTCCAAAATGGGGTCACTTGTGGCGTAGTTATACTGCCCTGGCAATTTAGGGGCCCAAATGTGTGAGAAGTACCTTGCAATCAAAATGTGTAAAAAATGGCCTGCAAAATCTGAAAGGTGCACTTTGGAATATGTGCCCCTTTGCCCACCTTGGCAGCAAAAAAGTGTGACACATCTGGTATCGCCGTACTCAGGAGAAGTTGGGGAATGTGTTTTGGGGTGTCATTTTACATATACCCATGCTGGATGAGAGAAATATCTTAGCAAAAGACAACTTTTCCCATTTTTTTATACAAAGTTGGCATTTGACCAAGATATTTTTCTCACCCAGCATGGGTATATGTAAAATGACACCCCAAAACACATTCCCCAACTTCTCCTGAGTATGGCGATACCAGATGTGTCACACTTTTTTGCTGCCAAGGTGGGCAAAGGGGCACATATTCCAAAGTGCACCTTTCGGATTTCACCGGTCATTTTTTACAGATTTTGATTGCAAAGTACTTCTCACACATATGGGCCCCTAAATTGCCAGGGAAGTATAACTACGCCACAAGTGACCCCATTTTGGAAAGAAGACACCCCAAGGTATTCCGTGAGGGGCATGGCGAGTTCCTAGAATTTTTTTTTTTTTGTCGAAAGTTAGTGGAATATGAGACTTTGTAAGGAAAAAAGAGAAAAAAAAAATCATCATTTTCCGCTAACTTGTGACAAAAAATAAAAAATTCTAGGAACTCGCCATGCCCCTCACGGAATACCTTGGGGTGTCTTCTTTCCAAAATGGGGTCACTTGTGGCGTAGTTATACTGCCCTGGCAATTTAGGGGCCCAAATGTGTGAGAAGTACCTTGCAATCAAAATGTGTAAAAAATGGCCTGCAAAATCTGAAAGGTGCACTTTGGAATATGTGCCCCTTTGCCCACCTTGGCAGCAAAAAAGTGTGACACATCTGGTATCGCCGTACTCAGGAGAAGTTGGGGAATGTGTTTTGGGGTGTCATTTTACATATACCCATGCTGGGCGAGAAAAATATCTTGGTCAAATGCCAACTTTGTATAAAAAAATGGGAAAAGTTGTCTTTTGCCAAGATATTTCTCTCATCCAGCATGGGTATATGTAAAATGACACCCCAAAACACATTCCCCAACTTCTCCTGAGTACGGCGATACCAGATGTGTCACACTTTTTTGCTGCCAAGGTGGGCAAAGGGGCACATATTCCAAAGTGCACCTTTTGGATTTCACCGGTCATTTTTTACACATTTTGATTGCAAAGTTCTTCTCACACATTTGGGCCCCTAAATTGCCAGGGCAGTATAACTACCCCACAAGTGACCCCATTTTGGAAAGAAGACACCCCAAGGTATTCCGTGAGGGGCATGGCGAGTTCCTAGAATTTTTTATTTTTTGTCGCAAGTTAGTGGAATATGAGACTTATAAAATCATCATCATTTTCCGCTAACTTGTGACAAAAAATAAAAAGTTCTATGAACTCACTATGCTCATCAGCGAATACCTTAGGGTGTCTACTTTCCGAAATGGGGTCATTTGTGGGGGTTTTCTACTGTTTGGGCATTGTAGAACCTCAGGAATCATGACAGGTGCTCAGAAAGTCAGAGCTGTTTCAAAAAGCGGAAATTCACATTTTTGTACCATAGTTTGTAAATGCTATAACTTTTGCCCAAACATTTTTTTTTATCAAAGACATGTAGGACAATAAATTTGGCGAAAAATTTATATATGGATGTCGTTTTTTTTGCAAAATTTTACAGCTGAAAGTGAAAAATGTCATTTTTTTGCAAAAAAATCGTTACATTTTGATTAATAACAAAAAAAGTAAAAATGCCAGCAGCAATGAAATACCACCAAATGAAAGCTCTATTAGTGAGAAGAAAAGGAGGTAAAATTCATTTGTATGGTAAGTTGCATGACCGAGCGATAAACGGTGAAAGTAGTGTAGTGCCGAAGTGTAAAAAGTGCTCTGGTCATGAAGGGGGTTTCACCTAGCGGGGCTAAAGTGGTTAAATAAGCAACCACCCCCCTCTGTATACTGTACACCATAATAATTCTGTTCTGAGCTTTTTTTTTTCTTTTGTTTCTCTAGTTTCTAATTATCAACTATTCTGTGAGACAACTGTACAAATGAAATGCTATTTTGTACAATCCACCGTTATTTTTGAAAATTATTCTTTGTGCTGGTTCAATTTGACATTTCTTTATGGAGAAGTATCATAACTTTGCATGACCTCTAAAAAGTTGTGTCCCGAAGAAGCATCAGAAAGCTTTTCTATAAACGTTTTTCTTCCCTGTGCTGCAGTTGACTAGGATAACATTTTCTCAGAAGACATTGTTCTCTGTAGTATTTTTGTTATTTTTTTAGAAGCTTTATTTCAAGAAAGCTGTTTCACAGTTTCTGTGAATAAAATCCACTTTGTTTTTATAGATTACATTTTCCACTTATACAAAAATATTGCCCATGCCTAATTTTTAAATGATATTTTTCTCAAATATATAATTTATCACCGACAACAAGTACATACTATTTATTCAAGTAGAGAAAGCTTATTTACTATTGAGGGTTGGCAATATGAAAGATACATTTGGAAATATTCCCAGGCCCACTTGCAAATGGGGTCATCATTTTCTTTTCCAACTTCTTTAATCACTGACTGAGCCTCTTGGGTTCTGCTCTACTTGTACCCAGTTAAGTATCAGAGAAAGGAAATCACATTACTGAACATGGGAATTGTAATGGCACAAGGTTCAGTACATGAACAGATGTTTTTTTTTTTATGTATTAAATTGTGTTAAAATAAAACCTCACACTTTAAGATTAAATAGGTTTTCCCACAATTGACTTTTATCACCTTTGCTCATAATAGGTTAAATATTTAAAATCTGAGTGGACTAATGGTCATGTGTGTGTTGACACCTCATTTATGGACTAATAGAGACAACCAAGCAGATCACTCAGCTGTTTCAGTCGGCTCTAAAGCTATTAAACAAAGAATATCTGTAAAGAATAAATCAAGGCAACTGGACTTACTGTAGATTTCTTGAAAGCGTTTCACTCGTTCTTCCAACGAGCTTTCTCATTTCTGAGAAAGAATTGAGAAAGCTCGTTGGAAGAACGAGTGAAACGTTTTCAAGAAATCTACAGTAAGTCCAGTTGCCTTGATTTATTCTTTACAGATATACCATGACCTGGATAAATGAGAACCTTCACAGACATATTAAATAAAGAGTTGTGGTACGTGCTTCTGCTCCATTCAAACTTTTCATATGTAGTGAGAAGTAAAGGGTGGCTAAGGACCCCTGATCTACTGATCAGTTAAGTTCCCAGCAGTAGAGTCCCCCAGCTATCAGACATTTATCACCTTCTACTGAGCATGTGACAAAAGAATTCAGCACAGAAACAAAACATCCAGGCAAACTATGGGCATAATGTATTTCTCTGGTGGTGGTTTAGAAGATTGTTAGGCCATTACAAACTGTTCATTGTTTCTGGCACTTATATAGTTATGAGATATGCTACAGCATTCTTACAGACATTATCTTCACTTGCTGTCTCCAGTGAGGTTTATATTCTAAAGCCTCATTCACAGGTCAGTGTTTTGGTCAGTGATTTCCATGTAACGAATCACAATTTTATATGGCGGCTAGCCGGCTACAATGGCGGCTACACGTGTGAAGACATGGGACAAGGAACTCTGGGAAGGCGTTATGACCCATAATGCTATGAATGCAGCCAATCAGCAGCCAGCCAGCCCTGTGATGTAACAGCCCTATAAATACGGCAGCCATCTTAGAGTCTACAATTTACTATCGTACTTTGTTCAGGAACAGACATGTATGCAGGCGCTGTGGAAAGTGAAAGAAAAACTAATTGTAAAAAAAAAAGCGATTTACTAGTACAAGGAAAGGATAGTGAGAGGAATCATTTCATAGGCAGGGAGAGATGTGTGCAGATGATAGGGAGAGTCATAGGAAAATCCTCATTGTAAAAAAAGAGATTTACAAGTGCATGAAAACATTACATGGGGGTCTCATAATACAGCTCTGTCATTTCAGCAATTAGTTATTGGGGTGTAAGTGCTATGTTAACCACCTACCGTCACACTAACGTCGATAGGCGTCAGGACGACGGCTCTCTTAGGTCTCAGCGACGCAGATTGGCGTCATCTCGTGAGAACCGAGATTTTGCGTGAACGCGCGCGCAGTCACAGCGGCACGCAGCTCTAAGGTTAAACTACAGCCTGCCAGCGCTGATCGATCGCTGGCAGGCTGTAGATGTTTAAAAAATCGCATTAAAAAAGTATATTAGACGCTGTTTTGTTAATACCGTCTGATATACCTGCTACCTGGTCCTCTGGTGGTCCCTTTTGCTTGGATCGACCACCAGAGGACACAGGCAGCTCTGTAAGTAGCACCAATCACCACACACACACATTACACCCCCCCCGTCACTTATTAACCCCTTATTAACCCCTGATCACCCCATATTAGACTCCCTGATCACCCCCCTGTCACCCCCTGTCATTGATCACCCCCCTGAAGTGGGTTTGGATGTTGGGCGGAGCTCCTATGTCCTAGCAGACACCTTCCCCCTCTTTTTTTTTTTGCACATTTTTGGGCAGAGATTTTTTTATCCACATTGATCGATGTGAATGAAGAAAACTGTGCCGTTCATTTTTTCTTTCAGCCTAGAGGCTGAACGAAAAAAATATATATCTCATTACCCGTATGCTCAATATAAGGAGAATAGCAGAAACTCCTAATGCTGGCCATACATGTAATGATTGCGGAGATCCTCAAATGCCAGGGCAGTACAGACACCCCACAAATGACCCCATTTTGGAAAGAAGACACCCCAAGGTATTCACTGAGGGGCATATTGAGTCCATTAAAGATTGAACTTTTTGTCACAAGTTACCGGAAAGGGAGACTTTGTGATAAAAAAATGTAAAAAAAAATTCCGCTAACTAAAATCACATGTGGGGTATTTATAATGCCCTGGCATTTTAGGGGCCCTAAAGCATGAGAAGAAGTCTGGAATCCAAATGCCTAAAAATGCCCTCCTAAAAGGTACTCATTGGCCCCTTTGCGCATCTTGGCTGCAAAAAAGTGTCACTCATGTGGTATCGCTGTACTCAGGAGAAGTAGGGCAATGTGTTTTGGGGTGTTTTTTTTACATATACCCATGCTGGGTGAGAGAAATATCTCTGTAAATTGACAACTTTGTATAAAAAAATTGAAAAAGTTGTCATTTACAGAGATATTTCTCACACACAGTATGGGTATATGTAAAAATACACCCCAAAACACATTGCCCTACTTCTCCTGAGTACGGCAATACCACATGTGTGACACTTTTTGCAGCCTAGGTGCCCAAAGCGGCCCAAATTCCAATGAGTACCTTTAGGATTTCACAGGGCATTTTTACGCATTTGAATTCCAAACAACTTCTCACATTTTAGGGCCCCTAAAATGCCAGGGCAGTATAAATACCCCACAAGTGACACCATTTTGGAAAGAAGACACCCCAAGGTATTCCGTGAGGGGCATGGCGAGTTCATGTAAAATTTTATTTTTTGTCACAAGTTAGTGGAATATGAGACTTTGTAAGAAAAAAAAAAATTATAATAATTTTCTGCTAACTTGTGCCAGAAATAAAATCTTCTATGAACTCACCATGCCCCTCACAAAATACCTTGGGGTGTCTTCTTTTCACAATGGGGTCACTTTTGGAAGTAGGGCAATGTGTTTTGGGGTGTATTTTTACATATACCCATACTGTGTGTGAGAAATATCTCTGTAAATAACAACTTTTTCCATTTTTTATACAAAGTTGTCAATTTACAGAGATATTTCTCTCACCCAGCAAGGTTATATGTAAAAATACACCCCAAACCACATTGCCCTGCTTCTTTTGAGTACTGCGATACCACATGTGTGACACTTTTTTGCAGCCTAGGTGCGTAAAGGGGCCGAAAGTCCAACTAGTACCTTTAGGCTTTACAGGATTGCTCACAATTTATTCCGGCCCAAAATGCCAGAACAGTAAACACACCCCACAAATGACCCCATTTCGGAAAGTAGACACCCCAAGGTATTCACTGAGGGCCATAGTGAGTCCGTGGGAGATTTTACTTTTTTTTTTGCCAGAAGTTAGCAGAAATGGAAACTTTTTTTTTTCTCAGAAAGTGTCATTTTCCGCTAACGTGATTTCTTTTTTAATCATACATGAACTCAAAATGCCCCTCCGAATACTTTAGGGTGTCTTCTTTCTAAAATGGGGTCATTAGTTTTTTTTTTTATACTATCCTGGCATTCTAGCACCTCAAGAAACATGACAGGTGCTCAGAAAGTCAGAGCTGCTTCAAAATGCGGATATTCACATTTTTGTACCATAGTTTGTAAATAGAGTTGAGCGAACACCTGGATGTTCGGGTTCGAGAAGTTCGGCCGAACATCCCGGAAATGTTCGGGTTCGGGATCCGAACCCGATCCGAACTTCGTCCCGAACCCGAACCCCATTGAAGTCAATGGGGACCCGAACTTTTCGGCACTAAAACAGCTGTAAAACAGCCCAGGAAAGGGCTAGAGGGCTGCAAAAGGCAGCAACATGTAGGTAAATCCCCTGCAAACAAATGTGGATAGGGAAATTAATTAAAATAAAAATTAAATAAATAAAAATTAACCAAAATCAATTGGAGAGAGGTTCCATAGCAGAGAATCTGGCTTCCCGTCACCCACCACTGGAACAGTCCATTCTCAGATATTTAGGCCCCGGCACCCAGGCAGAGGAGAGAGGTCCCGTAACAGACAATCTGGCTTCATGTCAGCAGAGAATCAGTCTTCATGTCATAGCAGAGAATCAGGCTTCACGTCACCCACCACTGTAAGAGTCCATTTTCATAAATTTAGGCCCAGCACCCAGGCAGAGGAGAGAGGTCCCGTAACAGACAATCTGGCTTCATGTCAGCAGAGAATCAGTCTTCATATCATAGCAGAGAATCTGGCTTCCCGTTACCCACCACTGGAACAGTCCATTCTCAGATATTTAGGCCCCGGCACCCAGGCAGAGGAGAGAGGTCCCGTAACAGACAATCTGGCTTCATGTCAGCAGAGAATCAGTCTTCATATCATAGCAGAGAATCAGGCTTCACGTCAGCCACCACTGCAACAGTCCATTGTCATAAATTCAGGCCCAGCACCCAGGCAGAGGAGAGAGGTCCCGTAACAGACAATCTGGCTTCATGTCAGCAGAGAATCAGTCTGCATGTCATAGCAGAGAATGAGGCTTCACGTCACCCACCACTGCAACAGTCCATTTTCATAAATTTAGGCCCAGCACCCAGGCAGAGGAGAGAGGTCCCGTAACAGAGGATCTGGCTTCATGTCACCAGAGAATCAGTCTGCATGTCATAGCAGAGAATCAGGCTTCACGTCACCCACCACTGCAACAGTCCATTTTCATAAATTTAGGCCCAGCACCCAGGCAGAGGAGAGAGGTCCCGTAACAGAGGATCTGGCTTCATGTCACCAGAGAATCAGTCTGCATGTCATAGCAGAGAATCAGGCTTCACGTCAGCCACCACTGCAACAATCCATTGGCATATATTTAGGCCTAGCACACAGGCAGAGGAGAGAGGTCCCGTAACAGACAATCTGGCTTCATGTCAGCAGAGAATCAGTCTTCATATCATAGCAGAGAATCAGGCTTCACGTCAGCCACCAATGCAACAGTCCATTGTCAGATATTTAGGCCCAGCACCCAGGCAGAGGAGAGAGGTCCCGTAACAGAGGATCTGGCTTCATGTCAGCAGAGAATCAGTCTTCATGTCATAGCAGAGAATCAGGCTTCACGTCACCCACCACTGTAAGAGTCCATTTTCATAAATTTAGGCCCAGCACCCAGGCAGAGGAGAGAGGTCCCGTAACAGACGATCTGGCTTCATGTCAGCAGAGAATCAGTCTGCATGTCATAGCAGAGAATGAGGCTTCACGTCACCCACCACTGCAACAGTCCATTTTCATAAATTTAGGCCTAGCACCCAGGCAGAGGAGAGAGGTCCCGTAACAGAGGATCTGGCTTCATGTCACCAGAGAATCAGTCTGCATGTCATAGCAGAGAATCAGGCTTCACGTCACCCACCACTGCAACAGTCCATTTTCATAAATTTAGGCCCAGCACCCAGGCAGAGGAGAGAGGTCCCGTAACAGAGGATCTGGCTTCATGTCACCAGAGAATCAGTCTGCATGTCATAGCAGAGAATCAGGCTTCACGTCAGCCACCACTGCAACAATCCATTGGCATATATTTAGGCCTAGCACACAGGCAGAGGAGAGAGGTCCCGTAACAGACAATCTGGCTTCATGTCAGCAGAGAATCAGTCTTCATATCATAGCAGAGAATCAGGCTTCACGTCAGCCACCAATGCAACAGTCCATTGTCAGATATTTAGGCCCAGCACCCAGGCAGAGGAGAGAGGTCCCGTAACAGACAATCTGGCTTCATGTCAGCAGAGAATCAGTCTGCATGTCATAGCAGAGAATGAGGCTTCACGTCACCCACCACTGCAACAGTCCATTTTCATAAATTTAGGCCCAGCACCCAGGCAGAGGAGAGAGGTCCCGTAACAGAGGATCTGGCTTCATGTCAGCAGAGAATCAGTCTGCATGTCATAGCAGAGAATCAGGCTTCACGTCAGCCACCACTGCAACAGTCCATTGTCATAAATTCAGGCCCAGCACCCAGGCAGAGGAGAGAGGTCCCGTAACAGACAATCTGGCTTCATGTCACCAGAGAATCAGTCTGCATGTCATAGCAGAGAATGAGGCTTCACGTCAGCCACCACTGCAACAATCCATTGGCATATATTTAGGCCTAGCACACAGGCAGAGGAGAGGTTCATTCAACTTTGGGTAGCCTTGCAATATAATGGTAAAATGAAAATAAAAATAGGATTGAATGAGGAAGTGCCCTGGAGTCCAATAATATATGGTTATGGGGAGGTAGTTAATGTCTAATCTGGACAAGGGACGGACAGGTCCTGTGGGATCCATGCCTGGTTCATTTTTATGAACGTCAGCTTGTCCACATTGGCTGTAGACAGGCGGCTGCGTTTGTCTGTAATGACGCCCCCTGCCGTGCTGAATACACGTTCAGACAAAACGCTGGCTGCCGGGCAGGCCAGCACCTCCAAGGCATAAAAGGCTAGCTCTGGCCACGTGGACAATTTAGAGACCCAGAAGTTGAATGGGGCCGAACCATCAGTCAGTACGTGGAGGGGTGTGCACACGTACTGTTCCACCATGTTAGTGAAATGTTGCCTCCTGCTAACACGTTGCGTATCAGGTGGTGGTGCAGTTAGCTGTGGCGTGTTGACAAAAGTTTTCCACATCTCTGCCATGCTAACCCTGCCCTCAGAGGAGCTGGCCGTGACACAGCTGCCTTGGCGACCTCTTGCTCCTCCTCTGCCTTGGCCTTGGGCTTCCACTTGTTCCCCTGTGACATTTGGGAATGCTCTCAGTAGCGCGTCTACCAACGTGCGCTTGTACTCGCGCATCTTCCTATCACGCTCCAGTGCAGGAAGTAAGGTGGGCACATTGTCTTTGTAGCGTGGATCCAGCAGGGTGGCAACCCAGTAGTCCGCACAGGTTAAAATGTGGGCAACTCTGCTGTCGTTGCGCAGGCACTGCAGCATGTAGTCGCTCATGTGTGCCAGGCTGCCCAGGGGTAAGGACAAGCTGTCCTCTGTGGGAGGCGTATCGTCATCGTCCTGCCTTTCCCCCCAGCCACGCACCAGTGATGGACCCGAGCTGCGTTGGGTGCCACCCCGCTGTGACCATGCTTCATCCTCATCCTCCTCCACCTCCTCCTCATCCTCGTCCTCCTCGTCCTCCAGTAGTGGGCCCTGGCTGGCCACATTTGTACCTGGCCTCTGCTGTTGCCAAAAACCTCCCTCTGAGTCACTTCGAAGAGACTGGCCTGAAAGTGCTAAAAATGACCCCTCTTCCTCCTCCTCCTCCTCCTCCTCCTGGGCCACCTCCTCTTCCATCATCGCCCTAAGTGTTTTCTCAAGGAGACATAGAAGTGGTATTGTAACGCTGATAACGGTGTCATCGCCACTGGCCATGTTGGTGGAGTACTCGAAACAGCGCAACAGGGCACACAGGTCTCGCATGGAGGCCCAGTCATTGGTGGTGAAGTGGTGCTGTTCTGTAGTGCGACTGACCCGTGCGTGCTGCAGCTGAAACTCCACTATGGCCTGCTGCTGCTCGCACAGTCTGTCCAGCATGTGCAAGGTGGAGTTCCACCTGGTGGGCACGTCGCATATGAGGCGGTGAGCGGGAAGGCCGAAGTTACGCTGTAGCGCAGACAGGCGAGCAGCGGCAGGATGTGAACGCCGGAAGCGCGAACAGACGGCCCGCACTTTATGCAGCAGCTCTGACATGTCGGGGTAGTTGTGAATGAACTTCTGCACCACCAAATTCAGCACATGCGCCAAGCAAGGGATGTGCGTCAAATTGGCTAGTCCCAGAGCTGCAACGAGATTTCGCCCATTATCACACACCACCAGGCCGGGCTTGAGGCTCACCGGCAGCAACCACTCGTCGGTCTGTTGTTCAATACCCCGCCACAACTCCTGTGCGGTGTGGGGCCTGTCCCCCAAACATATGAGTTTCAGAATGGCCTGCTGACGTTTACCCCGGGCTGTGCTGAAGTTGGTGGTGAAGGTGTGTGGCTGACTGGATGAGCAGGTGGAAGAAGAGGAGGAGGAAGCCGAGAAGGAGGAGGTGGCAACAGGAGGCAAAGAATGTTGCCCTGCGATCCTTGGCGGCGGAAGGACGTGCGCCAAACAGCTCTCCGCCTGGGGCCCAGCTGCCACTACATTTACCCAGTGTGCAGTTAGGGAGATATAGCGTCCCTGGCCGTGCTTACTGGTCCACGTATCTGTGGTTAGGTGGACCTTGCTACAGATGGCGTTGCGCAGTGCACACTTGATTTTATCGGATACTTGGTTGTGCAGGGAAGGCACGGCTCTCTTGGAGAAGTAGTGCCGGCTGGGAACAACATACTGTGGGACAGCAAGCGACATGAGCTGTTTGAAGCTGTCTGTGTCCACCAGCCTAAATGACAGCATTTCATAGGCCAGTAGTTTAGAAATGCTGGCATTCAGGGCCAGGGATCGAGGGTGGCTAGGTGGGAATTTACGCTTTCTATCAAATGTTTGTGAGATGGAGAGCTGAACGCTGGCGTGTGACATGGTTGAGACGCTTGGTGACGGAGGTGGTGGTGGTGGTGTTGGTGGTACATCCCCTGTTTGCTGGGCGGCAGGTGCCAACGTTCCTCCAGAGGCGGAGGAAGAGGCCGAGGCGGCAGCAGCAGAATAGGCCGAGGCGGCAGCAGCAGAAGAGGTAGCAGGGGGAGCCTGAGTGACTTCCTTGGTTTTAAGGTGTTTACTCCACTGCAGTTCATGCTTTGCATGCAGGTGCCTGGTCATGCAGGTTGTGCTCAGGTTCAGAACGTTAATGCCTCGCTTCAGGCTCTGATGGCACAGCGTGCAAACCACTCGGGTCTTGTCGTCAGCACATTGTTTGAAGAAGTGCCATGCCAGGGAACTCCTTGAAGCTGCCTTTGGGGTGCTCGGTCCCAGATGGCGGCGGTCAGTAGCAGGCGGAGTCTCTTGGCGGCGGGTGTTCTGCTTTTGCCCACTGCTCCCTCTTTTGCTACGCTGTTGGCTCGGTCTCACCACTGCCTCTTCCTCCGAACTGTGAAAGTCAGTGGCACGACCTTCATTCCATGTGGGGTCTAGGACCTCATCGTCCCCTGCATCGTCTTCCACCCAGTCTTGATCCCTGACCTCCTGTTCAGTCTGCACACTGCAGAAAGACGCAGCAGTTGGCACCTGTGTTTCGTCATCATCAGAGACATGCTGAGGTGGTATTCCCATGTCCTCATCATCAGGAAACATAAGTGGTTGTGCGTCAGTGCATTCTATGTCTTTCACCGCTGGGGAAGGGCTAGGTGGATGCCCTTGGGAAACCCTGCCAGCGGAGTCTTCAAACAGCATAAGAGACTGCTGCATAACTTGAGGCTGAGACAGTTTCCCTGGTATGCATGGGGGTGATGTGACAGACTGATGGGGTTGGTTTTCAGGCGCCATCTGTGCGCTTTCTGCAGAAGACTGGGTGGGAGATAATGTGAACGTGCTGGATCCACTGTCGGCCACCCAATTGACTAATGCCTGTACCTGCTCAGGCCTTACCATCCTTAGAACGGCATTGGGCCCCACCATATATCGCTGTAAATTCTGGCGGCTACTGGGACCTGAGGTAGTTGGTACACTAGGACGTGTGGATGTGGCAGAACGGCCACGTCCTCTCCCAGCACCAGAGGGTCCACTAACACCACCACGACCATGTCCACGTCCGCGTCCCTTACTAGATGTTTTTCTCATTGTTATGGTTCACCACAACAACAAATATATTATTTGGCCCAATGTATTGTATTCAAATTCAGCGGGATATAAATTTGAGGCCTAGTATTTAGGCGCTGGGTGACCGGTATGGATTTAGTGACAGAATTAGACTTGGAAATGCACAGAAGCGTGTGTGTGAAGTTATTCTGAATGACCCTATGTGCACCTTGAATATTATATACCCTTTTTGGGATAGATTTCAAATAGCTCTGATATAGCAGGAACCACTAAATTATGAAATTGCTAAATTGGGAATTGTATTTCAACCCAGAACAAAAAATGTGCTTTGACGGACACTAAATATCTTGCCCAGCAACAACAGTACAGCGGTAACGAGAGATTTAGCAGGATATAAATTTGAGGCCTAGTATTTAGGCGCTGGGTGACAGGTATGGGTTTAGTGACAGAATTAGACTTGGAAATACACAGTAGAGGGTGTGTGTGAAGTTATTCTGAATGACCCTATGTGCACCTTGAATATTATATACCCTTTTAGGGATAGATTTCAAATAGCTCTGATATAGCAGGAAACCACTAAATTATGAAATTGCTAAATTGGGAATTGTATTTCAACCCAGAACAAAAAATGTGCTTTGACGGACACTAAATATCTTTCCAAGCAACAACAGTACAGCGGTAACGAGAGATTTAGCAGGATATAAATTTGAGGCCTAGTATTTAGGCGCTGGGTGACAGGTATGGGTTTAGTGACAGAATTAGACTTGGAAATACACAGTAGCGGGTGTGTGTGAAGTTATTCTGAATGACCCAATGTGCACCTTGAATATTATATACCCTTTTAGGGATAGATTTCAAATAGCTCTGATATAGCAGAAACCACTAAATTATGAAATTGCTAAATTGGGAATTGTATTTCAACCCAGAACAAAAAATGTGCTTTGACGGACACTAAATAACTTTCCCAGCTACAACAGGACAGCGGTAACGAGAGATTTAGCAGGATATAAATTTGAGGCCTAGTATTTAGGCGCTGGGTGACAGGTATGGGTTTAGTGACAGAATTAGACTTGGAAATACACAGTAGCGGGTGTGTGTGAAGTTATTCTGAATGACCCAATGTGCACCTTGAATATTATATACCCTTTTAGGGATAGATTTCAAATAGCTCTGATATAGCAGAAACCACTAAATTATGAAATTGCTAAATTGGGAATTGTACTTCAACCCAGAACAAAAAATGTGCTTTGACGGACACTAAATAACTTTCCCAGCTACAACAGGACAGCGGTAACGAGAGATTTAGCAGGATATAAATTTGAGGCCTAGTATTTAGGCGCTGGGTGACAGGTATGGGTTTAGTGACAGAATTAGACTTGGAAATACACAGTAGCGGGTGTGTGTGAAGTTATTCTGAATGACCCAATGTGCACCTTGAATATTATATACCCTTTTAGGGATAGATTTCAAATAGCTCTGATATAGCAGAAACCACTAAATTATGAAATTGCTAAATTGGGAATTGTACTTCAACCCAGAACAAAAAATGTGCTTTGACGGACACTAAATAACTTTCCCAGCTACAACAGGACAGCGGTAACGAGAGATTTAGCAGGATATAAATTTGAGGCCTAGTATTTAGGCGCTGGGTGACAGGTATGGGTTTAGTGACAGAATTAGACTTGGAAATACACAGTAGCGGGTGTGTGTGAAGTTATTCTGAATGACCCAATGTGCACCTTGAATATTATATACCCTTTTAGGGATAGATTTCAAATAGCTCTGATATAGCAGAAACCACTAAATTATGAAATTGCTAAATTGGGAATTGTATTTCAACCCAGAACAAAAAATGTGCTTTGACGGACACTAAATAACTTTCCCAGCTACAACAGGACAGCGGTAACGAGAGATTTAGCAGGATATAAATTTGAGGCCTAGTATTTAGGCGCTGGGTGACAGGTATGGGTTTAGTGACAGAATTAGACTTGGAAATACACAGTAGCGGGTGTGTGTGAAGTTATTCTGAATGACCCAATGTGCACCTTGAATATTATATACCCTTTTAGGGATAGATTTCAAATAGCTCTGATATAGCAGAAACCACTAAATTATGAAATTGCTAAATTGGGAATTGTATTTCAACCCAGAACAAAAAATGTGCTTTGACGGACACTAAATAACTTTCCCAGCTACAACAGGACAGCGGTAACGAGAGATTTAGCAGGATATAAATTTGAGGCCTAGTATTTAGGCGCTGGGTGACAGGTATGGGTTTAGTGACAGAATTAGACTTGGAAATACACAGTAGCGGGTGTGTGTGAAGTTATTCTGAATGACCCAATGTGCACCTTGAATATTATATACCCTTTTAGGGATAGATTTCAAATAGCTCTGATATAGCAGAAACCACTAAATTATGAAATTGCTAAATTGGGAATTGTACTTCAACCCAGAACAAAAAATGTGCTTTGACGGACACTAAATAACTTTCCCAGCTACAACAGGACAGCGGTAACGAGAGATTTAGCAGGATATAAATTTGAGGCCTAGTATTTAGGCGCTGGGTGACAGGTATGGGTTTAGTGACAGAATTAGACTTGGAAATACACAGTAGCGGGTGTGTGTGAAGTTATTCTGAATGACCCAATGTGCACCTTGAATATTATATACCCTTTTAGGGATAGATTTCAAATAGCTCTGATATAGCAGAAACCACTAAATTATGAAATTGCTAAATTGGGAATTGTACTTCAACCCAGAACAAAAAATGTGCTTTGACGGACACTAAATAACTTTCCCAGCTACAACAGGACAGCGGTAACGAGAGATTTAGCAGGATATAAATTTGAGGCCTAGTATTTAGGCGCTGGGTGACAGGTATGGGTTTAGTGACAGAATTAGACTTGAAAATACACAGTAGCGGGTGTGTGTGAAGTTATTCTGAATGACCCAATGTGCACCTTGAATATTATATACCCTTTTAGGGATAGATTTCAAATAGCTCTGATATAGCAGAAACCACTAAATTATGAAATTGCTAAATTGGGAATTGTACTTCAACCCAGAACAAAAAATGTGCTTTGACGGACACTAAATAACTTTCCCAGCTACAACAGGACAGCGGTAACGAGAGATTTAGCGGGATATAAATTTGAGGCCTAGTATTTAGGCGCTGGGTGACCGGTATGGATTTAGTGACAGAATTAGACTGGGATATGGCCAAAAAATAACCACACTATTGCTGGTTAAATGCACTTGGTGACGGGCGCAGCTTGCCCCTGATGTAGTATATGGCCAAAAAATGAACAGACTATTGCTGGTTAAATGCACTTGGTGTCACAGCTTGACCAACCACACTACTGAGGGTTAAATGCACTTGGTGACGGGCGCAGCTTGCCCCTGATGTAGTATATGGCCAAAAAATAAACAGACTATTGCTGGTTAAATGCACTTGGTGTGACAGCTTCACCCTGATGTAGGCTTTAGCCAGAAAACAACCACACCATTGAGGGTTAAATGCACTTGGTGACAGGCGCAGCTTGCCCCTGATTTTGTATATGGCCAAAAAATGAACAGACTATTGCTGGTTAAATGCACTTGGTGTGACAGCTTCACCCTGATGTAGGCTTTAGCCAAAAAACAACCACACCATTGAGGGTTAAATGCACTTGGTGACAGGCGCAGCTTGCCCCTGATTTTGTATATGGCCAAAAAATGAACAGACTATTGCTGGTTAAATGCACTTGGTGTGACAGCTTCACCCTGATGTAGGCTTTAGCCAAAAAACAACCACACCATTGAGGGTTAAATGCACTTGGTGACAGGCGCAGCTTGCCCCTGATTTTGTATATGGCCAAAAAATGAACAGACTATTGCTGGTTAAATGCACTTGGTGTGACAGCTTCACCCTGATGTAGGCTTTAGCCAAAAAACAACCACACCATTGAGGGTTAAATGCACTTGGTGACAGGCGCAGCTTGCCCCTGATTTTGTATATGGCCAAAAAATGAACAGACTATTGCTGGTTAAATGCACTTGGTGTGACAGCTTCACCCTGATGTAGGCTTTAGCCAAAAAACAACCACACCATTGAGGGTTAAATGCACTTGGTCGCAGCTTGTGCTGGCGCACCACAAGACACAAAATGGCCGCCGATCACCCCAGAAAAATGTGACTGACAAACGGTCTGGGCAGCCTAAAAACAGTGAGCAATTGAGGATCAGCAGCTCAATGATCCACAGCTGCAGATCGATCAGTTAATCAAGTCCTTTGGAGGAGTTAATCTGCCTAATCTCGCCCTACTGTCGCAGCCGCAACCTCTCCCTACGCTAATCAGAGCAGAGTGACGGGCGGCGCTATGTGACTCCAGCTTAAATAGAGGCTGGGTCACATGGTGCTCTGGCCAATCACAGCCATGCCAATAGTAGGCATGGCTGTGATGGCCTCTTGGGGCAAGTAGTATGACGCTTGTTGATTGGCTGCTTTGCAGCCTTTCAAAAAGCGCCAAGAAAGCGTCACAAAAGCGCCAAGAAAGCGACGAACACCGAACCCGAACCCGGACTTTTACGAAAATGTCCGGGTTCGGGTCCGTGTCACGGACACCCCAAAATTCGGTACGAACCCGAACTATACAGTTCGAGTTCGCTCATCCCTATTTGTAAATGCTATAACTTTTGCGCAAACCTATAAATATACACTTATTGGATTTTTTTTATCAAAGACATGTAGCACAATACATTCTGACACAAACTTGTATAGAAATGTAATTATATTTGAACAATTTTACCAGAAAAAGTTAAAAATACATGTTTTTTGAGAAAATTGCGGTCTATTTTGATTAATATCAGAATAACAAAAAATCTTAGCAGCAATCAAATACTACCAAAAGAAAGCTGTGTTTGTGAGAAGAAAAGAAGTTAAAATTCATTTGGGTGCCAAGTTGCATGACCAAGCAATAAACTGTTAAATTTGTGAAGTGCCGATTTGTGAAAAAGGGCCTGGTCACTAGAGGGGTATAAACCTGTGGTCCTTAAGTGGTTAAAAAGCCTTTAGTGGCCTCTATCTGTGGAAAAAGATAAATATATATGCAGGTCACTTTTGCTGTTCACTGCGCTGATATCATTTAGTGGCCTATTTCAATACAATACGAAAAATATTTACTCAGGTCACTTTTGTTGTTATTTGCGCTAAAACCGTTTATTGCCATATTTCTAGAGAAAAAGAGAAAAATAGACTGTTCATATTTGCTAAAAGCGTTTCTTGTCATATTTTACTACAATATGAGAAAAATAGACGCAGTTTCCATTTGGTGTTATTTGCACTAAAAGAGTTTATTGTCATATTTCTAGAGAAAATACGAGAGCCTATTTTAGTCCAATATGAGAAATATATATGCAGTTCACTTTTGCTGTTATTTATCGTTAAATCGTTTAGTTGCCTATCCCAGTAAAAAAATATAAATATATTTGGGGTATATTTTAGGGGTGTTTTAATTTGCTTTTAATTTATCTAGTTCAGCTAAAAGTATGTCAGACAGAGAAGTGCCAGGCCCTACACATTGGAGTGGCAGAGGCATAAATTACTCTGGCACAGGTCGCAGCAGAATAAGGGGACGTGGCAGCAGGGGTTTCTTCCCGAGGCCTCAGGCCCACATGTCAGCTATAGGTCATGTCTTGACCAGCAACCCAGTGGTTCTTGATTGGTTGACTGGATCTTTGATTGACAGCAGCACCAGTAGCCTGAGTCTAGAGTCGCTGATGAACAGCTTTCTTTACCCGCATAGTGAAGAAACTACTCACCAGCAGCAGCAGGTAGACCTGTTGCTGCCATCTCCACACTATGTCAACTTGCCACTTTGTGGCCTCCTGATGCTGCCATCTCCACACTATGTCACTGTGCCACTCTGTGGCCTAATCATACTGCTGCTGTCACCTACACACTTTGTCATTGTGACACTCTGTGGCTTCCTGCTGCTGCCGCCACCTCCAGACCCTGTAATTTTGCCACTTGGTGGTCTCCTCATGCTGCTTCCACCTCACCACTATGTCATAGGGCCACTCTGTGGACTTCTCATGCTGTTACCACCCTCCCCACTCTATGATAGGGTCACTATAGTCCTTGTTTGGCCTTCTTGAAATCACCATTTATTTGACCTTTCTTCTGATCGGTCAGAAGGAAGAAAAAATGAGATGCACAATGGATCCTGTCTGGTGTAGAAGCTGTAAGGCCTGTATGGTCCCATCAGA
Source organism: Bufo gargarizans (assembly GCF_014858855.1). Taxonomy (NCBI): domain Eukaryota; kingdom Metazoa; phylum Chordata; class Amphibia; order Anura; family Bufonidae; genus Bufo; species Bufo gargarizans. Next base: position 82,734,521 of record NC_058080.1, on the reverse strand, counting down.
ATTGGCTTATGATTTGGTAGCCAAAAGCACGAGTGGGCACAAAACACAGAAGACATGCAAATATTACCTTCACGTGTGATCTCTGTTTTAGATCCACTCCTGTTTTTTTTTGGGCATTACCCATTGGGCATATTAATATAGATTACTAAGCAATTGCTGACCGAATGAAGGCGTATGCTGCCCAAACAGGATCAGTTTTGTGTGGGTTATTGTTCTGATGATTGAGAAGAAGGGGAAAATAGTCAGTGACCTCAACACAAACTTACTGCTGACACCCTCGGGGGGCTCTACTTGTATAAGCGTTTAATAGAACATGTTCTGTAAACATCTATGTGGAATCAGCTGATGAGGGTGAAAAAGGAGTGGGCTTCTTGACGCTAACTTGGACCTGTAAGGCTGAGTTAATACTTGAGTTATTCGGTCAGTTTTGGCCAGGTAACTGCCCAAATGAGTGAAGTGTGCAGTGATTCTAATAGCGACGCCTGTCATCTGCATGTCATACTGACTGACAGTATTATTTCACCATCCCAGCACACTTCCTATGCATGTTACTGCAAGGCACATTGTTCTACACCAATATAAAGGCTCTATGCAGCCCGTAAATAGCCGTTTTTATCGTGAATTGTTGCAAATATATTCGGATCAAAGCATATTTTTTCGGAGAGTTCTGCGAACCGGCTGAATCGAATTTATGAGAAATTCGCTCATCTCTAGAAATCACTGACTGAACACTGACAGATGAATAAGGCTTAAATCCCTATCAGTATTTATTTGGAGAGTGGCAGAAACTGGTATACCTAGAGGAAACCCACATGAACACAGGGAGTTCCATGCAGATTTTGTATCAAGAGTTGAGGAGAGTCTTTTCAGATAACTCTATGCTTTGGTATTCCTTTATAATTCCTACTTGAAGTTTATGAAATAATTGCCATAAGTCAGCACCATCTGGGTGTTACAAGTTCGGTGCATGTCCCTGCACAGTCTGACACTGTCCAATCAGTGCTGCAATTTCTCCTGAGTGTGGCCAATACAATTCTGATTGACCATACAACATACAAAAAAATATAGACGTAGTAGTACCAATTATGTTAGTATATTATTTTTTTTTCCAGATTTTCCAATAATATAGGATTTGATAAAGGGAAAAAAATATATGATGTTTACACTATGAATGTTTTTACATTTTTTAAAAGTACAATATTTCTGTAGTGAAACACATTTTATCTGCCAAATAAAGGATCTAATTGACTTCCTTATATTGAAGACGCAAAGACCAGAGTTTTATGCTTCTGGCTTCCATGGCAACCATCAGCTTCCTGTGATCCTGTCATGGGTGTGGTTAGTAGAGTACAAAGGGAGCCTCTTTCCTTTGTTGAACTCTTAAATGCTGCAAATACTATTGACTGTTGCATCTAATAGGTTAAATTACTGGGAACAGAACTAAATCCATACATGTATGGTGTTATGCATTAGGTACCATCGACTGCCTCTGGATTCTTCTCAAGATTCTTGTTTAGTAATTTGATCCTTTCATACTCTGTGCTATATATATATATATGCGCAGAGTATGAAAGGATCAAATTACTAGACAATACTCTCGAGAAGAGTCTAGAGGCAGTCGATCCCTGTGTTTGTCTTCATTAGTCCTGCCAACTTTGTATAGAACGGAAGGGCCTGCTCAATTACCACTTAATTACTGCACTAGAAATGGCCTTGTGGTTTGCCTCGTAGTCGTTTTGCGGCGAACCTTGCTCGTTTGCGGTTCGCCGAACATGTGAGTATATGGCGATGATCGCTGGTGCCATATTCTTTTGCATTGTGCCGAACTTTGACCCATGACACATCAGGTGGGACAGTACAGCCAATCGAGATGTTTCAGCATATGGACACATCCCCTACCCTATAAATAAACCTGATCTGGCAGCCATTTTACATTCTGTTTTTTGCCAATGTAGGTAGAGGTTGCTGTGTGGAGCAGGGACAGACTGTTAGGGACACCTAATGCTAGCTAATAGGTCCACAAAAGTCCTTTTAAGGACTGGAATAGGTATGCTATCGATAGGTGTGACATACTAAGGGGAGTGATATACTTATAATATACTTTCTAACATAGAAAGTATATTATAGCGCATTTATATTGTGCAGCAGTTGTGTGCTGTTCTGCTGAGATACTGCAGCTAAATAGAGGGGCAAACGCTATTGGAATAACTTATTGCAACTGGTGTGATATACATGTTGCCCCCCCCCCCCCCCCAAAAAAAAAAAAATGATAGAGGGGTGTGATATACCTATAATATACCTTCTAACATAGAAAGTATATTATAGTGCATTTGTATTGTGCAGCAGTTGTGTGCAATTCTGCTGAGATACCGCAGCTAGATAGAAGGACAAATGCTATTGGAATAACTAATTGCAACTCGTGTGATATACCTGTTGCCCACCCAAAAAAAAAAAAATGATTTAGGGGTGTGATATACCTATAATATACCTTCTAACATAAAAGGATATTATAGTGCATTTGTATTGTTCAACAGTTGTGTGCGGTTCTGCTGAGATGCCGTAGCTAGATAGAAGGACAAACGCTATTGGAATAACTAATTGCAACTGGTGTGATATACCTGTTGCCCCCCAAAAAACTGATTAAGGGGTGTAATATACCTGCTTCCACAAAATAATGATTAAGGGGTTTGATATACCTGGTTCCACAAAATACTGATTGAGGGGTGTAATACACCAGCTTCCACAAAATATTGATTGAGGGGTGTGATACACCACTTCCACAAAATATTGATTGAGGACTGCAATACACCAGCTTCCACGAAATATTGATTAAGGGGTCTGATATATCAGTTTCCAGCAAATACTCATTAAGGGGTTCTCTATACCTGTTTTTTCAAAATACTGATGGAGGGGATTGATATACCGGCTTTCATCAACTATAGATTGAGGCCTGCGATACACTGGCTTCGGCCAAATATTGATTAAGCGGTTTGATATACCAGCTTCCAGCAAATACTCATTAAGGTGTTCTATATACCTTTTTCAACAAAATACTGATAGAGGGAAATGATATACCGGCTTCCACCAAATATTGATTGAGGCTTGCGATACACCAGCTTTCACCAAATATTGATTAAGGGGTTTGATATACTGGCTTCAAGCAAATACTCATTAAGGGTTTCTATATACCTGTTTCCAAAAAATACTGATAAAGGGGATTTATATACTGGCTTTGTCATGGTCTTACCTCCTTGCTGTCCTCCTTCGTTTGACATGTGCTGGCGGCCATCTTGGTTTCTGGGTTTCTTGTAGCCTCCCACCCTGCGGCTCCTCCTTCCCACTGGGAGGAGCTGGATGCCTAGCTCATATATATAGGAGGTCTGTGGCTTCAGTTCCTTGCTTGGTCCTCCTGTGCTCACATGCTTCTAAGACTGCTGCTGCTTCTGGTTCCTGATCCTGGCTTCGTCTGACTACCCTGCTGATTCCTGATCCTGGCTTCGTCTGACTACCCTGCTGATTCCTGATCCTGGCTTCGTCTGACTACCCTTCTGGTTCCTGATCCCTGGTTTCGCAAGACCCTGCTTCGGTTTAGCCATCCGTTTGGACTTTTGCCTTACAGCTTTATTTTCAATAAAGCCTTCTTATTTCCACTCATCTCTTGTTGTACGTCTGGTTCATGGTTCCATGACATTAGGACCAAGCCCTGAATTCTGACGGTACAGGGCCATCCTCGCTACCTACGCTGGTTGCCAGACTTGATCAGCAGGATCACCTGTTGGGTCGGTTCGCTGTGGCGTTGCAAACCCTGCTTGAACGCACGGCTCATTTAGCTTCCGTTGCCGATGGGTCGGTTGGGCTTCCGCTCCTGGGCCCGCTCCTACTGCCGCTCCGGTTGTTGCGCCAGAGTCTACCCCGACACCTGTTGCTGCGCCGGCGGTGTTTCGGGGTATGACCGGTTCTGCCCCCCTTCCACAGCGCTTTGGGGGAGAGCCAACTCAGTGCCGAGGTTTCCTTAACCAGGTGGGCATTTACTTCGAGTTGCTGCCACATGCCTTTCCTACTGAGAGATCAAAGGTGGGCTTCTTGATCTCGCTGCTCTCGGACAAGGCCTTGGCCTGGGCCAGCCCTTTATGGGAGAACAACAATCCGGTGGTTGCCGAGTTTTCTGGTTTTGTTGCTTCTCTTCGGAAGGTATTCGATGTGCCGGCTCGTGCTGCCTCTGCTGCGAAGCTCCTTATGTCCATCAGACAGGGTTCACGATCCGTAGCTGAATACGCCATTGAGTTTCGTACCCTGGCAGCAGAGGTGGGCTGGAATAATGAGGCTCTGGTCGCTGCTTTCTCTCATGGTCTCTCGGATGCCTTGAAGGATGAGGTTGCAGCTAAGGACCTACCAGTGGAGCTCGAGTCTCTTATTTCTTTCCTGATTTTGATTGACACCAGACTCAGGGAGAGACCTTCCTTTAAGGAGAGCCTGCGGAGGCCTTCTAACAGATTGGCGCCTACGTTTGCTGTCCCACCCGTGCCTCCCTCTCCTCCCACGCCTCCTGGGGATGACTTGTCTGGGGGTGAACCCATGCAGCTGGGGTTTGCTCGCCTGTCCGAGGGGGAGAGGGTACTCCGGAGACGCGAGGGCCGATGCATGTACTGTGGTCTCGGTGGGCATTTTCGGTTGGCATGCCCGAACCGTCCGGGAAACGCTCGCACCTGAGATCCTGTCGGGGGCAGATCTTGGGTGGAGTCTCCTCGTCCCCGATTTCCCGTGTTGACAAACCACTGATTACTGTTGTCCTCTCCTGGGTCGGGGGCTCGGTGACGACCCAGGCGTTGGTGGACTCTGGTGCTGGTGGTTTGTTCATTGATAGTGTGTTCGCTGCCGCCAATTCCATTCCTCTGCAGCCTCGAGGTTCCCCACTGGCTCTTGAGGCGATAGACGGCAGACCCCTTCTGCCGCCACACGTGACTCATGAGACCCTTCCAGTGGGGATGGCCATTGGTGCCGTTCACAGAGAGTCGGTCTGTCTCCAGGTTATTTCGTCTCCACACTACTCGGTGGTCTTGGGGTACCCCTGGCTCCAGAGGCATAATCCGACTTTCGATTGGAAATCGGCCGAGATCCTCTCGTGGTCACCGCAGTGTGGGGCTAGTTGCATCCATGGGCCTGTCAAGTTGCTGTGTACTTCCTCGGACTCTCTGTTGCCTCCTGAATACGAGGAGTACCGGGATGTATTCGATAAGGTGCGTGCGGTTGCCCTACCTCCGCACCGCCCATACGATTGTGCCATAGAGTTACAATCTGGTGCCGTTCCGCCTCGTGGCAAAGTCTATCCACTGTCGGTAGCGGAGAATGAGGCCATGGAGGAGTACGTGAGGGAGGCGCTTTCACGCGGACACATTCGCAAATCCTCGTCCCCGGCAGGGGCTGGATTTTTCTTTGTGAAAAAGAAGGGCGGTGAGTTGAGGCCTTGCATCGATTACAGGGGTCTCAATCGCATCACGATCAAGAACGCTTACCCGATACCCTTGATTTCCGAGCTGTTCGATCGCCTCAAAGGGGCCACAGTCTTTACCAAACTCGACCTGAGGGCGGCATATAACCTGGTAAGGATCAAGGCGGGCGATGAGTGGAAGACCGCGTTTAACACCAGGACCGGTCATTATGAATCCTTGGTTATGCCCTTTGGGTTGTGCAATGCGCCCGCAGTCTTCCAGGAATTCATCAACAATGTTTTCCGTGACCTGTTGCAGCAGTGTGTGGTGGTCTATTTGGATGACATCTTGGTATATTCTGAATCCATGGAGGCCCACATTCTGGATGTCAGACGAGTGTTGCAACGGTTACGAGAGAACAAGCTGTTCGGTAAGCTTGAGAAATGCGAATTTCACCGATCCCAGGTAACCTTCTTAGGTTACATCATTTCCGCTGAGGGGTTCTCCATGGATCCTGAGAAGGTTTCGGCTGTCTTACAGTGGCCCCAGCCCAGTGGTCTTCGTGCCCTGCAGCGCTTTTTGGGCTTCGCCAATTATTATCGGAAGTTCATCAGGGACTTTTCCATGCTAGCCAAGCCTCTCACGGATCTGACCAAGAAGGGCAGTAATCCCCAGGTCTGGCCGCCCGAGGCCATCTGAGCTTTTGAGGCTCTAAAGTCCGCCTTTGTGTCGGCTCCGATTCTGTCGCATCCCAACCCTGGGTTGCCGTTTGTCCTCGAGGTGGACGTGTCTGAGACGGGAGTAGGCGCCCTCCTGTCTCAGCGTAGAACACCAGAGGGTCCTCTGCTTCCTTGTGGGTTTTACTCCCGGAAACTGTCTTCCGCGGAGTGCAACTACCAGATTGGTGACAGGGAGTTATTGGCCATCGTGCAGGCCCTTAAAGAATGGAGGCACTTGCTCGAGGGTTCGGTGGTTCCGGTTCTCATCCTGACGGACCACAAGAATCTGACCTACCTCTCTGAGGCCAAGAGATTGACACCACGTCAGGCCAGATGGGCTCTGTTCTTGTCACGTTTTAATTACGTGGTCTCCTACCTACCCGGTTCCAAGAACATCAGAGCGGATGCCTTATCACGGCAGTACTCCGAGCTGTCCGGGGAGGAGTCGATTCCGACTTCGGTCATACCTCCGAATCAGATCCTGGCCGCCATTCGCACCAGCCTGACCTCTCCCCTGGGTGAGCAGATTTTGGCGGCTCAATCTGGTGCTCCCTCTGGGAGACCCAACGGCAGGTGTTTTGTGCCTGAGGAGTTGCGCACTCGGTTGTTGCGAACCTACCATAACTCCAAGGCCGCGGGGCATCCTGGAAAGAATCAGCTGTCCTGGGCTGTTTCACGTCTGTTCTGGTGGCCTTCTCTACGTTCCGACATCGCCGCATATGTAGCGGCATGCTCCGTTTGTGCCCAGAGTAAGTCCCCTCGGCACCTTCCGTTGGGCCTTTTGCAACCCATAGCCACCGGGGAGCGTCCATGGTCACACCTGGGGATGGATTTCATTGTGGACCTCCCTGCATCCCGAGGCCATACGGTCATTCTCATGATAGTGGATCGGTTTTCCAAAATGTGCCACTGTGTTCCTCTTAAGAAGTTACCCTCTGCACAAGAGTTGGCCTCGATTTTTGCCAGGGAGGTCTTCCGGTTGCACGGTTTGCCCAAGGAGATTGTGTCGGATCGGGGGAGTCAGTTTGTATCCAGGTTCTGGCGCGCCTTTTGCTCCCAGTTGGGGATTCATCTCTCTTTCTCCTCGGCCTACCACCCTCAGTCCAATGGGGCCGCAGAACGATCCAATCAGGCCTTGGAGCAATTCCTTCGTTGCTATGTCTCCGATCACCAAGACAATTGGGTTGACCTCCTGCCTTGGGCTGAGTTTACCAGGAACACGGTGGTGAACTCTTCCTCTGGGACGTCTCCCTTCATGGCCAATTATGGGTTCCAACCTGCCGTGTTACCGGAGGTATTCTCTCCCCAGGATATTCCGGCTGTGGAGGATCACCTTTCCGTCCTACGTGCTTCTTGGGTACAGATCCAGAGGTCCCTTGAGGTCTCTGCGCAGCGCCAGAGACTCCAGGCTGATCGCAGACGAGCGCCCGCTCCTTCCTACCAGGTCGGAGACCGCGTATGGTTGTCCACCCGCAACCTCAACCTTCGAGTGCCCACTCCCAAGCTGGCGCCTCGCTTTGTTGGTCCCTTCCGAGTGCTTCGCAGGGTAAACCCGGTAGCCTATGCCCTTGCGCTTCCTCCTGGCATGCGGATCTCCAACGTGTTTCATGTCTCCCTGTTGAAGCCACTGGTGTGTAATCGTTTCACTTCCTCGATTCCTCGGCCTCGTCCGGTCCAAGTGGGCAATCGTGAGGAGTATGAGGTGAGCAATATCCTGGACTCACGCCTGGTCCGCGGCCGGGTGCAGTTTTTGGTCCATTGACGTGGTTATGGTCCAGAGGAGCGTTCCTGGGTTCCCTCCGCAGATGTCCATGCTCCTGCCTTGCTCCGAGCCTTCCATGCACGCTTCCCTCAGAAACCGTTCTTTACTCCGCGGGGGAGGGGCCCTTGAGGGGGAGGTACTGTCATGGTCTTACCTCCTTGCTGTCCTCCTTCGTTTGACATGTGCTGGCGGCCATCTTGGTTTCTGGGTTTCTTGTAGCCTCCCACCCTGCGGCTCCTCCTTCCCACTGGGAGGAGCTGGATGCCTAGCTCATATATATAGGAGGTCTGTGGCTTCAGTTCCTTGCTTGGTCCTCCTGTGCTCACATGCTTCTAAGACTGCTGCTGCTTCTGGTTCCTGATCCTGGCTTCGTCTGACTACCCTGCTGATTCCTGATCCTGGCTTCGTCTGACTACCCTGCTGATTCCTGATCCTGGCTTCGTCTGACTACCCTTCTGGTTCCTGATCCCTGGTTTCGCAAGACCCTGCTTCGGTTTAGCCATCCGTTTGGACTTTTGCCTTACAGCTTTATTTTCAATAAAGCCTTCTTATTTCCACTCATCTCTTGTTGTACGTCTGGTTCATGGTTCCATGACAGGCTTCCACCAAATATTGATTGAGGCCTGTGATACACCAGCTTCCACCAAATATTTATTAAGGGGTTTGATATACCTGCTTCCACCAAATGCTCATTAAGGGGTTCTATATACCTGTTTCCACAAAATACCGATAGAACGGATTGATATACCGACTTCCACCAAATACATATTGAGGCCTGCAAAAAACCAGCTTCCAACAAATATTAATTAAGGGGTTTGATGTAATGGCTTCCATCAAATACTCATTAAGGGGTTCTATACCTGTTTCCACAAAATACTGATAGAGGGCATTGATATACCGGCTTCCACCAAATATTGATTGAGGCCTGTGATACACCAGCTTCCACCAAATATTGATTAAGTATTTTGATATACCAGTTTCTAGCAAATACTCTTTATTAGGTTCTATATACCTGTTTCCACAAAATACTAATAGAGGGGATTGATATACCAGCTTCTACCAAATATTAATTGAGGCCTGCGATACAATAGCTTCCACCAAATATTGATTAAGTTGTTTGATTTACTGTCTTCCAACAAATACTCATTAAGGGGTTCTATATACCACAAAATACTGATAGAGGTGATTGATATACCAACTTTCACGAAAATATTGATTAAGGGGTTTGCTATACCAGCTTCCACCAAATATTGATTGAGGCCTGCAATATACCTGCTTCCACAAATACTACTCTTCTATAGTAAAATTTTTCACAGGGTCATTTTGAAAATGACAGGCAGAGGAAGAGGCAGGCCATTCCGCAGGGGTGGTAGGGGTTGGGCATGTGCACCAGGCCGGGGCCTAAGTGGGAAGTTGGAGAAGGTGCGTGTGTTTACGTCAAAGGACGCATCAGAGTTGGTTGAGTGACTCACTCAGCCTTCCGCTTCTGCACCCTGCTCATCCTCTCTATCTGGACCCTCTTTACTCTCTGATGTTTGCACCCCCAAAGACACTACCACCACCATATTCTCTCAGCTCGAGTCAGAGGAATTATTTTACCATCCTTTACAAGACCTTACCGATGCGCAGCCATTCTTGGCATTGGATCAGGAAGAGGAGGTATCAATGGTCGCCAACTAGCAGTCTGATGACAGTACCAAGATCAGCCCAAGGAGGGTGTTCCCCACTGTTGCTGCCTTCTCCGAGATCTCTAATGTCAGTGGTGGTGAAGGTGATGATGATGATGTGTCGATGGACGTCACATGGGTCCCCAAAAGAGAAGAAGAGGAGGAGAGGTCAGAGGGAGAGATGGAGCAGCAGATAGGGAGGAGAAGTAGAAGAAGTAGGCAGAACTTACAGTGCACAGGAGGCAAAAAGCAGACTGCTAATGTATCTGGAATGAGCCATACACCATTGCACGATCTGGTGCTCCCCGAACGCTGACACACTGCTCCGCAGTGTGGGCTTTTTTTAACGTGTTGCCATCTGCAGCCTGTGGTGTCAACGCATAAGTCGCGGTAAGCCCAACACTCACCTATGGACGACCGCCTTAATAAGGCACCTGACCTCCCATCACTGAGCCTAGTGGGAGCAACACCGTCTGAACCCACAAAGCCACACTCCCTGCGCTCCACGTCTGGCCTCTTCTCCTTCTCCTATCTCCTGCCATTTGTCCTCCACTCCACCTTCCACCGTACCGTTGACACGTTCATCTGTCAAATAGCAGGCTTCCGTGGCCCAAAAATTAGAACGTAAAAAGTTGATGACGCTGAATAGCCCTCTTACCCAACGGCTGCTGGCTTATCGGAACTGCTAGCCCTCCAACTACTGCCATATAAACTGGTGGACTCGGAGGCTTTTAGAAAATTGCACACCGCAATGTAAGGTCCCAGGAAGGAGATATTTCTCCCAAAAGGGCATCCCAGAGCTAGATGGCCATGCGCTGTAGCAAGTTAATGTATTTCTGGCACACAGTGTCGATGCCAAGATACATGTGACCAAAGACACGTGGTCTAGCAAACACGGGCAGGGAAGGTACGTGTACATAACTTTTACTGCTCACTAGTTGAACTTTCTGACGGCTGTCAAGCATGCAACCCGTGGCACCTGTGTGGATTTGGTGTTACTGCCACGGATTGCATGCAGGCCTGCCTCTTCCTCTTCTCCTCCTCCTACTCCATCCTTCGTCTCCTCCTTCGCTGGCTCCTCCTTTTCCACTGCTACCGCCTCTTCCACTACATCCCCAAGCTCCCCAGAACCCATTTGGCGCGCAAAGTGAGACATTGGGTACTGCAGAATTTTTCCCTGTTTTGCTGCGTTCCCTTTGCTACACACAGGGACAAACAGTACTGGAAAAAAAGTATTATAACTGGTGTGATATACCAGTGGCCCCCCAAAACGACAGATTGAGGCGGGGTGTTATATAGCAATATACTTTCATAATAGTGTATTTGGGTACTGCAGAATTTTTGCCTGTTTTGCTGCGTTCCCTCTGCTACACACAGTGACAAACGGTACTGGAAAAAAAGTATTATAACTGGTGTGATATACCAGTGGCCCCCCAAAACGACAGATTGAAGCGGGGTGTTATATACCAATATACTTTCATAATAGTGTATTTGGGTACTGCGGAATATTTTTTCTGTTTTGCTTCATTCTCTCTGCTACACACAGTGACAACTGGTACTGTAAAAAAAAGTATTATAACTGGTGTGATATACCAGTGGCCCCCCTAAACGACAGATTGAGGCTGGTTGTTATATACCTTCTTCCACATACACTGCGCTTCTCTAGAGGCTTTTGTCACAGGGTCATTAAAAAAATTACAGGCAGAGGAAGAGGTAGGCCCTTCCGCAGGGGTGGTAGGGGTAGGGCAGGAGCACCAGGCTGGAGCCAAAATGGGTAGTTGCAGAAGGTGGGTTTGATTACGTCAAAGGACACACCAGACTTGGTTGAGTGGCTCACTTAGCCTTCCGCTTCTGCACCCTCTTCATCCTCTCTATCTGCACCCTCTTCACTCTCTGCTGTGTGCACACCCAAAGACACCACCACTAACACCACCATATACCCTCCGCTTGAGTCACAGGAATTATTTTCCGATCAATTTCAAGACATTTCTGATGTGCAGCCATTCTTGGAATCGGATCAGGAAGAGGAGGTAGCAACGGCCGCCACTCAGTAGTTTGATGACAGTACCCAGATCAGCCCAAGGAAGTTGGTTCCCGCTGTTGCTGCCTACTCAGAGATCTCTAATGTCAGTGGTGAGGAAGGTGACGTTGATGATGACGTGTCTATGGAACTCATGTGGGTGCCCACAAGAGAGGAAGAGGAGGGGAGTTCAGAGGGAGAGATAGACCAGCAGATAGGGAGGAGCTGGCCGCTGGCTTGTCGGAACTGATAGCCCACCAACTACTGCCATATAAACTGGTGGACTTGGAGACCTTTAGAAAAATTGTGGCCATTGGAAGCTCCGAGGAAGGAAAAATTTCTCCCAGAAGTGCATCCCAGACCTATATGGCCACGTTCAGCGGCAAGTGAATGTATCTCTGGCACACAGTGTTGGTGCCAAGATACATATGACCACAGACACGTGGTCTAGCAAACACGGGCAGGGAAGGTACATAACTTTTACTGCCCACTGAGTGAACCTTCTGATGGCCGTCAAGCATGTAACTCGTGGCACCCGTGTAGATTTGGTTTTACTGCCACGGATTGCATGCAGGCCTGCCTCTTCTTCTCCTCCTCCTCCTACTCCATCCTCCTCGGCTGACTCCTCCTTTTTTGCTGATACTGTCTCTTCCGCTGTGCCCCCCAAGATCCCCAGGACCTTTTTGACATGCCAGGTGAGACATTGCCATGCTGTGCTGCGTCTGTTGTACCTGGAAGCCAAGAGACACATGGGTCCTACACTCCTTTCAGCTTTGTGTTCACAGGCAGATCAGTGGCTAACCCTGCTCAATTTGACAGTTGGTAAAGTGGCAGACCAGGAAAATCTCTGGCCATTTCAGAAGATTATACACGGCCATGGCTTGCCTTGCTGACATTTTGCAGCGACACAACCTGCCTGTCAGACATCTTATTTATGACTGCTCGACGCAATGGAACTCAACCTTGTATATGCTTGATAGGCTGCTCCAGCAGAAACGTGCAGTTAACGACTACCTGTACGAACTCTGCGGCAGGACAGGTTCTGGGGAGTTTTTTTTTTTTTTCACCGCGCCAGTGGCTGCTCATGCACGACGCATGCAGACTTCTGCAGCCATTTGATGAGATTACCAAACTGGTCAGTCGCAGCCAGGGCGCCATCAGTGACAACGTACCTTACGCCTTATTTCTGGAGCGTGAATTGTGTCATGTGATTGATCAAGCAGTCGAGGAGCAGGAGCAGGAAGATGAAGAAGTAGCAATGCTGGATGAATTCCCGGGGGGGGCTACTCCATCTGAGACAAGTCAACAACAGGAGTCTGAAGAGGAGTCAGAGGAGGATGGTGCCGGGGTAACAAGAAGAGCATGCTTTAAACCTTTCTGGGATCCCTGGTGTTGTCCGTGCATGGGGGGAGTAGAACGAGGTTGACATTATCCTGGATGATGAGCCGGAGCCAGGCCACTACACCGTTTCCAATTTAGTGCAAATGGGGGCCTTCATGCTGCAGTGTTTTAAGAGGGAACCCGTATAAAAAGCATAAAGGGCAAGGACCAGTACTGGATGGCAACGTACTTAGACCCCCCGGTAGAAACAAAAAATGGAGGAAATGTTACCACCATCACAGAGTGCTGTCAGAATGCAGAACTTCCAGGCCTTTCTTTCGAGAAATGCTGCATTCTGCTTTTGCGGGTACCAATCCAACAGCGCCTGCAAGAAGAGGGTGGCTTGAAGATGTGTTGGTCATCGACAGCTGTCCTCTGGATCCAGCATCAGGGAACACCTAGACCTACAGGTGTCTGACTACATTGGGTTAACAGTCGATGTGGATGCTCTGAGATGTGATGAACCCCTGGAATACTGGGTGGGCAGGCTTGACCTCTGACCAGAGCTTGCACAATTTGCAATGGAACTGTTGGCTTGCCCCTCGTCAAGTATCCTGTCCGAAAGGACGTATAGCGCAGCAGGGGAGATCGTGATCGATAAGCGCACTCGCCTAGCTCACGACAGTGTTGACTACCTCACATTTCTAAATATGAATGAGGCATGGATCTCGGAGGAATTTAACACATGTGACCAGTAGACCATGTTTGATTCAAATTCCTTATGACAGCCCACAAATATCCGCCACCATAGCAATTCATGGTCCCTGTCTTAGGTAAATACAGCGGCATAAAAGGCCTTTTATGTCCGTTAAATGCCTAATTTTTGGGGCCTATAATGGCCGACACTTACTTCTTTATCCTGTGAATGCCTAATGTACCTCCAGCCACAGAATACAAAGTTCTTTGCTGTCAGGTTAACGCCTGTTGGCTAATTTTTGGGGCCTGTACTGTCCGACACTTACTTCTTTATCCTGTGAATGCCTACATTTTCTGACTGGAATTGAAAATCAATGGGTCTGTAAACGTTCCGCTAAATTGTGGAACGGATGTGGAACCATTTTACAGATGTGTGAATGGACCCTTTATGTTTTTGACATGTATTTACCGGCTGCTGTCATTTCTGATTTAGGCCGAGCTATTACACTAAAACAGAGAAATATTACAAAAAATCAAATACACGTTATAACTGTATAAATGATTTATATAACTTATTAGAATTTTTTTTTTATTCAAGGCAACTTTTCCAATAGCAGGAGCATTTCCTGCATCCCCTTCATTGCCTGGCGTTGCCTCTCCTCCATGGCCTTCATCCGCTCCTGAATGGCCCGCATATCCTGGCGGTGCTCCTTCTGCATTTTGGCAAATTTGGCCTTCAATGTCTTCATTACTGTTTGAAAAAAATATATATGAACATTATTTGCAATTCTTATTAAACCGTTAAACCTTTATTTTGTGGTGCACCTGACTTTATGATCGCTTGCCATTACACCTTTTTGTGATAAAAGTTGTCCAAAAAAATGCCTTTTTGGAGAGGTTTAAATTTTTATTTTGAAAGGTGTCCACCTGAGGGGTTAGTTGGTATGATATTTTTATACAGCTAATTGTAACAGATGCGGCAAGACCTTATAAGTTTTCTTATATTTTAGTTCTTTCTGTTTTACACAATAAAAGCATTGTTGAACCAAAAAGAATTCATGTTTTAGTGTCTCCATAGTTTGAGAGCCATATTATTATTTTTATTTGGCGATTATCTAATGTTAGGGTCTAATTTTTGACCGATTGTTACTATTTTGGGGGGCATATGCCTTTTTTGATAGCTTGGTGTTGCACTTGATGGTAGGTGACAAAATTAGTATTTTTTTTTTATTGCTTCTATTTTATTTATTTATTCACCTGAGGGGTTAGATCATAGGATATTTTTACAGAGATGGTTGATATGCACCCGGCGGTAAAAAACATGTCTGTTTGTCTATTTTGTACCTTTTTTATTGATTTATTTAAAGTCTTTATAAACATTGACAATTTAAATCTGAATACGTAAGTTAGTGATATTTATGATGATTATAAAGTTTATTAGTGATATTTCAGTACAGTATAATTCTATTTTGTTTGTTAGTTAGTTATAGTTCTATAAAGTTTAACCCCTTAGGGACACAGCCTTATTTCACCTTAAGGACCAGGCCATTTTTTGCAAATCTGACCAGCGTCACTTTAAGTGGTGATAACTTTAAAACACTTTAACTTATCCAGGCCATTCTGAGATTGTCTTTTCGTCACATATTGTACTTCATGACACTGATAAAATGAAGTAAAAAAAAAATCATTTATATATATATATATATATATATATATATATACCAAATTTACCATTTTTTTTTTTAAAAATTGCTAATTTCCAAGTTTCAATTTCTCTACTTCTATAATACATAGTAATACCTACAAAAATAGTTATTACTTTACCCATATGTCTACTTCATGTTTTGATCAATTTGGGAATGATATTTTATTTTTGGGGGATGTTACAAGGCTTAGAAGTTTAGAAGAAAATCTTGAAATTTTTCAGACATTTTCAAAAACTCTTTTTTTAGGGACCCGTTCAGGTCTGAAGTCACTTTGTGAGGCTCACATAAAAGAAACCACCCAAAAATGAATCCCATTCTAGAAACTACGCCCCTCAAGGTATTCAAAACTGATTTTACAAACGTCGTTAACCCTTTAGGTGTTCCACAAGAGTTAATGGCAAATGGTGATAACATTTCAGAATTTAGATTTTTTGGCAAATTTTCAATTTTAATCAATTTTTGCCAGTAATAAAGCAAGGTTAACAGTCAAACAAAATGCTATATTTATTGCCCTGATTCTGTAGTTTGCAGAAACACCACATATGTGGCCGTAAACTACTGTACGGGCACACAGTAGGGCGTAGAGGGATAGGTGCGCCGTATGGTTTTTGGAAGCCAGATTTTGCTAGACTGGTTTTTGACACCATGTCCCATTTGAAGCCTCCCTGATGCACCCCTAGAGTAGAAACTTCAAAAAAGTTACCCCAATTTAGAAACTACGGGATAGGGTGGCAGTTTTATTGGTACTAGTTTAGGGTACATACGATTTTTGGTTGCTCAATATTACACTTTTTGTGCGGCAAGGTAACAAAA